>NC_140216.1:25686450-26111450 GCF_951802725.1 Rutilus rutilus
TGTATGACTGTTCATTAGTAGTTACTTCTTAGTTATTTTTCTTGAACCTTAATTAGTAGATAATTAGTAGAAGTTCTTCAAGAGTTATGACAGAATTCATTATTTATTGATTAACTAACTGTTACTTAACACAATCATAAAAATATATTACATACTGATTAGTTAACACATCTTCCTTAGTAGTTAACAGTAGTGAAGAAGTAGTTAATGAATAATTACCTATTAGTTCTTCAATAATTACTTATTAGTTATGCAGTAAGTAAGATACAGTATTCTAAAGTGTTACCAATCAATCTATATTGTTAAAAGTGTTATGTAAATGAAGGTGACTTGACTTGACTGCACCAGTGCATCCTTAGTTGGGGGGATTTGCTCCATTCCTCCTTCCTTTTCTTTGTGAACAACTCAACGAGCTTGATCGATGTTAAGTTGGCTGCTGATGCGATCATAGAGGAGAATTGTGAAGGCTCAACAATGGATATTACCTCTTCTGGAATGCTTTTTGGAGCCTTTGACAGAGCCATGAAGGCCTATGTTGCCATTTCATCTGCATTCCAGGCATCCCATACTGCCGTCTTGCCCCGTCTGCAAATTCATAGACAATGTCACAGCCAGTGAAGGCATGGAACACAGGAAGGGCCTTGGATTTGTCAGGACCCAGAGACTTGGCAATCTCATGGGCAGGTATGTATTCTTGCCAGTCCTAAATGCCACCCACAACTCCTCAATGTCCAGCTCTGACACCAGTGCAATGGCTAGAACCACAACAGTTGGTCCACAGTGCCCAGGGTGATCTTTTTAAATCCTTTTCTTGCAGCATCCACCACGTGGAGTAGCATCCTTGTATGTGCCTCTTCATGTGTGCAAGGTGTAATCTGATCTGATTCTTGTAGGTGAGATGATTGGGTCCGCATGTGTAAACAACTTTTTTGGTAGTCGACATTTCCACAAGGTTCCTGGCCAGAAAGTAAAAGAGCTCTTTTTGTTTTTATCCACTCTCAGGAAGCCTTTCCCGTTGGTTTGTTAACTTATTTTTTTCCATCCACTCTTGTTCTTGTCCCCTTTCCCCACTTCTGGGACTTTAAGCTGGTAACTTCATAGCAGTACCATACAACATCCACTCTGTTGACATTTCAAGTTTCTCTTTAGTACTAGGTATGAAGATCTTGCTGGAAAAGTCATTGAAGGTTTAAGCTACTCCTGGTTTCAGCATGTTGATGACTGCTGACCCATATAATATTTAGACCTCGCTGTCTGGGGCACTTCTTATACTGTTTTCTAGCCAAATCAGCCTTGTTTCCCAGGCAGAGCAGACTTGTTTCCCAAGTGTAGTCTGCCATGAAGTGAGAGTGATGGAGGGTAGGCCTGATTTCCATTTTTGAAGACGTTTTCTTGGATCCCATCATGGGTCTGACAGGCAATGTAGAGTCTGGAAAACAGTGCACAGACATTTTTCAGTGAGTTTTGTCTTGGACTGTCCTCTGATCAGAGCGGTTTTAAAATGAGGGAGCTTGTTCCTCTTCAAATGGGGAGTGATGCATTTTGTGCCCTGCATCCTCTCTGCAACAAAGAGTTTGTACTGCTCTTTTCTTGGTCCATCCTCTGCAACTCGAACAGCATCCACAACAGCTTGGTCTGCTAATTCTCTTGAGTTCCGCTTCAGAAGGTTGTTGCTGTCCTCTGCGAAGGGGTTTCCCATTTTCTCAATCACGTCAACCAACTCAAATGTCTTGAATTTCAGCTGGACACTTTTGGCCTGTTCATGATGTCTGTTTTCAGAGACACCCTTACTGCTTAACTCATGGCATTATCAAACTCATCACTTGGTATGCTTGGTACACACTATATACAAATATTAGATATTTGGGCTGATTTTGAACCAATTTCTCCCCTTCCGACAATGCCAGGTAAACTCCCGATTATCTTGATGGTGTGAGGTGTGTTAAGAACGTCGGAACCACCCCGATCTTGAATCGAATCAGAAATCCTGTTGTGTTGGGGAAACCCCGAGGACAAACGCGCACACGCTCTGGAGATTATCACCATACCTGTCAACCCTCCCGTTTTTCCCGGGATTCTCCCGTATTTTACCTTGCTATCCCGCTATCATCCCGTTTAAATAATTTCCCGTATTTCTCCTGTATTTCTCCCGTATTTTTAATCTTTCGATAAAAAAATAAATAAAAAAAATCCCACTGGGCACACACCAGTTAAGCAGAAATCCCGCCCTGCAGCTAATTTCATTGGTTAAGGTTACAATGACGGGTAGGTTTAGGGATCAGTGTTTGGTGTAGGCTCCGCTGAACTAGTTTTGGGGGATAAAAAATCACGCGAAAAAGAACAGCACCATCCTGAGGATGGACAAACTACTGTATGTAATGTATTATGTATGTATCTGCGCAATTAATGTGTTTTTAGCCTGCATCTGCCATCCAGCACCACCCATCACACCCGCTGTTGTCTGTGAATATAATCTGTTAGTGTGTGGTGTGCTTTCCTGGTCACATTTGCGGCACTCCACAATATAGTGGAATGTTTGGGGTCTCTCACATTTTGAAAATATTATAAGATTGTCCAAATCTTTTAGTGTGGCCCAGTGATTTCATTGTAATCCTTCTCACAATGTCACTGAATTCACCATTAACTATTCACCTGGACATTTTATGATGTTGTATATGGTATCATTGTAATCCTAGACCATCAAAACATAGTACCGGGTAGATCATCACATTTTGGTTCGGGAGATATAATACAAAATACATAATTCAGTTATGGCGGAAAGCAAAATGGCCGCCACAAGGCGTTTTTGCAATGGCTCCATTTCTGAAAATGTCCAGGGCTGCAAACTTTGGAAGATTTGGAAGAAAAGCAGAACTATCTGCCCCTTTTTGTCCTCTCTTTTTTCCCTTTTTCTGTCCTCTTTTTTTCATGGAGAGCCATAGAATAGGATCCATTAATATTAATGGGGGAAGAGACGGCAGGAAAAGAGCAAGTTTAATTGAATACAAAATAAGAATATTAATGTAACATTTGTACAAGAGACGCATAGTGATGTAAAAAATGAAGTGGAATGAATTCTACAGTCTCCTACTTTTCTTAAAGGTCAAATTGCAAGAATATATAAGATGATTATGTCCTCAAATTATGTTTTAATTGACAGAATAAGAGGTGAGTGGGTAAAGGACATAGAAAGTGAAATACCTGACGAAATTTGGGATGTGGCTCTTAACCCCCTGGGGTCGGCAATCACGCCGGCGTGATCTGCTCGCTTTTTTTCTTATCGGTGCAAAAGAGACTCAAAATACTTGATTTTATATACGAAATATACGATTTTGATCTTACATACAATCTTTGATTATACATCATTTGATCCTGTTAAGTGTCTATTCTTTTTTGTGTATACTCACAATAAAACCAAAGTGTTGTGCTTTTTGCCAAATAAAGAAAAATAAACATGATGCGAGTTCTGCCTTCTCTCTGTCAGTGAAGTCCAAACTGAAACGCGTCCGAAAATGAAATATAACTCCGCGAATGCTCAGTCAAACAGGCATACAGACACACAGACACACACACAGGCATGAAGCTTGAATTCTCTTCTTTTAAATGAAGTAATTTATATAAAAAACAAATATTCTCAGTTTATGTAATCTGTATGAAAAGAGAGAGATGTCAGCCGTTCTCATCTCAGCTCATTGTAGCTCATTAAGTTTTAATGTGACCCCGCCCACGGAGAGCGCACGCTATTCAAACGCAAATGATCTGAGGCTAACCATGCAAACGTGTCAACTCCCATATCAGCTGGATAAAACACACCGCGAGTTTAATCAGACTTGTGCACTTTGTCGTCTTGCTTCGCTGTGTGGAATAATCCTTAGGAATAATTTAGTTTCACATCGAGGAACAACGGATCCAGCTAGTCAGCGGACTGTGAATAGTACTTTTTTGTTCTTAAGTGCTTTGTTCTAATCGCGATATGCAATAGTGTCAGTAAACTGCAAAAGGACTGTTTAAATATGAATCGCGTGTCTGTGTGTGAATGAATGAACGGCACAGATGTTTACTACAGCTGTAAACAACAGTGCACACTTGCACTTACATTACTAAACATGTTATTTTTACATGAACACATCTACTAGTTTAGCTTTTACCAAACTATATTGCTATACTGAGATGAGTAAAAATCGACTGAAATATGTTGAAATAAAATGTCTTTGTATAAGCAACGTATTAAACTGCAAATTAACATTTATATGCAAATATTTCTGCTCATATGTTAAATATATAGTATGTGATGTTTTGTTAAAAATAAAGTAGGCATATTGAATTATCAACTAAGATGTTATTATAGTGTTGGTTCCAATATTTAAACTAATGAATCCTTAACTTTGAAATACGTATGATAAAATCAATGTAAACTTTTTAAAAAGAAAGATTACACTTGAAATATTGTTAAAATTGTAATTGTTGTTGATTTATATGTGAAAACTGTTTAATAAAATAGCAAAACATATATTTACAAGGTAGATGCACCATCTTAATAGGTCAATATAAACCTTCTCATTAAATTATTTATTATAGTTTTTTTATTAGTGTCACATTTGGGGAGAGGATATATTCCAAAACATTCTGAAAATACAGTATGAGAATTAACTGCATAGTTACTAGAATGTTTACCATGGATATTATGCAGTTTGCATGCATACAAAATAAGTCCTCACATTCTCTCAGTGATACATCTGAATGAAAGGCTCATTATGCTGCTCATTATGCAGCTCATTATGTGGGTCATTGTCTTTTCAGGTGTGAATCACGGCCACACGCTTATTGCCTTTCCAAACAAAACGTGTCTTACAAAGTTTAAATCAATGTATTGTTTTATGTGAATGATTAGGCAGGATGATTTTCAGATCATTTTGAAGAAAAAACTCAACACCCATTATTCAAAAGTCTTGTGGACACATATTTATTATGTGTTTTGTGGCCCTATTCCAGAAACTTCATTTATTTGTTTTTTTAATAACCATGCATAAACATTATTCTCTCAAAAATACAAACATGTACATACATGTTGCTCACATATATATATATATATATATATATATATATATATATATATATATATATATATATATATATATATATATATATATATATATATAGTTTTTGTAGAAAACTGGATTGAAAAACTAGGTGAAGAGTTAAATGACTGTTTTCATTTATGGACTGAATTATAAGGCCTCTGAAAAGAGAAGAATTGGCATAATTAATTGTTTAATAGCAAGGGGAAAAAAGATGAATGAAGAAGCTTTGGCAGATCTAGAGAGAATGTTAAGAGTTTTCGTTACTTCAAGGATCAGAGCAGAGTTTGTTTATTTTAAATTGACAAAAAATCTGGTTTGTTTTAAGGAAACATGGGGTTTAAGTGAAGTCTTGTGTGCTATGGATCATGAGGAAAACCTAATTCAAAATGTTTTAAATTGGTGGAAGGTATTTTTTTTAATATGTTGTGTCGTGTGTGTGTGTGTGTGTGTGTGTGTGTGTGTGTGTGTGTGTACACATGCATGAAAAAAAGAGGAAGGACCGGGAAGGTTTTTTTTTTGTATAAATAGAGATTCAAATGTGTCTCTCTCTCTCTCTCTCTCTCTCTCTCGTCAGTTAACGTTAATAAGCTACATGCCTCGTTTTACTTTCTTTTCCATTTACATCTGACTGAACTACAAACTTTAACGTCTGTGAAAAAGGAATGTGCTCGACAAGCTCGTGTGTCTGTGCCGCTGCACGCTCTACTGAGCGTTTTCCGCTTATCAGCTTGCGCACCACAGCTATATAGATGTTACTATATTTCGTTTAATATTCCACTAATTAGATACATTTACTTCTAAGACAGCCTTCTTTTTTATCCCCATTATACTCTCTGCCTCTCTGTTTTATACTCTTTGTATGTTTCTTTGTCTGGACACAAACACTGTACACACGCTGCCTGGTATTGGTTGTTGGTATCGGAGCATTTTTTTGAGTATGAGTACACAAGCGCAGTATCGGGCCCTATATATATAGTGCCCAGTACTGCACTTTTATGTATATATGTGTACACACATTAACACAAGGCGATGGTCTGATTCACTTGAAAAATGGTTTGTATCATCTAGAGATTCCTCAGGCATAAAGTTGTCAAAAGAAGTCCAAGCATTAATTTTATCATTCAGCAAATATATGCAGAAATGTTTTTGGGTGTGACCCATCATGACTAATGGAACTATATCTTGTAATTGCTAAATCCAAACTTTGCAATACTAGATACACATGGACAACAGGACATTGAGGAAACCTGCAAAATTTCCTGAATATACAAAGTTAGGGGGTGCTGCTGTCCTACATTGTTCTATAAATTAGACTGTTCATATAAATATGTGAATGTGAACTGTGTTTGTTAACAGGAGACTGTGAGTTCAGAGGAAGCAGCATCAGCTCTGTCAAATCCACCTGATGAAGAGTTTGAGGGAATAGGGGACTATGAGGAGTCTTTCCTGGCTGAATGGTGGCAGGAACCCAAAACTAAAGGAGATACAGGAGAACCAGCTGCATAAAACACACCAATCTTTGTCTTTGTCTGGTGTCTTCCTCATCCATTGTTGCCTCATTCCCCCTTTTACTGGAGATGATTTGTAATGCATTAATTGTAACTCTACTTTTAACCAGACCCTTTGGAGCTGTTGTATTATTCTAATGCAGTAAGGGCTTTTTACCACACAAATCTAAAACCAAAAAAAAGCATATATTTGTAATATATTTTTTAGATGAGCTTATTGAAATTGGAAATGCATCACCAGTCTAAACTCCGCTTAAATGTTTTATTTGTATTTGGAATAGTATGTTAACCCTTGGTGTCTTTTTTTCTTCTTCTTTTGTTACCCTCTCAAGCATTTAATGTGTTATCTATTAAAAAAAAAAAAAATTGTTGATATGAAATGTGTCTGCATCTTTGATGTGTAGTCTCCTTAATTCTGACTTGCATTTAGCCATTTTGATTTCAAGTTATATAAGTGAGCTTACATTGCTTTTTATCTAGGGATGCACCGATATGATTTTTAGCTAGCCTGGAAGCTAACACCGGACGGAATATGGAATTAATTTTGATCCAATAATAATGAATGTAACATTTTTCAAGAAACTAATGAAAATATAAATTGAAACTGAATAAAATATCTTTGAAACTGAAAAAGAATAAATCGCAGGCAAATTTTTTTACTTCGGTTTTAATACACTGCATGTTTTGCTAACTATTTCTCACATTTCTTTCGCTGATCTGAACTTACAAATGCGCTTCCAGAGTTTTCATTTACGCTTCTGAAGTTTTCGCTTACGCTTCTGAAGGTTTAGAAAAGATATTTTATTTAGTTTCAATTTATATTTTCATTAGTTTCTTGAAAAGTTACGTTCATTATTATTGGAACAAAATTAATTCCATAGACGGAAAGCTCTGCAGGAGAGGACAGAAACAGAAGTGGGGGAAACGAACCAGGCTAAAGGCTAGGCATTCAAGGCATCTCTACCAAGTGTATTTCTCGCGAATGTCTGATCAATAATAAACAAAATGGATGAAATCAGACTTAGACTTACTGCACGGAGGGACTTGTCCAAACTGCTGTGCGATGATATACTCGGAAAATTGGCTGGATGACAATACACCCGACGAAGCCATTGAGTTAGCTGGACGAACTATTTATAGAGCCGGCAGAACACACCACTCCGGTAAGAAATCAGGAGGAGTATTGTGTATCTATATTAACAACTATTGGTGCACAAACTCTGTCTTGATTACTGCTGTCCCAATTTGGAGTATTTATTGGATAAATGCAGAACTTTTTTCTTTACCAAGGGAATTCTCTGTTGTTTATATCATGGCAATCTACATACCACCACAAGCTAACACTCAGCTGGAACAAATACAACTGCATGACATTATCAACAAGCAACTCTGTTCATCCAGATGGAGTGTTTGTTGTTGCTGGAGATTTCAACCAAGCCAATCTTAAGACAGTTCTCCCAAAGTTTTCCCGAAATGTGAAATGTCCTACAACAATATCTTAGACCAGGTGTATACTAACATCAGAGGGGCATATAAGGCTTGCCCTTCCCCCCATCTAGGGCTCTTTGATCACCTGGCTATATTTATTTTTCCAGCCTACAGACCACAAATACAGACAAGGACACCAATAATCAAAACTTTGACGGTGTGGCCCACGGCAACAGACTTGAATATGTTTGCATTATCAGCATCATCATACGAATCTGGTATTAATATGGAAGAATATAACACCTCTGTTATGGAGTACATCAAATTCTGTGCGGACAGTGTTACCAGTAGGTAAAATCATCCGTGTGTTCCCAAACCAAAAACCATGGATGAACAGCGAAGTACAACGCCTGCTCAAGGCACGGGATGCAGCCTACTGCACTAAAGATGCAGCAACATACGTTTACAAAAAAATTATTCACCAATGCCAGTGATTCACAAAGCATGTGGAGACTCCAGACCCTGTCAACAGTGAGCCAGCATTAGCAGAGGAGCTGAACAGCTTCTTTGCCAGGTTTGACAGGGATAACAAAAGGACAGTGATGACTTGAGGTAAGCACAGAACTGGTACTAACAACACATGAGGTGGATGCACCTTGCGCACCATTAACCCACGCAAAGCAGCTGGACCAGACGGGGTGCCGGGACGTTTTCTGAGGGACTGTGCAGATCAGCTGACTGAGGTCATCACACACATTTAACCTCTCCCTGTCCTTTGTCATAGTACCAGCCTGTTTTAAAACATCAACCATCATCCCAATTCCCCAACATTCTGTGATCACTTGCCATAATGTCTACAGGCCAGTGGCACTCACTCCCATAGCAGCTAAATGCCTGGAGAGGCTGATCCTCTCATACATTAGGAACTACGCAACTGCAAACATGGACCAGCTGCAGTTTGCTTACAAGGCAAACAGATCGACATATGATGCCATTTTCATGGCTCTACACACTGTTCTGGAGCATCTAGAACAGACTAACACCAGGATTCTCTTTGTCGATTACAGTTCACCCTTTAACACTATAGTTCCAAACAAACTAATCAAAAAACTACACCATCTGGGGCTAAATGCACACACAAGCAACTGGATTTTGGCCTTTTTAATGGACCAAACAGACCGTAAGGCTGGGAAAGTACACCTCATCCACCCTAAGTACGGTAGCACTGCAAGGTTGTATTCTTAGCCCACTACTTTACACTCTTTTCACCAGAGGTGTGAAGTCCAGGGATCAGAAAGTAAAAGTCCTGCCATATGTTTATTCCACCATTATGGACACAACAATGATTTCCCTCGTGTGTTAATATTTTTCCTTGTAATAATGTATGGTTTTCTAAAAATGAGAACTGCTGCGTCTGTGTGTAGATGAGATAAGCAAAGTGCATGCGCGTTGTGCACATGCTACATTGATTATGGCCAAGCATGCGCCCTTAAAATATCATATTAATAACATGCGCAACGCGCCACTGACTTTAGACTAGGTTTTTCCTGGTCAATGGCGGAATTGTTTTCTAAACCTGCAAAATAGCACCAGGGAACGTTTGTGCCGCCGGAACACGCCTCCTCTTTGCGCTGAACCGCCCCCGGGAGCGCAAATGCATTTCCTAGTTTACTGACGTGCGTCTGTGGAGGAAAAAGTCCGCTGTGCGCAGGTGCAAAATAGGAATGATACATGCGTCGGTGTACAAAGTCAATTGCGCTAGGTGCAAGATAGGGCCCAAAGAGTTACATATGCCAAGTAAGCATACATGTAAGTGGCTACATGTGGTGTGATATAACTTCAAGACCCTAGGCATAGTTGTCTATAAAAATCTCATACAGCAATCATGAGAACAGCAACATGAAAACAATTAAGAAGAACCCGTTAAAGTCTGGAACTCTTGATTGGTTTGATTGCATAATAACCCAATGGATGAATTGCAAAGCAATTGCATATTTATTATCTGGAGGGCAGGCTACACGATAAAAAAGGTATGCAAAGTGGTGAAATGGATCGCTGGGTCCTAAAACCTTGGTGAAAACTTGCTGAGACCCAAGGGGTATTATGCCTCTTGCAAAGACTTTAGCAGATACCATTGGGGAACAGGCTTTGACCCCATAGGTGATATCTTTTCCCTTCAAGGTTTAGTCACAGAACATCACTGGAGCAGAACAGTACATCCACACAGAGCAAAACTTGAACTAATATAAACTTATGCCAAGTAAGAAAACATGTAAGTGGCTACATGTGGTGTGATAGAACATATTTATTATCTGGAGGGCAGGCTACAAAGTATGCAAAGTGACGAAATGGATCACTGGGTCCTACCACCTTGGTGAAAACTTGCTGAGACCAAACTTGAACTAATATAAACTTATACTTATCATTAATTTTCACACAGAGCAAACATTAACTAATAAAAACTTCTTCTTATGATTAATTTTCACAGTTGTATCATATAGTGACCAGTGGTGTTGTAAATACCTAAAGAGTTACATATGCCAAGTAAGAAAACATTTAAGTGGCTACATGTGGTGTGATAGAACTTCAAGACCCTAAGCATAGTTGTCTATAAAAATCTCATACAGCAATCATGAGAACAGCAACAACGAAACAAATAAGAACAACCCTTCAATGTATAGAACTCTTGATTAGTTTGATTGCATGATAAGCCAATGGATGAACTGCAAAGCATGTGCATATTTATTCTCTGGAGGGAAGGCTACACGAATTAACAAGGTATGAAAAGGGCCGAAATGGATCTCTGGGTCCTACCACCTTGGTGAGAACTTGCTGGGGCCAGAGGGGTACATATGCCTCTTGCAAAAGCTTCAGCAGATAACATTAGGGAACAGGCTTTGACCCCATAGGTGATATTTTTTCCCTTTAAGGTGTAGTCACAGAACATCACTGGAACAAAACAATACATCTATACAGAGCAAACTTGAACTAATATAAACTCCTACTTATGATTAATTTTCACACTTTTATCATATAGTGACCAGTGGTGTTGTAAATACCTAAAGCGTTACATATAAGCATACATGTAAGTGGCTACATGTGGTGTGATAGAACTTCAAGACCCTATTCATAGTTGTCTATAAAAATATCATACAGCAATCATGAGAACAGCAACATGAAAATAAATAAGAACAACCCATCAAAGCCTAGAACTCTTGATTAGTTTGAATTCATTATAACGCAATGTGCATTTGCATTCTCTGGAGGGCAGGCTACATGAATAAACAGCGTTTGCAAAGTGGCGAAATTGCTTTCTGGACCCTACAATCTTTTTGAGAACTTGCTGGGACCCAAGGGGTACAAATGCCTTGAGTGGGCCAGGGGGCTTTTGGTGGCTAAGGCTTCAGCAGATGCCATTGGGGAACAGGGTTTGACCCCATAGGTGATATCTTTTCCCTTCAAGGATGAGTCACAGAACATCACTGGAACAGAACAATAATCCACACCTTGCAAACTTGAACTAATATAAACTTCTACTTATGATTAATTTTCACACCTTTATCATATAGTGACCAATAGTGCTGTAAATACCTAATGAGTAACATATGCCAAGTAGGCATATGTTTAAGTGGCTATATAAGGTGTGATTGTACTTCAAGACCCTAGGTGCAGTTGCTTATAAATATCTCATACAGCAACTATGGAAACAGCTAAATGAAAAGAAACAAAAACAACCCATCAATGTCTAGAACTCTTGATTATTTTGATTCTTTGATGACCCAATGGATGAATTGCAAAGCATGCGCATGTTTATTCTCTGGAAGGCTACACAAATAAACAAGGTATGCAAAGTGGAAAGATGGAAAAATAAGATTAATTTTCACTCTTTTATCATATAGTGACCCATGATGTTATAAATATCTAAAGAGTTACATATGCCAAGTAAGCATATGTGTAAGTGGCTACTTGTGGTGTTATAGAAATTCAAGACCCTAGGCACAGTTGTTTATAAACATCTCATCAGAATGAGAAACACCAAACACACATCCATGTAGGACAAGACCTGACAAAGAACACAGGAAACACAGGGGTTTAATACACAGGGGCAAACAAGCAAGTTAAGACATACCTGAGGAAGACTAATCAACATGAAAAACTAAGAAGTACAAAAAAACATGTCACATGACAGGAAATAACAAAAGGTCCACACAAGACAAGGGGAACACAAGACAGGAATCATGACAGAGCCCTGGAGGGCCTGGAGACTGCTGCAAGACAGGCTGCCAGGATGGCGCAGGCAGAACAGGCGGCCAGAGAGCGGACCCGACAGTTCAGGGGGCCAGGGAGGAGCTGGTACTTCAGGGGGCCAGTGCGGATTCGACGGTTCAGGGGCAGAGGCGGCCATCTTGTTTGAAGATACAGGCGTATAGTCGGCCATCTTGTCCGAAGACACAGGCGTAGAGGCTTCCATCTTGTCCGAAGACACAGGCGCGGCTGACATGGCGTGAAGAAGCTCAGGCTCAGCAGGCATGTAAATGTAATTTACACGAGACTAGATAATGATCTGAGATGTCATCGCTCTGCTGCAGAATTTCAACGGCATCAACATTTATTCCGTGTGATAATATTAGATCTAGAGTATGATTACGACAATGAGTAGGTCCTGACCAAGCGGCAACATTCTAATCTGTAAAATGAAGCCTACCTGGAAGTGCGAAAAACTGCAATACATCGAAAATCCGCTAGAGGGAGGTCCCAAAAGGGAACAAATGTCCATAGACCCCATGTTAAAATGTCAGTTTTCACAGCATAAATTCATGTTTTTACAGGTTGGTCCCATGGACTTTTATTGTATTTTTCGATAGCTTCCGAGTGCCTGACAACTGTGAGGGGGGTGAATTTTTTTCTAACTCGTTAGTTTAGATCGTATTTAGATATAAAATGTATGACAAATAAGGGCGTGGTTAACTTTGATTGACAGCTTGATTGACAGCTTAGGCTGCGCCAAAGAGAATGTCAACATTAGAAGCGCCATTTTTGAACACAGTTGAAATATAATACTACTGTTTCTGTATCATGAAATGTAGTTTTAAGAGTTTTTCAGGCGAGAATGTAGTTGTTTAAAGCTCAAATCTGTGGTTTATTTAAAGATTTACGAAAATTTTATACAGTTGTGAGATCCAGCGATGACCGGGTGCTCGGCGCTCATGTACCCCGCCTGGAACAGTCTTTCCTCGGCTAGTCGTTCTGACGTTTGCCGCGGACTCTGGCGTCTCTGTAGTGGTTAAACATGAGATATAATTCGTCTTGTCTATATCTAATGGGCGATTTTTGGTCTCGTGAATCTATAATTTGTTCCCTGGGCAATCGTTTTGGCTGTGGGGAAGTTTCATAACTTTATAAGCTATTTAACTTTACCGTTGTATGGTTAGACTAGAGCGCTGACTTTGTATGTTTGACTGAATTGTTTGCTTTATTTGTATAGCTTCTTGTACCTTTTACTTATACTTTTATAATGGCTAATATTGATAAAACTGAAATTTAACAAAAAGAGACTGGGTTGAGTTTTGTCATTTAAAATTTTAATACAACGAAGATGATCTGTAATGTTGTTTACTGCAAAATCTGTTGTTTAGTACAAATGCACATATTGCCTGGACCATATTAAAATGTTTAATATTTTTATATTATATTTAAAACGAAAAGAGGCAGGTTTGTGTTTTATATTTTGTTTTTTTTATAAATAGGCAAACGTTATGTGCAGTGAATATAATCAATATGCGTTGCCTGAACCACATTTGTGTGGCTATAATGTTTAAGTTCTCTTACGAGAGGTCTCTCGTACTGCGTAAGATATCTTACGCTAGGGGAAAATCCTTTTTCCGCGAGATATTGAAGCCAAAAATTATCCTTAATTTTGTAATAATGCAAAACGCGTTGCGGCAGCATGTAGACATAGGCGAGACAGCTCGCGCGCCTATTGGCTGCTCTGCGGCAACTGCAGCAGCCTATCGAGCGAGGCCTGGCGTGACGTCAGACCCAATCAGGGCACTTCGCGCCCGCTGCGTCACATCCCGCCGAAATGGGCGTGGTCTAGGCCTATAAATACCGCTCGCAGGCAGCTATTATCTGATTTTTCATCCTTCAAGCGAAGCACACGCATCGCTGGAGCCGGAGAAGAAGCCGCGCCGTCTGAGAGAGAGCACCTTCAGCGGGACGAGTCACTGAAGTCGCTGGCCGCGCCGCCTTCCTGCCTTCCTGCTGCGCTTTCCGGCGCTTATATCCTTTCTATTACTCTGTACTTTTGTGTGTGTGTGTCGCCGCCGCGACACACATTCTAAAAGAGCTAGCGTCTTTTTAAAGATGCCTTCCTGCGGCTCGTGCAGAGCCACACTCAGCGACGGGGACCGCCACGTGATTTGCGTTTCCTGCCTGGGTGAGGAACATGCAGCTCTCGCGCTCGCTGACGGCGGCTGCCCTCACTGCGAGCTGATGGCAATGGCGACTCTGAGGACTCGCCTAGCCTTCTTCACCGAGACTGCTCCCCCGCCCGCCGCGGCGTCGCGCCGTAAAAAGCGCCGTGCCCAGCGGGCCCCGGAACCCTCCCTCAGCCGCCAAAGCTCGCCGGTTCGCCCGCTTGCTTCCCCGGCTTCGTCACCCTCGCCTCCTGACGGACAGCGGCCGCCGTCTGCCGCCTCTTCCGTTGACATCATGGATGAGGAAGCCCTGCTGGGAGAGGATGATTCCTGCTCTATCCTGGCGTCAGGCAGTGAGGATTGGGCGGGCTCTGAGGACCCCGCACCCCCTGCCCGCATGTCTTCAGGCAAGAGAGCGTCCATCGAGACGGAGCTCACGCGAGTACTCGCACAGGCCGCGGCGAGCCTCGGCCTCGAGTGGTCTTCGCCTGAGCAGCCCGCTCACAACCGGCTGGATGGATTTTTCCTGCCTGGGGAGCGCGCTTCGCCTGCGTCCAGACCGGCGCCTTTTCTTCCTGAGTTACACGAAGAAGTCGCCAAGTCCTGGAACGCCCCCTATTCGGCTAGAGTGCGTCCTGCTGTTTCTTTGGCATTCTCCGCTGTTGACGATGCCAAGAACAAAGGATACCTTTCGCTGCCGCCGGTCGAAGAGGCGATAGCGGCCCACTTATGCCCGCCCTCTGCTGGACGGCGTGCTAAGTCGGCCCTACCCTCTAAAGCTTGCCGCACGACGTCAAGCCTGCTCCGCCGCGCTTTCTCCGCCGCCGGGCAAGCTGCGTCAGCGCTGCACACCATGGCAACGCTTCAGATCTTCCAGGCCGATCTCCTCCATAAGCTGGATGAGGAAGGGCCTGACGCGATCTGCGTGCCGGACTTAAGGAGTGCCACGGACCTCGCTCTCCGTGCTACTAAGTCTGCAGCGCAAGCCATTGGACGGAATATGGCCTCTCTCACCGTTACTGAGAGACATCTTTGGCTGACGCTCTCGGAAATGGCCGAGTCTGAGCGCACCGCGTTCCTCGACGCCCCGCTTTCCGCCACAGGCCTCTTTGGATCCTCCGTCAAGGATTTCGCGGAGAGATTCGCAGAGGTACAGAAAGCGTCACAGGCTATGAAGCACTTCCTCCCGAAGCGCTCCAGCTCTGCAGCAGGCCGTGCGAAACCGTCTGCTCAGAGCTCACAGCCACAGCCACCGTCCACTGCCTCCACTTCACAGCGCCGCCAGGCCCGAAGCGCGAGACCGCGCTCCCGCTCATCCGGTCGCCGCCCCGCTGTACGTGGCCCGCGACCTAGGATTACGGTGAAGCCCGAGGCCCCGAAGTCGTTCTAGCACAGCTAGGAAAACGACGGTGTTTAAGTCCCGCTGCGGCCAGACTCACACCAAAGCTATTCGCTCGTCCAGTTCCAGCAAATGTGACTGTTCCAGTGTTTTCTGCAGCCAACAAGTCGGTTCTGTCACCCGCTTGCCTGCACACAAATGCCGTTTTCACGGCTACCCAGATAAATCCCCAAAAGAGTGTATTTTCTGGTGTCCCGGCCACGGCCGATGGTGTTTCATGTGTAGTAAGAATGCCCACTGCCCAGTGCCCATCCCTACACACAAGCACAGCCTGTCACACAGGGCTCGCGCACATAAAACCGACTCAGATCGGTTGCGCTTCAAACATGGTGAAAGTGCCCACTACCCAGTGCCCACTAACACCGCGTTGTGCATGTCTCATGGTTTCTGTAAAAACGAAACCAACGTGCACTCGCTTCACGCAAGCGAACGATGTTTTCGGTGTGATAGATGTGCCCGCTGTCCCGCGCCCACATCCACACATAGACATGACAGTTCCCACGGGAACCGCCCAGCCCTCCCCCTCGCGGCTGACCACCGCAGAGGAGTCGAGCGCGGGCAATCTGCCCGCTGTTATCAGCGCGCCCCATGCCTCAAATGTCACGAGCGCGATGCTTGTGTTGCAGCACGCCGAAGCCTCTCCATCGCTGAGCGAGCGGAGCACGCTTCGTATTCAACCCCTAGCTATCCATGCAGACGCATGGGCAAAGCTGCCCGGGGTTTCGAAGTGGGTGCTGAACATTATAAAAAGAGGCTATTCGCTGCAGTTTCGCCGACGCCCTCGCCGCTATGTGGCGCGCGTCGAGACCACGGTAAAAACAGAAGTAGCACATTTACTTCGAGCCGAAGTGACGAAACTACTGAGCAAAGGGGCCATAGAGCCTCTCTCTCAAGTTCAGAGCGAAGGAGGGCTATACAGCAGATACTTCCTGGTACCGAAAAAAGACGGGGGTCTCAGACCCATACTAGATCTAAGGCAACTGAACAAAGTGCTTGTGAAGCGACAGTTCAGGATGCTCACGACCAGACAAATCCTTGTGCAGATTCGCCAAGGAGATTGGTTTGTGTCAATAGATCTGAAAGACGCGTATTTTCAAATACAGATAGCGTCACGTCACAGGCGATATTTGAGATTCGCCTTCGAGGGCCAGGCATATCAGTACACAGTCCTGCCATTCGGTTTGTCCCTGGCACCCCGTACATTTACGAAGTGCATGGACGCGGCGCTCGCACCTCTCAGAATGAGAGGCATACGAGTGCTGAACTATTTGGACGATTGGCTGATTCTAGCGCAATCTCGCGCAGTGCTCATAGAACACACGACCATTTTACTCGATCACCTCGAGGATTTGGGTCTCAGTGTCAATTGGGCGAAGAGCTCTCTGTTACCCAGTCAGAAGATATCTTTCCTGGGCACAGAATTGGACTCGCTGTCCATGATAGCGCGACTATCACCACAGCGCGCGGTAGACATTCAGCGCACAGCGAACGCGTTTCGCTGCGGCGCGTCTGTCCCGCTCAAGAAATTTCAGAAGATGCTAGGTCTCATGGCCTCAGCATCGTCAGTGCTCCAGCTGGGCCTGCTCCGCATGCGCCCGCTGCAGTTTCGGCTGAAAGCGCGAGTCCCACGCAGAGCGTGGGCATCCGGTTCGCTTCGCCTCAGGGTCAATCAGAAGTGCGTCACAGCTCTGAAACCTTGGAGAGCGAACGACTGGTACCAATTAGGTGTAAGCCTGGGGACTTCCTCGAGGGTGAAAGTGGTGTCCACGGACGCGTCCACCTCGGGATGGGGAGCGCTGCTCGAGGGCAGACCGGTCTTCGGCCAGTGGTCGGAACGGGAGAAGCTCCTGCACATAAACTGCCTCGAAATGCTGGCAGTAGACAACGCGCTGACGCGTTTTTGTCCCCAGATAAAAGGACGCCACGTCTTGGTCCGTTCGGACAACATGTCTGTGGTGTCCTACATAAATCGCCAGGGCGGCCTCAGGTCCAAGAACCTGTACAGGCTGGCAGAACGCCTCCTGGTATGGGCTCAGTGCAACCTGCGCTCGCTCAGAGCAGCGCACGTGCCAGGGCTCCTGAACATAGGACCGGACAGACTGTCCAGGAACAATGTTCCGGCAGGCGAGTGGTCTCTACACCCACAGACAGTCCAACTGCTGTGGAAGAAATTCGGCAGAGCGGAAGTAGACCTGTTTGCGTCTCAAGAAAACGCTCACTGTCAGGAATTTTTCTCAAAGAGCAGGAGCGCGCTGGCCCATGTGTGGCCCCGCCGCCCGCTCTATGCTTTTCCCCCCGTCTCTCTCCTGCCTCAGGTGATAGAACGGATCAGGGAAGAAGGATGCTCAGTACTGCTGGTGGCACCGTTCTGGAAAAACCAACCTTGGTTCCCAGTCGTGATGCAGTTAGCAAGTACTGCCCCGTGGCCAGTACCAGTGAGGAGAGACCTCCTCTCACAGGCCCACGGTTCGATCTGGCATCCTCACCCGGAACTGTGGTCCCTTCATGTCTGGGCCATCAACGGGTACATGTTGGACTCCCTGAAGGAGTATTAAACACGATCACGCAGGCTAGAGCTCCGTCTACGAGACGACTCTATTCCTCGAAATGGTCAGTGTTTTCGGGCTGGTGCACAGCCCGTGGTGTGTCACCCACAGACTGTGGTGTGGCGGAGGTGCTTTCCTTCCTACAAGAGCTGTTGGATGGGGGCAGGGCCCCCTCCACGCTCAAAGTTTATGTGGCGGCTATAGCAGCGTTCTCAGAAACAACGCTTGGTCAGTCAATAGGAAGGAACGATTTAGTCATCCGCTTCCTTAGAGGGGCTAAGAGACTGAATCCTCCCAGACCTCCCTCAGTCCCCGTATGGGACCTTTCTACGGTTCTGGAAGCCATGAAAGGTGCGCCATTTGAGCCTTTACAGTCAATCGATTCAATCGTCTTTCAAGACGGTGTTTTTGCTGGCTCTCGCTTCGGTGAAGCGCATAGGGGATCTGCACGCGCTCTCTGTGAGCGCGGCGTGCATGGAGTTTGGGCCTAATGACTCAAAAGTTATACTCAAACCTAAGCACGGTTATGTTCCGAAATCCCTCAACACACCGTTTAGGGTGCAGGTTATTTCCCTGTCAGCCCTACCGGTCCCTGATGAGGAAAGAGACGCGAGCCTCCTCTGCCCAGTCAGGGCATTACGAGCTTATGTGTCTCGCTCGTCTGGTTTCAGACAGACGGAGCAGCTCTTTGTTTCGTTTAGCGGACGTTCTAAGGGACTAGCCGCGTCAAAACAGAGCCTATCCAGATGGATAGTTGATGCTATAGCGCTGGCATACGCCTCCAAGGGCATGCAGTGCCCGTTGGGTGTCAGAGCGCACTCCACGAGAGGCATGGCTTCTTCGTGGGCCTGGTCAAGTGGGATTGCCTTGCAAGATATTTGTATGGCGGCAGGCTGGGCCTCCCCGTCTACATTTATAAGGTTTTATAACCTAGAGGTTCCCGCCCTGCAGGCCAGGCTGCTGTCGGTCTAAGTTTACCAGTATTATCTGACCTGATGCGTCAGCTCAGAATGCTGCGTCTACTGAGCACAGCTCAATGTTCGACAGTAAAAAAGTAGCAGCACGAGATGTGCCTGGGCAAACTGTGTAAGACCCACATTCCCCCATCAGTTCAGGCCGTACCCCGCCCTGTCTGTATGATGAAATTCGCGTCTCAGCGACGCTACCATATGTGGAAGAGTGCGGCTTCGCCCCTCCCTCTTCCTGGACTCCCTGTGAGTTCCCTGAGTGATTGTGCACTATATGTACCCCGGGCTTTCGCCCTTGGGTCCTTGGTGTCAGATCTCAGCATGCACGGCGTTTTGCATTGGGTCCCCTAGCGTAAGATATCTTACGCAGTACGAGAGACCTCTCGTAAGAGAACGTACTCGGTTACTAACGTAACCTCGGTTCTCTCTAGAAGAGGGAACGAGTACTGCGTATCTTGCCGTGCATGCACACGCTCTGGTTTCTTCGATGATGAAAAAACAGATAATAGCTGCCTGCGAGCGGTATTTATAGGCCTAGACCACGCCCATTTCGGCGGGACGTGACGCAGCGGGCGCGAAGTGCCCTGATTGGGTCTGACGTCACGCCAGGCCTCGCTCGATAGGCTTCTGCAGTTGCCGCAGAGCAGCCAATAGGCGCGCGAGCTGTCTCGCCTATGTCTGCATGCTGCCGCAACGCGTTTTGCATTAGATTAGATTAGATTCAACTTTATTGTCATTACACAAGTACAGGTACAAGGCAACGAAATGCAGTTTAGGTCTAACCAGAAGTGCAATAGCAGCAAGTGCAGGATATACAGTGGTTCCATAAGTGCAGAACATGGATATGTACTGAATAAATATAGAGTTGAATACTATTATAAACAAAAATTTACAGATAGATTGTCCTATGAATATAATATACAGATAACTATTACTGTGAACAGAGTTTACAGCTAGATATGTACTGAATATAATAATATACAGATGGCTATTACTATAAACAGAATGTTTACAGATAGATATGTACTGAATATAATATACAGATGGCTGTTACTATAAACAGAATTTTACAGATAGATATGTACTATGAATATATATACAGATGGCTGTTACTATAAACAGAATGTGAGCATAATATACAGATGGCTATTACTATAAACAGAATTTAACAAATAGATATATGTATAAGTTAGGCTAATGAGCAGTATAACAATGGATTTAAAGTAGTGCAAATAAAGTTTGGACAGAAGCTATCCGAGTGAAAGTGCAGTGGAAAGTAATTGCATATTACAGTTAAGGTACGATATTGCAATGTATATATAAACAGTCGGTACTGTAAATAAACAGTCGGCAGTGCAAATTGAGCATATTCCAGTCAAGGTAGTAGTGCAAGATGCATATGTAAACAGTTGTTACTGTAATAACAGTCAGCAGTGCAAATGAACATTATAGTATTGCAAATAACAAAATGGAGGCAGGTGTGAGGAGGGAGAGGAGAGTCAATCAGTATATGAGGGGAGTGGGATCAATGAGGGTTAGAGTTTAATAAAGAGACAGCTCTGGGGAAAAAACTGTTCTTTAGTCTGCTGGTCCTGGTCCGGAGGCACCTGAAACGCCTGCCGGAGGGCAAGAGAGAAAACAGTCTGTGGGCTGGGTGAGAGGAGTCCTTAAGGATGCTGCGAGCTCGATGCAGACAGCGTTTCCTCTGGATGTGCTCGATGGCAGGTAGTGGAGTCCCAGTGATGCGCTGGGCGGTTTTCACCACCCGCTGCAGTGCCTTGCGCTCTGCAACAGAACAGCTCCCATACCACACTGTAGCACAGTTGGTCAGGATGCTTTCTATTGCACAGCGATAGAAGTTCACCAGGATAGTGGAGGAAAGCTGATTCTTCCTCAGTGTCCTCAGGAAGAAAAGGCGCTGGTGAGCCTTCTTGACCAGGCTGGAGGTGTTGGTTGTCCAGGTCATGTCCGCCGAGATGTGGATCCCCAGGAACTTGAAACTGGAGACACGCTCAACAGCCATTCCATTGATGTGGATGGTGTCGTGTGTGCCTCTTGACACTTTCCTGAAGTCCACGATGAGCTCCTTCGTTTTGGTGGTGTTGAGGAGCTGGTTATTTTCGGTGCACCATGTGGCCAGGTGCTTGATCTCCTCCCTATAGGCAGTCTCATCGTTGTTGCTGATGAGACCAATCACCGTAGTGTCGTCCGCAAACTTGACGATGGAATTAGATCCGTACACAGGCTTGCAGTCGGAGGTGAAGAGGGAGTAGAGGAACGGGCTTAGCACACAGCCCTGTGGTACACCAGTGTTGAGTGTGATGGATGTGGAGCAGTTGGAGCCTGATCGAACATTCTGGGGTCTGTTGGTCAAGAAGTCCAAAATCCAGTTGCACATGGAGGTGTTGAAGCCCAGGTCTCCAAGTTTGGCTATTAACTTAGTTGGGATGACAGTGTTGAATGCTGAGCTGAAGTCAACAAACAGCATGCGTGCATAAGTGTTCTTATTGTCCAGATGTGTGAGCACAGAGTGCAGTGCCATGGAGACTGCATCCTCTGTGCTCCTATTGCTACGGTAGGCAAACTGGTGTGAGTCCAATGTGGATGGTAGAGAGTCTTTTAGGTGTGCCAGGACCAGCCGCTCAAAGCACTTCATTACGATGGGTGTGAGTGCTACAGGGCGGTAGTCATTAAGGCACTTCGGGCTGGAGTGTTTTGGCACTGGCACAATGGAAGTGCATTTAAAGCATGTTGGTACAGCTGCTTGGGCAAGAGACAGGTTGAAAATGTCTGTAAAAACCCCAGCGAGCTGCTCCGCACATGCCCTGAGTACGCGTCCAGGGATGTTGTCTGGTCCAGCAGCCTTGTGCGCGCTGATCCTGCTCAGTGCATTGCAGACATCTGTGGAGGAGAGTGTGATCGGTGGGTGGTCAGCTGAGGATTTGAGCTTGGTGGCAGTTTCTCTGTTGTCTCTTTCAAAGCGAGCATAAAAGTCATTTAGCTCGTTCAGGAAGTTGACATCAGTGGCTGCGGGGGTGGAGTGAGAGGGTTTGTAGTCACTGATGGCCTGAATGCCCTGCCACATGCGCCGAGGGTCAGCGTTGGAAAAGTGTCCCTCTATCTTAAGCTTGTAGCAGTGCTTGGCCTCTTTGATGCCCCTTTTCAGATTTGCTCTGGATGTGCTATAGGCTTGTGCATCTCCTGATCTGAAGGCAGTATTGCGTGTCTTCAATAGGAGTCGCACTTCCCTGTTCATCCATGGCTTCTGATTTGGGTATGTGGTGATCTGCTTCTGGGTTGTAACACTGTCAATGGTGGTATTAATATAATCCAGTACAGAGGAGGTGTAGCAGTCAATGTCCGTGTGAGAGCCACTGGTGGCTTGAGAAGCAAACATACTCCAGTCTGTGTGTAGAAACCTTTCCTGGAGTGAGAAATCTGCCCCCGCAGGCCACACCTTGATGGTCTTCACTGATGGCTTCACGCGATTGATCAGAGGTGCATATTTGGGGGTGAGGAACAAAGAAAGGTGATCTGACTGTCCCAAGTGGGGGAGGGGTGTCGCGACGTAAGCTTCAGCCATGTTTGTGTAAACATGGTCTAAGGTTTTGTTTCCTCTGGTGTGACAGGAAACATGCTGGTGAAATTTCGGTAGCACAGACTTTAAGTTTGAATGATTAAAATCACCCGCAACAATAAACGCAGCTTCCGGGTGAACGGTCTGTTGTTTACTGATGGCTGCGTGAAGTTCTTTCATAGCAAACTTGGCATCAGCATCCGGGGGAATATAGGCTGCAGTTATAATAGTGGAAGTGAACTCCCGCGGTAGATAAAACGGTCTACATTTAACCATGAGAAACTCAAGGTTAGCTGAACAATGTCTCCCAACAATAGCAGAGTTTGTGCACCAAGCTTTGTTAATGTAAATGCACAATCCACCACCTCTGGTCTTACCGGAGCCATCTAATGTTCTATCCGCCCGGAATGTATGGCGTCCCGCTAGCTCAATAGCGTTGTCCGGTATTCCGCTGTTTAACCATGTTTCCGTGAAAATTAGAACATTACAGTTCAAAAGTCTCTTGCTGTATGTGATGTTGAGTCGAATCTCCTCCATTTTGTTCAACAGCGACCGTACATTGGCAAGGAAAATGCTGGGTAAAGAGAGCCGGTGTGGTGTTAGCTTTAGCTTAGCTCTTAGTCCTCCGCGCTTCCCCCGCCTTTGTTTACGATCTCGCCGGCGCCTGCGAGCACTTCCGCCCGGCCGGGCAGAGTGCATAGCCTCGGGTGATCTGGCGATCTCAGGAAGGAGTCGAAGGTTGTCCATAAAACTGTCGGAAATTCGCAAACCAATATCCAAAAGCTCACCTTGGGTGTACGATGTTAAGGCACAACTGTTCTGGACGAACAGACCCGAAATGAGCAAGAAAAATACTGCTAAATTACAGAATCTGGAGAGACCGCGAGCCTCGCGATGTACTCGCGCCGCCATCTTGGATCAGAATAGATCCTTAATTATTACAAAATTAAGGATAATTTTTGGCTTCAATATCTCGCGGAAAAAGGATTTTCCCCTAGTACTCGTTCCCTCTTCTAGAGAGAACCGAGGTTACGTTAGTAACCGAGTACGATTTCTTTAAATGAAAACGAAAAGAGTTAGTATGGTGTTTTATAACATATTTCGTTGCCTAAAATATACACAGAGATAACCGGAGTAGCAGAGCGAGCTGAGTAACGCGCGCTGCGTCAGAAGGTGGGCGGGGTTAGGATTTCCCAAGATTTTCCAAGATGGCGCCGCCCATACCCCCCATAAACGGCTTCAAAACCGTTCTTCAGAAAGTCTATGGGTGACGTCACAGACGCTTTGTCCATATTTTTTACAGTCTATGGTCCTGACACGTGTTGTCTAACTCCAATAAAGTTCAGAATGTCTTTAAATGCCAATCCCAATGCATCTTTTTCATTATCTATATTTTCAGTATATTAAAATCACCAACAATTAGTACTTTATCTGCAGCCAATACTAACTTTGATAGAAAGTCAGCAAATTCTTTGATAAAATCTTTATGGTGCCCTGGTGGCCTGTATACAGTAGCCAGCACAAATCTCAAAGGTGATTTGTCATTTACACTATATATTTTTTAGTGCTGTCAACGTTAACGCGTTAACGCATGCGATTAATTTTTGTCTGGTTTAACGTGTTAAAATATTTAACGCAATTAACGCAGCATCCGTCTTTTCTGCCATCCGTTGGCTAGCTTTACATTATATGATCACGCTCTTATTCATTTAAATGCTTTTAAACATTTCAAGCGCGGCAAGACAAAAGAGAATGCGCTGTCTGTGAATGTCCTTATGTGACACACACACACACACACACACACACACACACACACACACATAGACAGGGCGCCAGAATCCAGTTCTCTTTCACGCTTGAACTAACAATAACAATAACAATAACAATAATTTTGTCGATTATCCTCATAAGAGCAGTCTTAAATTATTTATATAAAGTCTAAAATTAACAAAGAGTTGCGAGAGAATGAGGCGCGTGTGAGATCCATAGACAGTATATAAACGGTGAGCTCCGCGTGTGTGTGTGTGTGTGTGTGTGTGTGTGTCTGCTCTTAAAGGGACAGCAGCCAATTAAGCGTCCTGTCAGTAAAGTTAAAGAACAAAGGGAACAGAGAAAATGACTCACTGCTGTTGACTGAATAACTTTTGTAGCTTTAATAAGGATTAACTATTTAATTTATAGTTTATGCAGTGCAGACTGCATATAACTTTGATAACTTTATTACATTTCTGTATATTTCCTAACTGTTAAGACAGGAAGGGCACGAATAAATATGACATTTATTATGGGTTTATGTTAGCATTGTTTTAAGTTCACTTAAATTAAAAACTGTTATATTTTTGAAGCCTAATAAATGTGAAAAAAAAAAATCAGTAGCTGTATTAATATCAGTAATACTGGCCTTCATTCATAAAAAGATGCCATTAAACAATTATTTAAAATATACTGTCTTTATGTTGTTTCTACATTAATTTGATTAACTGTGAAATTATTACATTATAAAATATATTAAAAACGTACAAAAACATTTCTTTTTTTATTGCGATTAATTGCGATTAATCACAGAAAAAATGTGTGATTAATCTAGTTAAAAATTTTAATCGATTGACAGCACTAATATTTTTATATTAAGCACCAACACTTCAAAATAAGTATATTTAAAACTAGATTTCATAGTGATTTTGAAAATATTACTATAAATTACAGCGACACCTCCCCCTTTGCGTTTCAGACGAGATTCATGTTTATAACAGTAATCTTGCGGGGTGGACTCATTTAAAATAATGTAATCGTTTGGTTTTAGCCAGGTTTCTGTCAAACACAGCACATCTAGATTATAGTCTCTAATCATATCATTAACAATAAGTGCTTTTGAAGTAAGGGATCGAATATTCAGCAACCCAAGCTTTATCATTTGCTCATCTGTATTATAGCTGTTTTTTATTTGTTGAACATCAATTACATTTTTAACCTTAGATGGGTTTGAAGCGTTTTTTGGATTTCCAAATTCGGGGGAACAGACACAGTCTCTATGTGATGATAGCTAGGTGGAAGAGTCTCTATGTGATGGGATTTATCTGACCTTGGTGACGTGAGACAGCTAGCAGACAGTCGGTTGAGCCAGTCTGTCTGCTTCCTGACCTGAGCCCCAGATTGTCATGTTTTATCTCTAAGACTATGAGCCAAATTACTAGACAGAAGAGCAGCACCATCCCAGGAGGGATGAATACCATCTCTTTTCAACAGGTCAGGTCTGCCCCAAAAACTTTTCCAATTGTCTATGAATTCTATATTATTTTGCGGACACCACTTCAACAGCCAGCCATTGAGTGAACACAATCTACTGACTATCTCATCACTCCTGCGAACAGGAAGGGGGCCAGAGCAAATTACAGTGCCTGACATCGTACTTGCAAGTTCACACACCTCTTTAATATTAATTATTAAACACAGGAAACACAGGGGCAAACAAGCAAGTTAAGAAGACACACCTGGGGAAGACTAATCAACATGAAAACCTACAAAGAACTACAAAACACGGCACAAGACAGGAAATAACAAAATGTCCACACAAGACAAGGGGAACACAAGACAGGAATCATGACACTCAACATAAAGCACTGTCAATAAATCGAACGTTGATTTGTGACATTCCAAGAACATAAAAATGTCCAGTTTCCTGAATGTTACTAGAATGTTATTTAAAGGTTAGTATGATGTTCCTGAAACATTCTTTCAATCATCTGTTGAAAGAGTAATAAGAACACAAACTACAACTTTATTCAGACACAGCCTTGAACTTAAGATAAGACATTAACTCTCTCAAGATCTGATTAAACAACTCCACAAATAGCATTACCAGCTTCACTTATTACTAACCAGACTGACTTTATTTTCTGTCACACGTCTACAGAAGTTCTTATTGAGAATTAACAGAGGTTTAGATATTGATGTCTTATTGAAAATGTTTGAGGTCACCATCATGGAGATCAGTGTTTGCTTTAGTTGGGCTCTTGACCCTTGTCTATCTTTAAGTTGGTGCTTTATCAGTAATTGCAGGTGTTTATGGAGACTAAAGAATGTTCCAGAAAACTGGAAATGTTTTATGTTCCCAGAACCAACACTTAATATTTGGAGAACATTCTTATTACAAAAGTCTGTTAGCTGGGTAGTCATTTAAAACCAAAAGGCTAAAACTATTTTCCCCTTGCCAGTACTTTTTTATTACTTCATGTTAAGTGAAGGCAAATCTGAAGTAAAATTGACCATGACTTCCTCACCGTAACTTGTTCCTTGTGGAAATGCAGAAAGTTCGCTCACCCAATGCTTGGAGTTGTGCAGCTCACCTGCATGAAGTTGGGGGCCTGAACTAGTTTGTTTCAGGAAATCAGCAGCCTAATAAAGAGGTTGACTCTTCTTTGCAGCAATTTCCTTGCATGTGAGGCTATTTTGGTGCAAAGTGTTGATAGCTGCATGTCTTTAACTACTGTTAACTCAAGAACACAATGACTGGAAGCACTTCTTCCCTCCTTTTATCGCAATTGGTCTGCTCTTATAATCCAGTCAGAACGATAAAGTGATTTCACATGACTAGCACTTGTTCACAAGTGCTGATGATATGATTAGTGAAATTATTTTAGCTGGTCACTTTGTGCCAGGGCCAAAAAATGTAAGTGTTTTGCAATTATTTAAAATGCATCTGATCACTCTAAAAACAATGTGAATCAACACCACAACAACTGAAGCAGCAAACTTTGTGAAACACACAGCCAATACTTTTGGCCATGGCTGTATCGTCTTAAACTAAGATAAATACACATTAGAAACAACATAGCATTAGCACACTCATAAATACTTCTAGCTAGTAATTCTCCAACTGCGGTACACACACCACCCATGATATTAATGTATGTCAAGTCAAGGCAAGTCACATTTATTTATACACTGAAAAAATTATTCGTTGAATTTAATAAAAAAATGTATGGTAAGTGGTTGCACACAATTGATTTTAGCTACATTTAAACAAATGTATTAAGTTGAACTTATTACATTTTAGTTCAACTTAATGCATTTGTTTAAATGTAGCTTAAATCAATTGTGTGCAACCACTTACCATAATTTGTAAAAAAAATTAAATTCAACGAATAATTTTTTTCAGTGTATAGCGTTTTTTACAAAGCAGGGCCCGGTTCCCCGATAACGCTCACTCTTAGCGCGCTAAGAAGACTCGAAAGATATATCTTACCAAAGTTGTGTATGTTCCTAAGTGTGTTCCCCGAACCATACCTTAGGAAGCTGCTTAACCCTCATGTGGTGTTCAGGTCATTTTTGTCCGGAGAAGATTTTCTTTTTCCTGAAAATACTAGTTAATGTTATCGCATTGAACTGAAACTTAGTGACTTTGGTCACAGTGACTATAACAACTTGTCCAAAATGTTGTTTTATTTTTTTTTGTCACTTTTTTGTGTTGTTTTTTTCACCTTGTTACACGTATGGTGTTCCCGGTCAAAAATGACCGGCCTACACAAAATAGCTTATAAATCCCTTGTTATGCTGTATTATCCCCAAAAATTGGATTCAATCTTTTTATCAACTTGTTTTCTTTCAATTAGGACTGGTTTTGTATTTAATTTTCAAACGGTTTAATTGTAGGAGTCATTTATCCGAGCTTATGCACCTCAGTTTTTGAGTGAAAAAAGCATTATTTGTTAATAATTTTGGCAATATTGAGAAAAATATTCAAATAAATTGCACTGTTGATCACACTAGTCTACTTTAATGTTTAACCAGGAAATTTCTTTTGAAATGCTTTTATTTTGTACAAAATGGCACATTGTCACACTTGTGGTCTTCCCGGGTCAAAAATGACCGGCCTAAAAAAATAGCTTATAAATCACTTGTTATGTTGTATTATCACCCAATATTGGATTCAATCTTTTGTCCACTTGTTCTCTTTCAATTAGGACTGGTTTTGTATTTAATTTTCAAACGGTTTAATTGTAGGAGTCATTTATCCGAGCTTATGCACCTCAGTTTTTGAGTGAAAAAAGCATTATTTGTTAATAATTTTGGCAATATTGAGAAAAAAATGAAAATAAATTGCACTGTTGATCACACTAGTCTACTTTAATGTTTAACCAGGAAACTTCTTTTGAAATGCTTTTATTTTGTACAAAATGGCACATTGTCACACTTGTGGTCTTCCCGGTCAAAAATGACCGGCCTAAAAAAATAGCTTATAAATCACTTGTTATGTTGTATTATCACCCAATATTGGATTCAATCTTTTGTCCACTTGTTCTCTTTCAATTAGGACTGGTTTTATATTTCTATTTGCATCTGATTAATCGTATGCCTCATTTATTTGAGAGTAGGCATCTCATTTTTTGAGTAAAAAAAAACATTATTTTTGAATAATTTTGGAAATATTAAATAAAATCTGAAGAAAATTGGCACTGTTGATCACACTAGTCTACTTTAATTTTTCACCAGGAATTTTGTTTTGAAAAACTTTTATTTTGTACAAAATGGTACAGAGTTACACTTGTGGTGTTCCACTGGGCCATTGAGGGCCATTGTTTTAATGGGCCATTGAAAGTGAATGGGAGAGACCAATGCAAGCAATGAATGGAACAACACAAAATAGGTATCATTTTAAAGCTTAAAATCTCAGCTTTTTAATGCATCTAATCACTTTGATCAACTCCTAACGAGAGCTGAGTTATCACTCTAAAACAGAGTGTACCCCCGCAGGCACCACCTAGCTGCGAAATAAATAATCATAATATTTTTCAAAACTATTACCTTGATCAACTTAAAATAGATGTCATTTGAAAGCTTAGAGTCTGAAATTTACAATGAATGTGGCCAATTTGATAAACTCCTAAGTAGTGCTGAGTTATTTGCTGATAAATAGAAGAAAAAAAAATCATAATTTATAAACTACTTTTTTGTACTACATTCAGCAATTTGTCAAATACATCATACAGCTTAGATAGTCCTGTGTCATATGTCATTTGAAAGGTCTCAATGAGTAGAGTACAGCAAGCATAATTGTTTCAGGCTTTTTTACTAAACTTGAGCGAGGTTTTTGTAAAAGAAGCCCTTCAAGAGATCCATGTGTAAACCATATATGGATGATGGAATTTTAGACGCATTTCCGCACGTAACTTTGTGAAACATGCTCCGATTGTGGAAAATGACACATCATTATTTAAAGCAGATGATTACAATTAAAATGAGTCCAAACTCAACATAATCCATCACTCAGAACTAAAGATATTCCTCATGGAGTTCTAACACAAACAAAATACCACAGACACACAGACTCACATAGCCAAGCAAGGTAGCTTAGACTTGGCCTTTTTACTCGTATCTTCATGAAACATACATCAATCATAAAAAATTACACATCGTAATTTACAGCAGGAGCTCACGATTAAAAAGAGCCCAAACTCAATATATTCCATCAATAAGATCTAAAGATATTCCTCATGGCGTTCTAACACAAAAAATACCACAGACGCACCTAGCCAAGTATACTCATGAAGCACTCACGTTTGGTTTTCGCTCATAACTTCACGAAGCTGTCATAATTCACGAAGCGGAAGCAAATATGCAAGTACTCTTTTATTGAGGGTCACAAAAGACTCAAGGCACAATTCACGGGTGGGCTGGTGGCGCAGGGACTAGATGGTCAGCGTGAAGGTGAAGACAGGTGACGGTGAATCCAGTGAAGTGAACATCCAACACGACGAACTCCACGAAAACACCGAACAGGATCAGGAACAGGATCAGGACAGGACTGGAATGGTACACGACGACACACTGAAGACACCAAAAACAACGATCTGACAAAGAAAGGAGAGTGCGATGAGTCTATATAGGCGAATGAATTGGCAGCAGCTGGTGAGGGGAATAAGATCAGCTGGCGCGCTGATCAGCAGAAATGAGCAGCCACACCCACTCACACACACCCACACACACAGAACAACAAATACACGAGACCTGAAGAAAGCAGTGAATTCATGAACCGTGACAGTACCCCCTCTCCTAGGAACGCCTCCTGGCGTCCCCAGACTCCCTTACCTGTCGATTGTAATCATCGATAAGGGAGTGATCCAGGATGTCTCTAGCAGGAACCCAACTTCTCTACTCTGGACCGTAACCTTCCCAGTCCACCAAGTACTGGAATCCACGTCCCCTCCGCCTTGAGTCCAGAATACGATTAACCGAATACGTGGGTTCCCCTTCTACGAGACGCGGCGGGGGGGGGACCGGGACAGGCGGGTTAAAATGAGAACGAAACACGGGCTTTATTTTGGAAACATGGAAGGCGGAATGAATCCTCCTGTACACTGGAGGGAGTTTGAGGCGGACTGCCACCGGGCTAATGATCTTGGTGACAGTGAACGGGCCAATAAATTTGGGAGCTAGTTTATTAGAGACGGAACGGAGAGGAATGTTCTTGGTAGAAAGCCACACTTTTTGACCAACGACGTATACGGGAGGCCTAGACCGGTGGCGATCGGCTTTAGCCTTGGTGCGCGCTCCCGCTTGGAGTAGAGTCTCGCGGGCTCTAGTCCAAGTGCGACGGCACCTCTGGACAAAGGCGTGAGCGGAGGGAACCGCGACTTCAGATTCCAGACTAGGAAAAATTGGTGGCTGGTAACCTAGACTACACTCAAACGGAGATAGGCCCGTAGATGATACTGGTAACGAATTGTGGGCGTACTCCACCATTGACAGTTGTTGGCTCCATGAGGAAGGATTCTTGGAGACCAGACATCGCAACGTTCTCTCCAAATCCTGGTTGGCTCTCTCAGTTTGGCCATTGCTCTGGGGATGAAACCCTGAGGACAGAATAACCGTCGCACCCAGTAATCTACAAAACTCTTGCCAAAATTTGGACACAAATTGGGGTCCTCTGTCGGAAACCACGTCCGTCGGGAGGCCATGTAACCGAAAGACGTGGTTAACGACTGTCAACGCTGTCTCCTTGGCTGAGGGTAATTTGGGCAAGGGAATGAAATGGACCGCCTTCGAGAACCGGTCCACCACGGTCAAAACTACCGTGTTACCCTGAGAGGGTGGGAGGGCGGTGACAAAATCTAGTGCGATATGGGACCAGGGTCTCGAAGGGATCGGCAGCGGTTGAAGGAGCCCATCTGGGGGTCGATTGGAAGTCTTACCAGTGGCGCAAACTGAGCAAGCCAAAACAAAACTGTGAACGTCACGAGCCATACGTGGCCACCAAAATCGTTGCTTAACTAAAGATGTAGTACGACTGACTCCTGGATGACAAGCCACATTGGAACAATGCCCCCACTGAATAACGTTGGACCGTAATTCCTCTGGCACAAATAAACGGTTCGGTGGACAACCGGGCGGAGGCGTTACCCCTTGTAAGGCCGTCCTGACCTTCGATTCGACCTCCCATGAGAGTGTGGAGATAATTAGGGTCTCCGGAAAAATGCACTCGGGAGTAGACGGGCGATCGGAATGGTCAAAAATACGTGACAAAGAATCGGGCTTGATGTTCTTGGAGCCCGGGCGGTACGAGAGAGTAAAGTCAAAACGTCCGAAAAAAAGTGCCCACCGAGCCTGCCTAGAGTTCAATCTTTTAGCGGTTCTAATGTATTCCAGATTCTTATGATCGGTCCAAACAATAAAAGGTACCCCCGGCCCTTCTAACCAGTGACGCCACTCTTCCAATGCTAACTTGACTGCCAACAACTCTCTGTTACCAATATCATAATTACGTTCGGCAGGGGACAAACGATGAGACAAAAACGCGCAAGGATGCATTCTGTCGTCTGAAGAAGAACGTTGGGATAACACTGCACCTACCCCCACCTCTGACGCATCGACCTCCACCACGAACTGACGTGATGGATCAGGGGTAACTAAGATGGGGGCTGAAACAAAGCGGCCTTTCAGTTTGGCAAACGCAGCCTCAGCTGCGTCTGACCACCTGAACGTAGTTCTGGGGGAGGTCAAGGCGGTCAGATGTGAGGCTAGTTGGCTGAAGTTGCGAATGAACCGCCGGTAGAAATTGGCGAACCCCAGAAACCTCTGTAGGGCCTTACGGGAATCTGGACTTGGCCAATCCACCACAGCCTTAACCTTCTCAGGATCCATACGCATACCCTCAGACGACACAATGTACCCTAAGAAAGGAACCGACTGTGCATGAAAAGCGCATTTCTCCGCCTTGACAAAAAGCCCATTCTCTAGCAACCTCTGAAGCACTCGTCTGACGTGCTGAACGTGTTCCTGGAGAGACGAAGAACAAATGATAAGCATTACGTAAATCCAATTTTGTGAAGATGGACGCTCCCTGCAACCTCTCGAAGGCTGAAGACATCAACGGCAAAGGATAAGTATTCTTTACCGTGATGTTATTCAACCCTCGGTAGTCAATGCAAGGTCGCAGAGAACCGTCCTTCTTCCCCACGAAAAAGAACCCCGCCCCCGCTGGAGAAGAGGAAGGTCGGATGAATTTGGATGCCAGAGAATCAGAAATATATTTCTCCATGGCCTCCCTCTCGGGAACAGACAGAGAGTAAAGCTTGCCCTTAGGCGGAGACGTACCTGGCAGTAGATCTATAGCACAGTCATAGGGACGATGCGGAGGGAGAGAAGCAGCCCGAGACTTACTGAACACTTCCTTCAGGTCCTGATACTCCGTGGGCACGTTAGACAAATCCACTGCCTCCTCCTGCAACGCAGAAACAACAACAGACGAACAAGCAGACACAAGACAGGACTCATGACATAAACTGCTCCACTCCAACACTGATCTCTGCTGCCAGTCAATCTTAGGGTTATGTTTGATGAGCCAGGGGTGACCGAGAACAATAGGTGCAAGGGGGGAGTCCAGAATGTAAAATGAAGTAGTCTCTGTGTGGTTTCCGGAAACTGTAAGTGTAATGGGTCCAGTGGTGAAAGAAATGGTAGGAAGAGCTTGACCGTTGAGAGCGTGGACTGCAATGGTGCGGGTGAGGGGTAACAGGGGAATCTGAATCTTGTGAGCGAATGTGTAGTCCATAAAGTTACCTTCTGCCCCGGAGTCCAAAAGTGCTTGACAGTCGTGAGTGTTGGCTGACCATCTAAGTCTTACCGGGAGGAGCGTAGATGTTGATGAGGTCTTCTCAGCGGAGATCCCACCCGACAGTAGCCTCAGATTTACTGCCGGGCTGGCCCTTTTACCGGGCAGTTGGAAGCGAAATGTCCAGCAGTTCCACAGTAAAGGCAAAGGCCCTGGGACCTCCGCCTTTCCTTCTCCTCCCAGGAAAGCCGAGCTCGCCCGACCTGCATGGGCTCGTGATCGTAAACGGGGCTGACCGCGTCCCCGCCGTTGGCTCGCGTGGTTTCAACTGCTGCAGAAGCCCGAGCTGGTATCTTCATACGTTCCACCCGGGAAAGTCGAGAATCCACGCGAAGCGCCAGATCAATAAGTCCATTGAGTGTAGTGGGTAAATCCAAGGCATAGATTTCCTTCAGGACGCGGTCAGCCAGCCCATGCAGGAACATGTCCCACTGCGCCGCCTCGTTCCACTGACACTCAGCCGCCAAAGTCCGAAATTCAATGGCATAATCAGATACAGATTTACCACCCTGCTTCAGGTCCGCTAGGGTTCGTGCTGCTTCTCTTCCCGCGACCGCGCGGTCGAACACCATCTTCATTTCGGCGGCGAGTGTCTGGAACGAGGCACAGCATGGATCTTGGTTCTCCCACACCGCCGTCCCCCATAGAGCTGCCCTCCCAGTCAGTAGGGTGAGTACGAACGCCACTTTGCTTCCTTCGGTGGCAAATGTTCTGGGCTGCAGAGAAAAATGCATTGAACAGCGTGTAAGAAATGCTCTGCAGAAATTAGGCTCACCATTATATGGTTCAGGAACCGGTAGACGGGGTTCTGACTGGGAGACGCTCTGTGGTGGTACTGGGGGAGCGGCCGGTGTGGGTGGCGCAGTGGGAGCTCGTAGATGTTGTAACTGCTGGGTGAGCTCGGACACCTGCGCCACGAGTGCTTGAATGGCCCGACCCGACTCACTAGAACTCCTCTCCTGAGCCTCTATCCGAGCAACGGTGGATCTGATGAAATCATCCAGAGGAGAAGAGGATCCACTTGCTGCTTCCATCGCTTGGTCAGATCGTTCTGTCATAATTCACGAAGCGGAAGCAAATATGCAAGTACTCTTTTATTGAGGGTCACAAAAGACTCAAGGCACAATTCACGGGTGGGCTGGTGGCGCAGGGACTAGATGGTCAGCGTGAAGGTGAAGACAGGTGACGGTGAATCCAGTGAAGTGAACATCCAACACGACGAACTCCACGAAAACACCGAACAGGAACAGGATCAGGAACAGGATCAGGACAGGACTGGAATGGTACACGACGACACACTGAAGACACCAAAAACAACGATCTGACAAAGAAAAGAGAGTGCGATGAGTCTATATAGGCGAATGAATTGGCAGCAGCTGGTGAGGGGAATAAGATCAGCTGGCGCGCTGATCAGCAGAAATGAGCAGCCACGCCCACTCACACACACCCACACACACAGAACAACAAATACACGAGACCTGAAGAAAGCAGTGAATTCATGAACCGTGACAGAAGCATGCACAGATCGTAGAAAAATGTACATAATTATTTTCAGTAGACTATCAAATTAAAAAGAGCCCAAACTCAGCATAATCCATTACTCAGAACTAAAGATATTCCTCATGGAGTTCTAACACAAACAAAATACCACAGACACACAGACTCACATAGCCAAGCAAGGTAGCTTAGACTTGGCCTTTTTACTCGTATCTTCATGAAACATACATCAATCATAAAAAAATACACATATTTATTTACAGCAGGAGCTCACGATTAAAAAGAGCCCAAACTCAATATATTCCATCAATAAGATCTAAAGATATTCCTCATGGCGTTCTAACACAAAAAATACCACAGACGCACCTAGCCAAGTATATACTCATGAAGCACTCACGTTTGGTTTTCGCTCATAACTTCACGAAGCATGCACAGATCATAGAAAAATGTACATCATTATTTTCAGTAGACTATCACAATTAAAAAGAGCCCAAACTCAGCATAATCCATCACTCAGATCTAAAGATATTCCTAATGGAGTTGTAACACACGAACCCCCACAGGCGCTCACAGAGCCTTGAATATAGATGTAGCCTAGCACTTATGTGGCGTTTTAACTCATAACTCAATGAAGCATGCATAAATTGTGGAAAATGGCACATCATTATTTACATGAGATTGTTAAGATTAAAAAGAGCCCAAAGTCACCATAATCCATCACATGCACATATGTGTACATAAACATAATGAACATGCTCCTGAAAACTTTTCAGTTTTTCCCATTCACTTTCAATGGCCCATTGAAACAATGGCCCTCAATGGCCCAGTGGAAAGCCATAAGTGTAACTCTGTACCATTTTGTACAAAATAAAAGTTTTTCAAAACAAAATTCCTGGTGAAAAATTAAAGTAGACTAGTGTGATCAACAGTGCCAATTTTCTTCACATTTTATTTAATATTTCCAAAATTATTATTATTTATTATTATTTTTACTCAAAAAATGAGATGCCTACTCTCAAATAAATGAGGCATACGATTAATCAGATGCAAATTGAAATATAAAACCAGTCCTAATTGAAAGAGAACAAGTTGACAAAAAGATTGAATCCAAGATTCGGTGAAAATATGGTATAATGAGTGATTTATAAGCTATTTATTATAGGCCGGTCATTTTTGACTGGGAACAACACAGGTGTTATAGGGTTTTGAACACCACATGAGGGTTAAGATATACCTTCTTACGTGCGACGTTACCGGGTGCTGTCCGTGGCGATGGTGCTGAATTGGTTGATATCGATGGCTCGAGAATCAATTATTCTCTCGTGCAGGGGCTGTTTATGTGAGAAAGCGGTATTCTTTATAAAAGAAGCACTTCAGAAATAGTTGAAATTGCATTTATTAGGACTCATGGGATATTATAAAAATAATCCAAACTATAATAGCCTATAATAGCCTAGCCTATATATTTTTAAATTGTATCATATATTGCTGCCATAATAACCATTTCAAATTTGTACGTGCTTTCTTCTCTTTCCCATTTTTGTTCGCTGAGGTGGAGCTGCGATGAAATATTGTTCTTGGAAATACTTTCCAGCATTTCAGTAATAAAAGTGTAGGCCTACATCTCGGTGCTCGGCAGTGATCAAAAAGGGTTTAAACAGTGGATTTTGAATCTCTTCTTGTAAACTCAGAGATGTGGATTCAGACAGCAATTAAATTACCACACGACCTGTTTGTCAAAAATCAGTAGGTACTAATTTGGCCAGGGATTTTTACGCGGGTTGGGTGAGAAAAAACACTGATATTATGGATTCGGACGGCACTAAAATCACCGACTCACCCCTATAAATGTTTAAAATACCATACAAGCCCATGAGAAACAATATTAGCGTCCGAATAGGACTTAACTGACAGTAGCCTATGCTTTCACTGGCCTTTAAAAGCGCTTTTTAATTAAATTAATAATATTGTATAATAATATAATACAAAATCTAACAACAATCAGTGTAATGACAATTTTATTCTTTGCATGAAAACACTTGAATTAGCCTAATTGAATACTGTCTGGGTGTATTAAAACTTCAGCATTATATTCGTATAGACCTGCAACAGTGATAAGGTAAAGCTAAGAGTGGTCCAGACCAACCTTACGAAAGTGTGACTTACAGAAGATATACTTAGCGTACGAACGTGTCGGGAATCGTGCCATAACGTTAAGAGAGAGGTTAAGGAATAGGTTAAGAACTACTTAGCGATAAGAACGTTTTGGGGAACCGGGCTCAGACTGTTTCAAAGCTGATTTACAAATTTAACAGGAAAATGCAACAGTTTGTTTCCAGAAGAAAATAGCGTCACAGTCGAGCTTAAGTAAGTTCAGTGATGATTCTTTTTGTTGTAAAAAAGTGTAAAAAAGGGGCACTATGCAGTTTTTTTTTAAGCTTAATTTACCTTAACTGAACAGCTTCGGAGTCATTGGAATGGTTATATGACTTTTTTCAGATTGAATGGTGGTCTTCTCGCACCCCCCTAGCACCTGTGAGCGGAAAAAAACACCCTTGCAACTTTGGGCCGGCGGGCTATAAATAAGCCTTCTGTGTATCATACATACCTCAGTGGACATGGCTCCGTGCGTTCGCTGGCTTCTTTGAAAACAAATGCACATGACCAGAGGGAGAAGATGGGAGGGGGGAGAGTCGCCAATGAGTTTTGACGACAGTGTTGTCAAATATCTATTCCGAAGCTGTAGGGGGAGCTATATAGATAAACCCGCGAGTAAAAAGTGAGATAACTGCGAAGAAATTGCCAAAACTGCATAGCGCCGCTTTAATTTATACAGTCTCTCACAAAAGTGAGTACACCCCTCACATTTCAGCAAACATTTTTGTATATTTTCTCAAGGAAAAATACTATAGAAATGAAGCTTGGATATATTTTAGAGTAGTCAATGTGCTGCTTGTATAGCAGTATATATTTACTGTCCTCTGAAAATAACTCAACATACAGCCATTATTGTCAAAATAGCTGGCAACAAAAGTGAGTACACCCTAAGTGAACATGTCAAAATTGTGTCCAAAGTGTCAATATTTTGTGTGAGCACCATTCTAGAATCTAGAATTGTTAAATGTCTTTCTTGTGAGCCAGCTTCAGAAGAGGCTTCCTTCTGGGATGACGGCCATGCAAACCGACTTGTTGCAGTGTATATGGTCTGAGCACTGACACGCTGACCTTCCGCTTCTGCAACCTCTAAAGCAATGCTGGAACGATCATGCGTCTGTTTTTGAAGCCAGCTTCTGCACCTGACGCACAGCACGAGGACTCAACTTCTTAGATTGACCCTCCGCGATGCCTGTTCCAAGTGGAACCCGTCTTGTACACCTCTGTATGATCCTGGCCAGCACTGTAACTCAGTTTCAGGGTGTTACCAATCTTCTTATAGCTTAGGCCATCTTTGTGGAGAGCAACTATTCTAATTCTCAAATCCTTAGAGAGTTATTTTCCATGAGGTACCATGTTGAACATCCAGTGGTCAGTATGAGAAAATTGTACTCAAAGCACACATTTTAACTTCTCTAATAAAAGGAAAACAAATTTGCATGGCAGATGTCAAGCAGACAAAAATATGAAAATGATGAATAGGACATGTGGCTTTGCATGGTTAAATGACGTACAGTTATTATCACTTAGGGTGTACTCACTTTTGTTGCAAGCTATTTTGACAATAATGGCTGTATGTTGAGTTATTTTCAGAGGACAGTAAATATATACTGCTTCACAAGCAGAACATTGACTATTCTAAAATATATCCAAGTTTCATTTCTATAGTATTGTCCCTTGAGAAGATATACTAAAATGTTTGCTGAAATGTGAAGGGGGTACTTACTTTCGTGAGCTACTGTATATATATATATATATATATATATATATATATATATATATACAGTGAGGAAAATAAGTATTTGAACACCCTGCTATTTTGCAAGTTCTCCCACTTAGAAATTATGGAGGGGTCTGAAATTGTCATCGAAGGTGCATGTCCACTGTGAGAGACATAATCAAAAAAAAAAAAAAAATCCAGAAATCACAATGTATGATTTTTTAACTATTTATTTGTTTGATACAGCTGCAAATAAGTATTTGAACACCTGAGAAAATCAATGTTAATATTTGGTACAGTAGCCTTTGTTTACAATTACAGAGGTCAAACGTTTCCTGTAGTTTTTCACCAGGTTTGCACACACTGCAGGAGGGATTTTGGCCCACTCCTCCACACAGATCTTCTCTAGATCAGTCAGGTTTCTGGGCTGTCGCTGAGAAACACAGAGTTTGAGCTCCCTCCAAAGATTCTCTATTGGGTTAAAGGAACACTCCACCGTTTTTTGAAATAGGGCTTATTCACCTCCTTTCCTACATTTAGATAGGTGGGCAAATGCATTTTTGTCTCAGTGCATGCGTTGTTTTAGTTTGACAGGGTCGGCGCTAGCTTAGCTTAGCACAATGAATGGAATCCTTTGTTGCCAGCTAGCATGGCCTGAGTAAAAGTGATCTAAAAAAATAAATAAACCCCACCTAATTACTTCTTGTGGCCTGCGTATTCACAACGAGTACAAATAGCGATGCTGATTAACACTAGGCGATTTCCTAGGCAGATATTGACTTGGGACTATATTAGGGGGAAGCACAGGCGAATCACTGCTGCTTAGGCGAAGCACTGCTACTGTTCGGAGTTGGTTCGACTGACGAGCCTCCAAAGAACCGGTTTGCTTTCCACAGGCTAAAAGAGCCAACGCAGAGCCAGGTCTTACGTCACAGCTACGTCTCATCTTTCTCAGCAACGTTAGCGCGGCGGCGCCAAACACAAACACATCATCAACAATGGCGCACGTTGCTTTGCTATTGATGTTCATGGCTTTGCGGACCTACATCGGCATCCAAACACGGCGGATCCAACGTGTTCGCGCGGCTCGCCATTATTTGTACAGACGGAGATTACAAGCGAGAGTAACGGCATGTACATAACATCTATTTTTAACAATAAGATGCCGACTTTAGCCTTAGATTTATATTTTAGATCGCGTCCATCGTGTTTAGCTGCTGTTAGCTCGATTAGCTGCTATTTGAAAATGGCGGTCACAAGTTTCTCTTCAGTCTTGTTGGCCACGGTAACCCCGCCCCCAGCCTCTGACGCAAGCGGTTCTTTCTTGGCTCCGTTCTAGACCCTGCAATGATTTGGTGCTACTTAAGAACCAGTTTTACTGGTTCGGAGCTGGTGCTTTGGCGGTGGAAAAACAAAGAACCGATTTTAAACTAGGCTCTGGCTCCGAACCAGCTCTGCCTTGGTGGAAAAGGGGTAATACAGGTGCATCTAATTTAGGATAATAAATGGAGTGGAGGTGGACATTTTAAAGGCAGACTAACAGGTCTTTGAGGGTCAGAATTCTAGCTGATAGACAGGTGTTCAAATACTTATTTGCAGCTGTACCATACAAATAAATAGTTTAAAAATCATATATTGTGATTTCTGGATTTTTTTTTTAGATTATGTCTCTCACAGTGGACATGCACCTACGATGACAATTTCAGACCCCTCCATGATTTCCAAGTGGGAGAACTGGCAAAATAGCAATGTCACGGTTCATAGATCCAATGTCTCTCTCTAGTCTCGTGCTTTGTTGTTTACATGTGTGTGAGTGTGTGAGTGGGTGTGTCCGGATCGTTACTGTTGATCAGTATCCAGCTGCAATCACTCATCATCACCAGCTGCCACTCATCTCATCTCCTATAAATGCTCACCACCTTCTCATCTCCTTTGTCAGATCGTTGCATGAAGTCTCTGTGTTGTCTGATCCTGTTCCCGTGCCTCGTGTCCCGTCTTGACTTCCTGTGTTCCGGTTTCGCGTCTTGTTGGATTACGTTTCATGTCTGGATCACGTCATCACTCATCAGAGCACGCTGCACTTCATCCATCACTCTGTGTCTGACCATCGAAGTCCCTGCGCCACCGCCTGTATCACCCGGATTATTCATCATCATCATCATTACTGACTATTAATAAAGAGCTTTTTACTTGCATATTGTGTCCTCGTTTCTGACGTAACAGAACGATCTGACCAAGGATGGATACAGCAAGTACATCAGCGCCGACCATGGAGGACTGTTTGAGTAACAGTATGGCTCGTCTGGACATTCAAGAGAAGAATTTAAATGATACTGGTCGCGCTGTTCAGGCGTTAGTGGCGCAGGTGTCCGAGCTCACCCGGCAGATCCAACAGCTACGAGCTCCCACTGCGCCGCCCACACCGGCCGTTCCCCCCACACCATCGGAGAGCCCATCCCAGTCGGAGCCACGCCTACCAGCCCCAGAGCCCTATTCAGGTGATCCAAAATTTTGCAGAGCTTTTCTAACCCGGTGTTCCATGCATTTTTCTCTCCAACCCAAGACTTTCCAGACCGAGAGATCCAAGGTCACCTTCGTACTCACCCTCCTGACTGGGAAAGCGGCGTTATGGGGAACGGCGGTGTGGGAGAATGAGGATCCGTGCTGCGCCTCGTTCCAGGAGCTCTCCGCTGAGATGAAAAGAGTTTTCGACCGGGCGGTCGGCGGAAGAGAAGCTGCAAGAATGCTGGCTGATTTACGTCAAGGAGAGAGATCAGTGTCGGACTTTTCGATCGAGTTCCGGACTCTAGCAGCGGAGAGCAAATGGAACGAGGAAGCGCAGTGGGACATGTTCCTGCATGGGCTGGCTGGCCGCGTCCAGAGAGAGATCTATGCTTTGGACCTGCCTCAATCTCTAAATGAACTCATCGCTTTAGCCCTCAGGGTTGATGCTCGACTATCCCGAGTTGGAGGTCACGCCAAGAGTAGACGCCCTCTGGCAGTTGCCGAGGGGCCACGATTTGGAGGCGGGGACGCGGTCAGCCCCGTCGACGATCACGAGCCCATGCAGGTGGGTCGAGCTCTGCTTTCCCGGGAGGAGAGGGAAAGGCGGAGGTCCCAGGGCTTTTGCCTATACTGTGGAGGAGCCGGACACTATGCTTACAACTGTCTGGTAAAAGGGCCAAGCCCGATAGTAAGTATGAGGCTACTATCGGGTGGGATCTCCGCCGAGAAGACCTCATCAACATCTACCCTCCTTCCGGTAAGACTGAGATGGTCAACACTCACTCACGACTGTCAAGCACTCTTGGACTCCGGGGCAGAAGGTAATTTTATGGATCACTCATTCGCACGTCAATTCAAGATTCCCCTCAAACCCCTCACACATCAGATTGCTGTACACGCACTTAATGGACAAGAACTTCCCACCATCACTTTTGCCACAGAAGACATCACCCTCATCACATCAGGCAATCATACCGAGATCATCTCTTTCAATTTCCTGGACACTCCCCTTGCACCTATTGTTCTTGGTCACCCTTGGCTCACCCGTCACAACCCTAAAGTGGACTGGCAGCTCAAGTCTGTGTCTTCGTGGAGTAATCATTGTCATAAGTCTTGTCTATTGTCTGCCTGTCCGTCTGTTTCTGTCCCTGTGTTGCAGGAGGAGGCAGTGGATCTGTCTAACGTGCCCGCGGAGTACCTGGACCTGAAGGAGGTGTTCAGTAAGTCTCGGGCTGCTTCTCTCCCTCCGCATCGTCCCTATGACTGTGCCATAGACTTATTACCAGGTACGGCTGCGCCCAAGGGCAAGTTATATTCACTCTCGACACCAGAGAGGGAGGCTATGGAGAAATATATTTCTGATTCTCTAGCAACGGGGTTCATCCGCCCTTCCTCTTCTCCAGCGGGGGCGGGGTTCTTTTTTGTGGGGAAGAAGGACGGATCTCTGCGACCTTGTATTGACTATCGGGGGTTGAACAACATCACGGTAAAGAATACTTATCCTTTGCCGTTGATGTCTTCAGCCTTCGAGAGGTTGCAGGGAGCGTCCATCTTCACAAAATTGGATTTACGTAATGCTTATCATTTGGTCCGCATCAGGGAGGGGGATGAGTGGAAGACCGAGTTTAACACCCCCAGGGGACACTTTGAATACTTGGTTATCCCTTTCAGGCTTTCCAACAGTCCAGCGGTCTTCCAGGCACTCGTCAATGACGTGCTGCGAGATATGATAGATCAGTTCATTTATGTCTACCTGGACGACATGCTGATTTTTTCTTCTTCTCTCCAGGAACACGTGCAGCACGTTCGACGAGTGCTTCAGAGGTTGCTAGAGAATGGGCTTTTTGTCAAGGCGGAGAAATGCGATTTTCATGCACAGTCTGTTCCATTCCTAGGGTACATCGTGTCGGTTGAGGGTATGCGCATGGATCCTGAGAAGATCAAGGCTGTGGTAGAGTGGCCAAGTCCAGAGTCTCGTAAGGCCCTACTGAGATTTCTGGGTTTCGCCAATTTCTACCAGCGTTTTATTCGCAACTTCAGCCAACTAGCCGCACCTCTGACCGCCTTGACCTCCCCCAGAACGACGTTCAGGTGGTCAGACGCAGCCGAGGCTGCGTTTGCCAAACTGAAGGGTTGCTTCGTTTCAGCCCCCATTCTGACAACCCCTGATCCATCACGTCAGTTCGTGGTGGAGGTCGATGCGTCAGAGGTGGGGGTAGGAGCAGTGTTATCCCAGCGCTCTCTCTCAGACGACAAGATGCATCCTTGCGCGTTTTTGTCTCATCGTCTATCTCCTGCCGAACGCAATTATGACATTGGGAACAGAGAGTTGTTGGCAGTCAAGTTAGCATTGGAAGAGTGGCGGCACTGGTTAGAAGGGTCGGGGGTACCTTTTATCGTTTGGACCGATCACAAGAACTTAGAATACATTCGGACTGCTAAAAGATTGAACTCCAGGCAGGCTCGGTGGGCACTTTTTTACGGTCATTTTGATTTTACTCTCTCGTACCGCCCGGGTTCTAAAAACATCAAACCCGATTCTTTATCGCGCATTTTTGATCGTTCCGAATGCCCGTCTACTCCCGAGTGCATTTTACCGGAGACTCTATTCATCTCCACACTCGTATGGGAGGTCGAATCGAAGGTCAAGAAGGCCTTAGAAGGGGTAACGCCCCCGGTCTGTTGCCCACCAAATCGTTTATTTGTGCCTGAGGGTCTGAGGTCCAGCGTCATTCAGTGGGGGCATTCTTCCAATGTGGCTTGTCATCCAGGAGTCAGTCGCACTAGATTTTTAGTCAAGCAACGATTCTGGTGGCCTCTCATGGCTCGTGACATTCACAGTTTTGTTTTGGCTTGCTCAGTTTGTGCCACTGGTAAGACTTCCAATCGACCCCCAGATGGGTTACTCCAACCGTTGCCGGTCCCTTCGAGACCCTGGTCCCATATCGCTCTAGATTTTGTTTCCGCCCTCCCACCCTCTCAGGGTCACACGGTAGTTTTGACCGTGGTGGGCCGGTTCTCGAAGGCGGCCCATTTCATTCCCTTGCCCAAATTACCCTCAGCCAAGGAGACAGCGGTGATTGTCGTTGACCATGTCTTTCGGTTACATGGCCTCCTGACAGACGTGGTTTCTGACAGGGGGGGGGGGGGGGGTTTACTGTCACGGTTCATAGATCCAATGTCTCTCTCTAGTCTCGTGCTTTGTTGTTTACATGTGTGTGAGTGTGTGAGTGGGTGTGTCCGGATCGTTACTGTTGATCAGTATCCAGCTGCAATCACTCATCATCACCAGCTGCCACTCATCTCATCTCCTATAAATGCTCACCACCTTCTCATCTCCTTTGTCAGATCGTTGCATGAAGTCTCTGTGTTGTCTGATCCTGTTCCCGTGCCTCGTGTCCCGTCTTGAGTTCCTGTGTTCCGGTTTCACGTCTTGTTGGATTACGTTTCATGTCTGGATCAAGTCATCACTCATCAGAGCACGCTGCACTTCATCCATCACTCCGTGTCTGACCATCGAAGTCCCTGCGCCACCGCCTGTATCACCCGGATTATTCATCATCATCATCATTACTGACTATTAATAAAGAGCTTTTTACTTGCATATTGTGTCCTCGTTTCTGACGTAACAAGCAGGGTGTTCAAATACTTATTTTCCTCACTGTATATATAGCCACTCTGGAGAAAACCGTGATGTCATCGTCCAGCTCAGTTCAGTTCTCATATAATGGTGTTAATGCAGGCAGATCCATATTATTGTTGAATATTAAATTAAATGTTAAATTTAATGTCCCCAACTAAGCAAGCCAAAAGCCAATGGCAACAAAGGTGAAAAAGGCAACAGTGGCAAGGAACCAAAACTCTAGTTGACACAATCTTTGCTGACACTTCAGGGATGCGTTGTGGTCGTGTCTAGGGCAGGTCCTCCATCTGATCTGGATGCGGCCCCGAACCGGCTGATTAGAGTAAACCTCGGAATAAGCAGAAAGACTAACATTAGTGTAGATGCCATTCTTCTTATGATGTAACGAGTACATCGGGTGTTATAGGAGTGTTCCTGGTTCCGGCTGACCTAATTTGTGCAGCCTAATAGTCATTTAACTGATTTGAATAAAAAGGAATGTATCATTTTATATGTGTATGCCAAAATTATAATATTAGTAATATTCACAAACAAAACCCCTATAAAGCCCATCAAGTTCCTCTAAAACAGGCATGGGCAAACTCTGTTCTGCAGGGCCACAGCTCTGCAGAGTTTAGCTCCAACCCCGATAAACTCTCCTGCATGTAGCTTTCTAGTAATCCTGAAGACATTGATTAGCTGGTTCAGGTGCATTTGATTAGTCAAGTCAAGTCAAGTCACCTTTATTTATATAGCGCTTTTTACAATACAGATTGTATCAAAGCAGCTTCAAATTGATAACATGAAAATAATACAACAAAGTTTGTTTCTAGAAGAAAATTGCATCATCGTCCACCCTTAATTAAGCAGATCAATAATATTGTTGAATATTAAATGTCAAATGTAGATAGCAACCATCAAAACAATGTTAAATCGATGTTAATGTGTATTTTGACTCAATATCACTTTTGCTCCCACAATTAATGTTGAATTTTTTTTTAAGATTTCATCCAAAAATCAATGGTAATGGCATTGAATCAATGTTACACTGTGATCATAATTCAACATTATGTTTATTCACCTTATTTTCCACGACAACAAGGGTGCCGCCATTACGTTCGTTTTGTCATCTTACTGCCGGCTGAGAGGGACTTCAACTTCCGGCTGAAAGGACCTACGCTGGTTTCTAGACATAATTCTATAGTTGTAACGGTAACATATGTCAAGTATTATATGCTCAGTTAGGGGCTGCCATAACAATTGGATTAAGAGGATAGAACAATTTAACCAACGGTGTTACGAACACAATGTAAAGTCCATTCTATGAATACATTTAAGATTAGTAAAGAGCCGTTAACAAAATACAATGAATCTTGCATGATTACCATTGCCCACATATATGTCATATTTCTTATATTTCGTTTACTTTGTGATATGGACCTAAGTGTCTGAAATAAAGAATGAATGAATGAATATTCACGATAGTACAATATATTATGGTACATTACAGTCTTACAATAGCTCACATTATTCCTGTAAGGAGGCCAGCTAGCTACATCTCTCATTCAGATATTGATATTGACCTACGGGGAGTTAGGAGATTGTGTGTATACTGTCTCGTTTTTAATGCATCTCTCTTTTTCACACTGTTCTAAGTATGAGTGCCATCATAAATTAATTATTATGATCTATTTTAAGTACTAATGTAAAAATGTTTATGGTTATATTATTTCCATAGATCATCGATGAGCGTCAGTGTTGCAGTGGACAACTGTGAGGAGGATCACAGCCACATGCCCCAGACCTGTTATGCAGAAACACAATGGCCCTCATTTATCAAAAGTGCGTACACCAAATTTCCAGCGTACACCCAAAACCACGGTGACTTTGAGATTTATCAATATGGACGTTGGCGTACGGCACGCTCAAATCCTACGCCAGCTCAGGAGGTGGTGTACATGTACGCACGTTTTGAGTTAGGCCGGAAATGCGCAGAAAAACAATTCCTAACACCACAAAACGCACTGACAAACTAAAAGATATGATATATTATGACCCACTGTAAAAAAACAACAACATAGTAATTATAAACTTCAGTGTTTATTTTTGTGTAACATGGACTTCAATGTTTAATTTGTGTGACTTTACCAAAGCATTTTATTTGTAGGCATATGTATTCCTTCATTTGCGAGCCTGTGCGCTTTACCTGACGTTTCAGGGTTAGGCCCGGCAGGTGCGCACGGACTGGGTTCATTAGGCCGGTGACACAATGGCTGCGTGGCGTGAGCGTCTCAGCTGCGTGGCGTGTCCGTTTTTATTTCGGCTCCCATGTTAACAAGTTAGAGCTAGCACACTGCTGCGTGACACGCGCGGCTCGAAAACGCCATAGAACCGACGCCTATTTTTCACGCGACACGTTGGAAGCGTTTCCAGGAAAAATAGAATAGGAAAAGAGGTTTATGTGTCATTTTGACACGAATACATATTAAAAAATAACATTTTGATGTTTGAAAGTCTCTAGGTTTTGACATAAATGCAGATATAAATGTAATTAAAAAATAATAACATCGATTTTCAAATATTGCACCTCTACAAAATATTCTGTAGCCTATTTTGTGTCAGTACTGGCAACGTTGTCTTTGCTGCTATATTTATGTTTAACATGAAGTATAGGCCTTCCACAACTCTCTCCCCATATGTCAAATATATCACCAATGAGGCTTATCATATGTCACCTATGGCAGCAGAAGCGCCGCGTCAGACACGTTTCTGGTGTGTAAAGACATAGAAAACACCACGCAGCTGACACGCAACAGAAACGCCACGCTCACGCCACGCAGCCATTGTGTCACCGGCCTAATGAAAGGCTTTCAATGACCAAAAAATAATTCAGACTGACAAAATAATAAAAATGACATTCTTCTTTTAAATAATAATAATAATAATCATAATAATAATAATACAAATAATAATAATAATAACGACATTCTTCTTCTAAATAACAATAAGCGTCATTAATAATAAAAATCTAGAAATCAATTTTGTTTCTTTCCACTTCACTGGTGATGGTCTCGATCTCCACGTCGGAGAAGTTTCTTTTCTTTGCCGTCTTCCGTGTGTCCATGGCGTATGAGGGCGTGGGGGAAGCGTGGGGGAAGCGGAGACTTGAATATATAGGGGCGTGTTATTCTAATGACGATCGTTTTCAGTCGCGGCATTTATCAAGGGCAGGTATTGCGTACACCTGGATTTCAAAGGTACATCTTCATAAATCAGGCGGTGAGAGGAGTGTAAGCATAATCTTACGCCAACATATACGCCCGTTTCTACGCAAGAATGATAAATGAGGGCCAATGGGAGGATCCATCTGTCTCTGACTACAACTACGCTCCAAAATCTCAACTCAACCTGAAGCCACCTACATCTGAAATGGGAACACAACGCGTTGAGCCAGTGCCATAGTACATAACTCTGCTGAGAAACAACCACCTTTGTCAGCTCTACACTGGGTCGACATTGGATGCATTCCATTCAGTTGCCGAGCACCTTACCAATTCATACACCAACAGCTTTCAGCTACCCACTTGGGATCAGCTCCTGATGACTCTGATGAAGCTGCGTCTTATATACTTTTTTAGCTTTAATATGAATCAGTATATATATTTAATTCATACAGTGAAAAACTAAGCAGTGTTTTATTTTTACATTTGATTATTCAGTTTCTGTTGTTAAATAGACCTAATGTAGGATAACCTGAACCCCTTAACCCTGTGGTTTACACTGATGTTAAAATAACACTTCTTATGCTACAGTAAAACACTGCTGTTCACTTTCACAAGTTGAAGGGATGTTTTCTTGTCACAAAAAGAATGTGAAACACGTATGTAGGTTATATAATTTTAAATCTAATTTAAATTAATTTTATACACTTTAAGCATTATCGTATCGCATATTGAATATCACATTGTTTAATGAGTTATCACATATCGCATTTTTCTTCAAAACTGTGCACTTAATAACTTCGTCCAGGCGATGAAGTAATGAAAACAGAGGTTTCACCATTACCGATCTCCTCTATGAAAGGAAGGTGAAACTTGTCCTTCCTGTAAACCTTTACAGTGTGACCAGATTTTACCTGTTGTGACTAGTTCTTTTTATAAACCTTTACAGTGTGACCAGATGTTACCTGTTATGAATAGTTATTTTTATAAAACTTTACAATGTGACCAGATTTTACTTGTTATGAATAGTTATTTTCATAAACCTTTACAATGTGACCAGATTTGACCTGTTGTGAATAGTTATTTTTATAAACCTTTACAATGTGACCAGATTTTACCTGTTGTAAATAGTTATTTGTATAAACCTTTACAATGTGACCAGATGTTATCTGTTATGAATAGTTATTTGTATAAACCTTTACAATGTGACCAGACGTTACCTGTTATGAAGTTATTTTTATAAACCTTTACAGTGTGAGCAGATGTTACCTGTCAGTCATTTATTATTAAACCATATAATGTGAGCTCTGTAGATTCCCCTTAAAACTTAAAGGAATTAAGTCTTCTAGTTAGAAGGATTAAGTCACGTCAAGTTTGCAAATGAATACCATCTTGGTTTATTACTTATGAAATTTAAATGGTGAAATGTATCTACATGAAGGTCAGTAGAAGGTGTCTCTAGCTTCCTGAAAACATCAAACACTTCTTACAACTGATTTTATACAACTTATTTAATAATTTATATTTAAACAATTATAAATATAATCTCCTATCCTTAACCCTAAATATTCTCATTCCTTCTTATATACAAATAATTTTTAATTGCTGCTCCATCAACTCCTTCTGACAGGACTAAATAGTTAAATATGTCCCCATAGGTTACCTCTGGCCACGTTAACAATGACGATGGATGAGACAATGTGAGACCAACTGATCGTCGTACAAAGTTTTCTCCGTGCTCACAATTTAAAACATTTACGGTATTAACGTTATTTGTCATTTCGCTAAAGTTTTGACTAACTATAAACAATCTTCTAACTACTGAACTATCTACCGGATGTGCCGTGTCAGTTTAGCGGAAGTCGGATGACAAAATGTGGAAGCGTGAAGTATTAAAAGTGGGCGGGGCGGAATAAGGTGAATACTGTCAGAAACGAAACACAACAACTATAACTGACTTAAACTAACTAAGTTTAAGTTGAAATCAACTGGAAATAAAAGAAGACAATACATCTCTCAAGGTCTCAGCAGAAGTTCTTATTGAGAATTAACAGAGGGTTAGATGTTGAAGTTTTATTGAAAATGTTTGGTCACCGTTATGGTGATCCGTGTTTCATTTAGTTGAGCAGTTTGACTCCTGTCTTTTTATGTGAGTTTGTGATCTTTGCAACTGTGTGTACTAAAACACATTTTATTGCAAAGAAAGCCAGAAACAAAGTTAATCCATTTCAATCATAAATAATCAAAAATAATAATATTAGTAATATTAACAAACAATACTTTCTGGCCAAAGATCAGACATTCTGAATTTAGATTTTTAAGATTGATAAAAACAAAAAACAATAGTTTTGTTTAGAGACACATGCATACATCAAGATTCAGCATAAGTATCTCAACAATGGTGACATGCTTCAAGCTGCAATGCATGTTGGGAGCCTCCATAGTATTAAACTTAATGCTCCCAGCATGCATTGCGGCATGAAGCATGTCACCATTGTTGAGATTTGTATGCTGATTCTTGATGTCTGTGCGTCCTAAAAATAAAATTCATACTATGTATTTAAAAGTTCTGAACTGTTGCAAGAAAGTATAGATGGATAATATAATCTGTTGATAACAATTAACCACTTTTGTTCAGGAGTAAAATCAGTAAACTATTATTTTTCTAATTGTGCTGAAAAGTGTTTCACCTGATTATCTTTGTTTCTCTCTTACTTTACAAACAAATTACACGTTTTGGTAAAAACTGTTACAAAGACCAGAAACATGCATAAAATCCAAGTCAAACTGTCCAACCAAAGGAAACACTGATCACCATAATGGTGACCAATTATTTTCAATAAAACATCAACTACTAAACCTCTGTTAAAACTTCTTGAGATCTTGATATTGAGAGATTTATTGTCTTCTATTATTTGTAGTTGATTTCAGGCTGTATGTCGATTGTGGACCAGACCGAAAACAGGACCGAGTTTGCCCATCTCTGGTTTGACCCCATAGGCAATATCTTTTCTCTTCAAGGTTGAGTCACAGTGCATCACTGGAACAGAACAATACATCCACAAAGAGCAAACTTGAACTACTATAAAATTCCACTTGTATTTAATTTTCACACCTAGCAAACTTGAAATAATAAACTTATGTTACATTTTCACACTTTTATCATATAGTGACCAGTGGTGTTGCAAATACCTAAAGAGTTATATATGCTAAGTAAGCATACATATAAGTGGCTACATGTGGTGTGATAGAACTTCAAGACCCTAGGCATAGTTGTCTATAAAAATCTCATACAGCAATAATGAGAACAGCAACATGAAAACAAATACATTTACATTTAGTCATTTAGCAGACGCTTTTGTCCAAAGCGACTTACAAATTAGGACTAAATTAAGCGAGTCATCGTATAGAGGCAAAAACAACGCAATAAATACTCAAAATACGAAGGTCAGGCATTGGTCAGAGTAGCATAAGCCCGATAAGCGAGGATTAAAAAAAAAATATATATATATATATATATATATATTTTTTTTTTTTTTTTGAGGTTAAGTTCCTGTGATGCCCAGTGATGAGAGGGCATAAGGATCTGATGATTCACAGTGTCGAAGGCAGCAGACAGATCCAGAAGAATGAGAACTGAAGATTTGGAAGCAGCTTTTGCGATCCGTAGGGCTTCTGTGACCGACAGTAATGCAGTCTCAGTTGAATACCCTTTCTTGAAGCCAGATTGGTTGACATCCAGCTGGTTGTTCAGAGACAAGAAGGATGTTACTTGGTTGAAAACAGCTCGTTCAAGTGTTTTCACAATGAATGGTAGGAGAGAGACAGGTCTGTAATTCTCTACAAATGATGTGTTTAGTGTTGGTTTTTAAGCAGTGGAGTTACCCGAGCCTACTTGAATGCAGTAGGGAAAGTGCCAGTATGGAGGGATGAGTTGATGATGTGTGTGAGTGCTGGTAGAAGTGTGGGAGAGATGGCTTGTAGAAGGTGTGAGGGGATAGGGTCTAGAGGGCAGGTGGTAGGATGACTGGAGAGGATAAGTTTAGATACTTCTTCCTCGGTTAGCGGAGAGAAGGAGGAGAGAGGGTTATTGGCTGTGGAAGGGGTCGATCTGGGTTCTTCTGTGTGTGGCGCTGAGAACTGACTGCTGATAGTTGTTGTTTTGTTGGTGAAGAAGTTAGCAAAATCATCAGCAGTTAAAGAGGAGGTGGGTGGTGGTGGAGGTGGACAGAGGAGAGAGATGAATGTCTTGAAGAGTGATCCTGTGTAAGAGGAGCTGTTGATCTTGTTGTGGAAATATGAAGATTTTGCAGCATGAACATCCACAGAAAAGGAAGAAAGGAGAGATTTATACATACTCAGGTCAGTATGATACATTTCCTCTCCGCTGCCCTGAGTTTGGTCCGGTGTTCACGAAGAACCTCAGATAACCAGGGGTTAGAGGGAGTAGAGGGAGTAGCACATGCAGGCCTGGAGGAGAGAGGGCAGATATTGTCTAAAATAAGAAGAACCCGTCAAAGTGTAGAACTCTTGATTAGTTTGATTGCATAATAACCCAATGGATGAATTGCAAAGCAGGTGCATATTTATCATCTTGAGGGCAGGCTACATGAATAAACAAGATATGCAAAGGGCGAAATGGATCGCTGGGTCCTACCACCATGGTGAGAACTTGCTGGGACCCGAGTGGTACAAATGCCTTGAGTGGGCCAGGTGGCTTTTGGTGGCTAAGGCTTCAGCAGATACCATTGGGTAACAGGGTTTGGCCTAATAGGCGATATATTTTCCCTTCAAGGTTGAGTCACAGAACATCACTGGAACAGAATAATACATCCACACCGAGCAAACTTGAACTAATATAAACTTATACTTATCATTGATTTTCACACCGAGCAAACTTGAACTAATATAAACTTCTTCTTATGATAAATTTTCACACTTTTATCATATAGTGACCAGTGGTAAATACCTAAAGAGTTACATATGCCAAGTAAGCATACATGTAAGTGGCAACATGTGGTGTGATAGAACTTCAAGACCCTAGGCATAGTTGCCTATAAAAATCTCATACAGCAATCATGAGAATAGCAACATGAAAAAAAAAAATGAAAAAAAATAAGAACAACCCATCACAGCCTAAATTGCGAAATTGCTTGCTGGGTCCTACCACCTTGGTGAAAACTTGCTGGGACCTGAGGGGTATATATATGCCTCTTGCAAAGGCTTCAGCAGATACCATTGGGGAAGAGGCTTTGACCCCATAGGTGATATATTTTATAAAAAATGTCTGCAAAAATCTCATACAGCAATCATGAGAACAGCAACATGAAAATAAATAAGAACAACCCATTAAAGCCTAGAACTCTTGATTAGTTTGATTGCATCATAACCCAATGGATGAACTGCAAGGCATGTGCATATTTATTCTCTGGAAGGCAGGCTACACAAATAAACAAGGTATGCAAAGTGTCGAAATTGCTTGCTGGACCCTACCAACTTGGTGAGAACTTGCTGGGACCCGAGAGGTACAAATGCCTTGAGTGGGCCAGGATGGATTTGGTGGCTAAGGCTTCAGCAGATGCCATTGGGGAAAAGGGTTTGACCCCATAGGCGATATCTTTTCCCTTCAGGGTTGAGTCACAGAACATCACTGGAACAGAATAATACATCCACACCGAGCAAACTTGAACTAATATAAACTTCTTCTTATGATTCATTTTCACACTTGTATCATATAGTGACCAGTGGTATTGTAAATACCTAAAGAGTTACATATGGCGATTTAGCATACATGTAAGTGGCTACATGTGGTGTGATAGAACTTCAAGACCCTAGGCATAGTTGTCTATAAAAATCTCAAAGAGCAATCATGAGAACAGCAACATGAAAATAAATAACAAGAACCCGTCAAAGTCTAGAACTCTTGATTAGTTTGATTGCATGATAACCCAATGGATGAATTGCAAAGCATGTGCATATTTATTCTCTGGAAGGCTACACGAATAAACAAGGTATGTAAAGTGTCGAAATTGCTTGCTGGACCCTACCACCTTGGTGAGAACTTGCTGGGACCCGAGGGGTACAAATGCCTTAAGTGGGTGTTATGAGCCTGAGTCATTTGTCATCTGCTCATTGATTCCATTCTGTCCTGTGTATTGTCTGCGTATGAGCATGTGCTTGTTTGTGTTGCAGGTGGGCGGTATGTGGTGATAATTTGTTGGAGGCTGCGATTGGTTCTCCACTACACCTGATCCAGATATAAGGACCGCCCCAAACACTCAACAGGGCAGACTATTGTGCCATCGTTGATTGTTACCACTTTGTTATTGTTTTGTATTTATATCTCTCTGGTGGTGAGACTCATTCCTTTTCCTGTTACGGCTGACCCCTAGTGTTCATAACAGAAATTGGGGGCTCGTCTTAAAATACATTTTCCAAAACCTAATTGGAGTTTCGTCATCGCGTGACAAAGTACTCATGAAATTTGCTTTGTTTGTTGTTGTTTGGCTAGTGGTTTTCACTTTAAGCGGAAGGGAATTCAGAATGACCTCGAAATTTGAACTAGAGAAGTTTGCGATTCAACCAACGTCGCAACAATTAGACATCTGCCGCAAAGATGATTTGTTTTCGATTGCGGATTTATATCAAATCACAGCTCCTCGTGGTGCAGTTAAACGGGAGATTAAGGAGGTGATTTGTAAACACTTGGTGGAGCTCGGAGTTTTGCCAGAGGAGAGTGAGTCGGCGGGTGTTGCATTTCAGTTGCCGGTTTTCGTAGGTGAGGGTGAGAAACCCAAATCTGAGGAGCTGGTCAGCATAGATCCCGTCAATCAACCTTCTCCACGAGATCCTTTACTGGCGATCAAATTGAAAGAGTTAGAGGTGGAGCTGGGCAGAGCTCAGAACTAAATCACCTGTTCACCCCTCAGCTCTTGATGCGCCTGGTGTGAGCGTGACTGTGCCGTCACCCATCATTTCTTCCACTCAGAGTCCTATTTCTGCTAACAAGGTGGTCACGTTTGAGCAGCTTAAAGAGCTAATACTGTTGGAGGAGTTTAAGAATTGTTTATCAGAGAAAATCATGGTGTACTTAACCCTCTGGGGTCTAAGGTGTTTTTGGGGTCCTTGAGATGTTCTGACATGCCCTGACATTTGTGCTTTTTTCAGTTGCTTATAAACATATTAATGGCAAAGGTGTAATTACACTCTATTTAGCACAAACAGGGCTACCATAATATGTGAGCAACATGCATGTACATTTTTGTATTTTTGAAAGAATAATGTTTATGCATGGTTATTGAAAAAACTAAAAACTAAAGTTTCTGAAATAAGGCCACAAAACACATACTAAATATGTGTCAATAAGACTTTTGACTAATGGATGTTGTCGCCTAGAGTTTTTTCTTCAAAATGATGTGAAAATCATCCTGCCTAATCATTCACATAACACAATACATTGATTTAAATTTTGCAAAACACTTTCTGTTTGGAAAGGCAATATGCGGAGTGGGCGTCAACGATCTTTACATCATCATGCATATTTAGTGGTTCGCACCTGAGGAGACAATGGAGCCCGCATACTTAATGAGCCATTCATTCAGGTGTGTCACAAGAAAGAATGCAAGAGCAACAGTTGGAAGCATCTCATTTTTTTATTTTTTATTTTTCACAAATTGTGCTTGCAAATTGGCCTATAATATCCAAGGAAAACATGTCTAGTAATTGTGCAGTTAATTCTCATACTGTATTTTCAGTTTTGGAATATGTATCCTCTCCCCATATTTGTCACTAATAAAACACAATAAAAATTATTTAAAGAAAAGGCTTATATTTACCTTTTAATAGTTTGTTTACATCTACCTTGTAAATATATGTTTTTATTATTAAAAAGGTTACAATTACAACAACAAGTTAAGGATTCATTACTTGAATATAGCCTAGGCTACATTGGAATAAACACTATAACATATTATTTGATTATTTTTGACAAAACATACTATATTTAACATATGAGCAAAAATTGGCAAACAAAAGCTTATTTGAGGTGGTAGATATTTTACAGTAAAAATGTATAATCTATCCAAAACTAATCAACGAAATGTTGTCTTTCATATGTCTGTAACATAGGTCTTTCATTTTTATTATAAGAAATATAAATGTTAATTTGCAGATTAATACGTTGCTTATACAAATACATTTTATTTCAACATATTTCAGTCGATTTTTACTCAGTATAGCAATACAGTTTGCTAAAAGCGAAACATTCATTCACACACAGAAACGCGATTCAAATTTAAACCGTCTTTTGCCAGTTGTGGTAAACAGCGCGCATCTCTGCCGTTCATTCATTCACACACAGAAACGCGATTCACTTGAGAATGAAAAAAAAACTTACTACAGTATTCCATAGCTCAGGATCTGTTGCTCCTTGAAATACCAGCACTTCTGAGGTACATTTTCCATTATAGTATTATTCCTCACAGCACTGCGAGACTGTGTAAACAAGTACAATGATCTGAATAAGCTTGATGTGTTTTCTCGAGCTGATGTGAGCGTTCACAGTTTGCAGGATTGCCTCAGTCATTTGCGTTTGAATAGCGCGCGCTCTCCGTGGGCGGGGTCACATTAAAAATAATTAGCTGAGATGAGAACGACTGACATCTCGCTCTTTTCATACAGATTGCATAAACTGAGAATGTCCGCCATCTTGATTTTCAGTCAAAACCTACTTTTTCGAACTCCTCCTAGACCGTTTGTCCGATTTTCACCAAAATCAAATCGTATCATCTCCACACTGTACCGACAAAAAGTTATGGAATTCGTGTTGATTTGTCAACCGACTCACTAGATCAATAATTATCGAAAAAAAGTTGAACTTTTGGAAACTCCGCTCTGGGAGTCTATAGCCGCTTTCCGACCGGAGGAACCTTTTCACAGTTCCTAGAACTATTGGCTAAAGTACCCGGATGTCGCGTGTTCGCACCGCAGGAACTAGGAACGATTTTAGTTCTAGGAACTCCATTTGTAGGAACTAATTTGGGTCCTACTTCAGAGTAGGGTCTAAACCAGCACTATAGGAACTATCCGTGACGTTAGTGTACGCTGATTGACCGAACGCACGCGGAACACCAGCTCCCGCCATTTTTAAAACAGCTAGAATGTAAACACACAGATTATAGTATAGTCTATATATTTACTCCATAAACTAACTATACAAACATGGAAAACAGTGATAGATGGGTCTCTAAACCTTTATGCTGAAGAGAAAATCCAACGCAACTTTGAGGGGACCAAGCCAAACATGATTATGTTTATCTGCCCAGCTAGCAACACTGGACATCAACCACACGGCATAGGCTAATAACCTTTTTTCATATACTGTCTACTTTCTATATCAGTTCTATCTAATAAGATATTAAACAGTACTGTTAGACAGATCGCTAACTAATAAACTAATAAATCGAAATTGGATATATCCATTTTGTCCGCCTTGAGCCAGGGATCACAGTGGTGTAAGACACTTGAGTCTAGGACAAACGGTCTAGGAGTTATGGGCGATTTAGTACTATTGCACTAAATCTGTAGCTGTAGCACAACGTAAAATTTGTTTGTGCGGTATTCCAGAACGGTTTGACGAATCAACACGAATTCCATAACTTTTTGTCGGTACAGTGTGGAGATGATACGATTCGATTTTGGTGAAAATCGGACAAACGGTCTAGGAGGAGTTCGAAAAAGTAGGTTTTGACTGAAAATCAAGATGGCGGACAGGAAGTTCGGCCAAATATGGCAAACTTGGTATCTATGTTCTCAGCGTGACCCAGGGAATCTATTAAGACCAGTGGCATTTCAATAGGCAGATTTATTCAAAGGTTATTAGCCTTTTTGGAAATGTTGTTATAACTTTTGACCACAAGGTGGCGCTGTTTCAAAACTTCTCACGCTCCTTCAGGGCATCGTGCTGATGACCCATACCATGTTTCGTAACAATCCATTCATGCGTTCTTAAAATACAGCATTTTAGCACAAAATGGCCGACAGCCAAAATGGCCGATATGGTAAAATTGGATATCAGTCGACTCAGCATGTTGGCCTGAATCTAACGAGACCAATTTGATGATTTTTGGGCAAACTATTCAGAAGTTATAAGCAAAAATAGCCATTTTTCATATCGCCGGACCAGTAGGTGGCGCTGCGCCGAAACGCAGCATGTAGCCTCAGGTCATGCTTGTGATGACATGTGCCAAGTTTGGTCTGAATCCAATAAAGCGTTGCGGAGATACAGCCTTACGTCTGTTTTCGCAAGCGCTACGTAAAATTTGTTTGTGGGTTTTTTCGAAAATTGCTAAGCGAATCAACTTGAATTCCATGCAATCGAATCGTCTTGAACTAGGGAATCAGAAGAAATTGTAATTTTGTTTCTAGCCCTTGTGGTTCAAAAGTTATTAGCATAAACATGAGTGCAAATTTGGACAGCTGGTGGCGCTAGAGGGAATGAGTTGGAGACTCCAAATTTGCTATGGTGACTGTTCAGTCTGTCCTCTATCAGTGTGCCAAATTTCATAACTTTCCCGCAAGCGGTTCTATGGGCTGCCATAGACTCCCAGAGCGGAAGAAGAAGAATAATTATTTTTGGTACGCCAACAGATACAATAGGTGCCTACGCACATTCTGTGCTTGGCCCCTAATAATAAGGGAACCTTTTTACCATTTATAGCGCCACCTATAGTTCGATCTGCATGAAACTCGGCACGCTTTTTCACCATGTCATGACACATATGCTCAGCGATTTTCGTGATGTTCTGAGTTTTTGTTTAGGATTTATAGGCTTTCGACTGTATTTTGCCCCACCCATTTTCCAAATGACCCTGTTATAGCCAACCAAAGGCAAAAATTCTACTTTTTTTCGAAAACTATTGATCGAGAGAGTCCAGAGAAATGTCCTAGACTGGTTTGGTTCCGATCGGGCGAAAAACCAGGGACTAGTTCGCAAAAGTAGGTTTCGGACAAAATTCGACATAGCAGAACATTTTCCCTGCCTAAATCAAAATCGGAGATAGCCATTCTGTCCGCCTTGAGCCAAGGATTCCAACGATATGTGGCACTTGATCCTGGGACAAACGGTCTAAGAGTTATGAGCAATTTTGAACTTTTGGTTGCTGTAGCGCCACCTATAGGCCATTCGGGGTCATACTCTGATAGGTTGTCCCCAAATTGAGGCCTACCATCTGGCCAGGTTTCACGTCTCTAGGCCTTACGGTTTGGCCTGCACGATGCGTTTTACGAATCCTTACAATTACAATAGGGTTTCAGCATTTCATGCTTGAACCCCTAATAAGAATGAAGGCTTTTTGCCAGTTATAGCGCCACCTATGGTCCGATCTCCATGAAACTCTGCATGCTTCCTCACCATGTTCTGACACATATGCTCATCAATTTTGGTGAAGTTCTGAGTTTTCATTTGGGATTTATAGGCTTTTTAGTGTATTTTGCCATGCCCCTTTTCTAAATGACCCTGTTACAGCCACCCAAATGCAAAAGTTCAACTTTTTTTCGATAATTATTGATCTAGAGCAGGGGTTCTCAATCCTAGTCCTCGAGGGCCACTTTCCTGCAGAGTTTAGCTCCAACCTTGATCAAACTCACCTGCCTGTAGCTCACTCGTAATCCTGAAGAGCTTAATTAGCTGGTTCAGGTGTGTTTGATTAGGGTTGGAGCTAAACTCTGCAGGAAAGTGGCCCTCGAGGACTAGGATTGAGAACCCCTGATCTAGAGAGTCCAGAGAAATGTCCTAGACTGGTCTGGTTCCGATCTGGCGAAAAACCTAGGACTAGTTCGCAAAAGTAGGTTTCGGACAAAATTCGACATAGCAGAAATTTTTTCTAGCTTAAATCGAAATTGGAGATAGCCATTGCACTAAATCTGTAGCTGTAGCACCACGTAAAATTTGTTTGTGCGGTATTCGAGAACGGTTTGACGAATCAACACGAATTCCATAACTTTTTGTCGGTACAGTGTGGAGATGATACGATTCGATTTTGGTGAAAATCGGACAAACGGTCTAGGAGGAGTTTGAAAAAGTAGGTTTTGACTGAAAATCAAGATGGCGGACAGGAAGTTCGGCCAAATATGGCAAACTTGGTATCTATGTTCTCAGCGTGACCCAGGGAATCTATTAAGACCAGTGGCATTTCAATAGGCAGATTTATTCAAAGGTTATTAGCCTTTTTGGAAATGTTGTTATAACTTTTGACCACAAGGTGGTGCTGTTTCTAAACTTTTCACGCTCCTTCAGGGCATCGTGCTGATGACCCATACCATGTTTCATAACAATCCATTCATGCGTTCTTAAAATACAGCATTTTAGCACAAAATTCTAAATGGCCGACAGCCAAAATGGCCGATATGGTAAAATTGGATATCAGTCGACTCAGCATGTTGGCCTGAATCTAACGAGACCAATTTGATGATTTTTGGGCAAACTATTCAGAAGTTATAAGCAAAAATAGCCATTTTTCATACCTCCGGACCAGTAGGTGGCGCTGCGCCGAAACGCAGCATGTAGCCTCAGGTCATGCTTGTGATGACATGTGCCAAGTTTGGTCTGAATCCAATAAAGCGTTGCGGAGATACAGCCTTACGTCTGTTTTCGCAAGCACTACGTAAAATTTGTTTGTGGGTTTTTTCGAAAATTGTAACTTGAATTCCATAACTTTTTGTCGGCATGGTCTGTAGATGATCTGGTTAAATTTTCGTGAAAATCGGAGCAACGGCCTAGGAGGAGTTCGAAAAAGTAGATTTTTCGAAAAATTCTAAATGGCGGACAAATTTCCATGACGGAAAATGACGTCATAGGGTGCAATCGAATCGTCTTGAGCTAGGGAATCAGAAGAAATGGGAATTTTGTTTCTAGCCCTTGTGGTTCAAAAGTTATTAGCATAAACATGAGTGCAAATTTGGACAGCTGGTGGCGCTAGAGGGAATGAGTTGGAGACTCCAAATTTGCTATGGTGACTGTTCAGTCTGTCCTCTATCAGTGTGCCAAATTTCATAACTTTCCCACAAGCGGTTCTATGGGCTGCCATAGACTCCCAGAGCAGAAGAAGAAGAAGAATTATTTTTGGTACGCCAACAGATACAATAGGTGCCTACGCACATTCTGTGCTTGGCCCCTAATAAGAAATGGAACAGATACAATAGGTGCCTCCGCACCTTCGGTGCTTGGCCCCTAATAAGAACCGGAACAGATACAATAGGTGCCTCCGCACCTTCGGTGCTTGGCCCCTAATAATAATAAGAACCGGAACAGATACAATAGGTGCCTCCGCACCTTCGGTGCTTGGCCCCTAAATATAAATATAAATATATATGGGTCAATGACGTGGCGTGTCAATTCTGGTGTCCAAAGCATATTCATAATATTAAAAATGTATACATTTTTAAATGCACCTCATTAAGTGACTCAACTTCCCCCTCTTTAATTACTCATGTGAGAATTTTTTATAAATAATTAATCTTTAAGGAACTACTGAGCTCAAAAGTCCCAAAATGTCATTCCGGGTAACTGTCCCGGCTTAAAATCTGAATACAAAAATATGACAAAAATGTAAAAAATATAAATAAAAGTATTTAAAATCTACTTGGGCATAACTGTATTGATGTTTTCAACGATACCTACAAATATAGTGATAATACTAAGCTTATTAAAAAAATTATGACAGAAAGATTTTTGTCTCCAAATTGTGATTTCTCTAATGTCAGTCCTGGATAACAGACATCAATGATCATTTTACACCATAATGCATTTTGGTATGTCATGTGACATAATATTGTATCAAAAAGAAGACCCTGAAGGAGCACCAGAACATGTGCAAAGGTCAGGAAGTGTCTCTTAAAATGTTGATATTTTGACCTTTTCAGTCACTGGTGCACTTTGTAGCAATATCATGTGTCCTTTTGGATAACACTAATAAAACATTCATAATGTTTTTATATTAAAAAACTATCTATTTGATCTAAAAGATTACCTTAAGTCAGGGGTGGGCAAACTTTTTGGCTCAAGGGCCACACTGGGTTTTAAAATTTGACAGAGGGCCGGCCCAGTAGCAGATTATGAAACACGATCTCATGAAAGTACGTATCTATACCACAAATTTTATTTCTCGTGCCTATATATATATAAAAAAAATACTATGGAAGTCAATGGGGTCCATCAACTGTTTGGTTACTGACATTTTTCAAAATATATTCTTTTGTGTTCAACAGAAAAAAGAAATTCATACAGGTTTGAAACAACTTGAGGGTGAGTAAATGATGACCGAATTTAAATTTTTGGGCGAACTATCCCTTTAAGTGCGTATCATATGCACGCGAAAACTGCGTTTCATAATGGTGCGTTCACACCGGACGCGTTTAGCGCGTCAGGCGCGAGTCATTTCAATGTTAAGTCAATGCAAAGACGCGTTACGCGCATAAAAAATTCCTGCGGCGCGAATGAGGTGTTTAGCGCGGCGCGGTAGACGCGAATTCGCCTCATTCGCGCGTCAAGTTCGCGCGAATGACGCGAATTGAGCGTCTGGCGCGTTAAGCGCGTTACGCGCGAATGATTTTATTAGTGCTATTTGTGCATTCACGCGTTTGACGCGAATTCGCGTCTGCCGCCCGAGTTGAAAAATCTGAACTTCTGCGTCAATTCGCGCCGCGTTAACCAATCAGGAGCCTGCTTGCATGCTGCTGTCACGTGGTGAAGTGACAGTTTATAATGTTATTTTATGTTTGGCCTCAATAAATTATTTTGTAATATGACTAAAAATGCACAATAAAGCAAATAAAAACATAAAACTCGATTTCAATATATGAGAGATACTCATTTTGTATTGAATGCTATTTATTCCATATCTATTCTAGATTATATGAAACATTATTAATCTAATGTAAAGACAACAAACACAATTTAGTGTATAAAAAAAAAATCACAGGACAGGTTTCATTTTTGAAGGCTGCAGCTCCATTTATTATCAAAACAAAAATAAATCACAGATTAGGTGCGGGCGAGGGTGAACCTCGCGCCGGGCTGTACAGCGCGGGCTCGTCAGGCAGCGACCACCACTCGAGGCCGAGGCTTATACGGCCTACGCTTTCCTCGTCAGCGTCCTCACCGTTAGGTCCACCAAACCTACCTCCTGGAGCAAATTGTGAAACCCCTGAAACCCTCCGGAGGGTTTGGTGGACCCGAGAACAGCGACGATGTCCACTACGCTGCTGTTTCTGCTCTCCAGAGCATATACGAGCGGTGACTCTCTCGATTAATGCTAATGCTAATGCTCGATAAACATCTAAAAAAAGATGGCCGCCAACAGGTTTCGAAACTTTCGCCTCTGACGCGCGTAAATTTCGATTCCAACTTTTGATTTTACGCGCGTCAATTTCGCTCTTGACACGCGAATGCACACAAAGTGGTCAAGCGTATAACTAGACGCGGCAGGCGCGAATTTTGACGCATTTTCGCGTCCGGTGTGAACGCACAGTAAGAACTACAAATACAATTCGTCGTATTCGCACTTTCATGAGATCGGGCTGAGCAAACACATTTACGTTGTGGCAACGTCTGCGCGAAATTCAACAACTGAGAGACGACATTCTGACAATACATTTTTTTATGCTAGATATCCCCCATTTAGCATGTTATGTTTTGAGGTTAATTTTTTATTAGATGTTTGATAATTATAGCCTATACTTTTTAAATATTGTTTATCCTTATTATTATTTAATGGGCCTAACCGTAAATTAGAAACAAAACACCTAAGTGTACACTTAGAAGAGTAAAAATGACAGAAGGTTACGTTAATTCAACTTTATTAAAACTGCATGGCAATCAATTTGCACTTCCAAAAGTCATACATTTGTGGAAAAAAAACGAAATAAACGAATATACAAATTTATTTTAAGTATAATAAAATAAAACATAAAAAGCAAAGGCAGATCAGAACATTTAATAAACAAAACCGGGTTCTGTACATGGCAGACAGGGGAGCGTAACGTACTTTAGTCGAAAGCCGGGCGATAAAGGAGGATACATCCACAAATCCAGAGTAGCAAAACTAAATAGCAGACAAATCAAAGGAAAAACTAAACATGTGTGCAAGCGGTTAGTGGTTACCAAACATTTTTTTCTCTGTGAGTTTTCAAAAAAAGAAAAAAACATTAACGTGCACCGAGTCTATGCGATGTCTAATGCAATGTCTGTTTGGTTTCCATGGTGACACGTCTAGCTTGTTACGTGACACACCGCAGCCACAACAGCGCTGAATGAATGATGATCTGCTTTTATGTCATTTTTCCTTTTTTACATTTGTTAGCTATGGCATGAAATATCTGATATTCCGATTGTCAAATATATGCAACGCAATATATATATAACGCAAAGTATTGCAAGAAAAAGGCTAAATGAATGCGATCTTTAGACAATTTTTTAAATACTCGACGGGCCGGATTAAACAGCCTAACGGGCCGGGCCGTATGTGGCCCGCGGGCCGTAGTTTGCCCACCCCTGCGTGATGATAGCTAAGTTGTAGTTATCCATAGGTGGTTAAGTTAGTGCCTGATTAAAAAGAAAAAATATTTGTTTTGTCATTCCTGGATAACAACGTAATTCTTGGATAACAGAAAACTTAAGGGTTTTCTGTTAGAACGGTGTCGTGTTAGCGGCCCCTACGTTAATAACTAATGATTTTTGTGACGGAAGTGAATCAATCAAAACTAACTTTATCTGGACAATAACTTTATTCTAGAGCAGTAGTTAATATCCTATATCATGTGTCAAAATGATTTACGACTTTGACCTTTGACCTTTTGACAGGTTGAACTTCCGGTCTAGGGGTCAGGGATTAACCTTTGACCCTCTCACCCATCGATCATGTGGTATGACAGAAGCTTTTGACCTATGACCTAGCTAGCCCTAGATCATGTAGTTTTGACAGAAACTTTTGACTTTTAACCTTTTTAGCCCTAAATCATGTGCTTTTGATGGGTGTTTGATCTTTTGAAGAAGGGTTATATGTGGGTGTGTGTCTGGTTATATGGTGTGTCACAGGCGTCCCCGGCATCGCGCTCAAACTCACCTTCGCATTCCAGAACGCAGTGAACGTGAGAAAAAGAGATTTATAAAAAATTATGTATATTTCACACAAATAATATAATATACAATAACATACAATAATATCTTACTAAAAATATACTGAAACCATTTAATTCAGTTTTAGATAAATAAAAGAATAAAAAATCATCTTACATAAAACATTCTGTTCTTTTTAAAAGTGTATAAATTAAACTAAGGTTGAAAAAACATTCTATCCTTTAAAAGTATATAATGAAATGCTTATACAATATATCTTACTAAAAAGTATATAATGAAATGCTTATAAAATATATCTTACTAAAAAGAATAAAAATAAAAATCATCTTACATGTTTGTAAGTCTGGATGGTCTCTGACTTCAGTGATCAGAATGAGACAATGTGTTAGGGTTAAAGCGTAACCCTTTAGCGCATTCGAATGTATTGAGTTAAAATTAAAACGTGACATCCACATTGCATTAAACGGATCATTACCGAATTCAGGGGTGTTTAATAACTTCAATAGTTATCAAGCACCAGCTGATTTAAGTTTTTCTTCGAACAAAAGTAATTTTCTGATAAATCATTGTACGCATACATGTGTTTTGTTGTATGCATTTTGAGGGTCGCTTATAGAAAGATGTGCCCTTGTCTTTGTTTCGTGGTATTTTTAAAAACATAGCTAGATCTACATAGATGTTTTACACAATAAGATATGTCAGAGAACCTTGTGCGGCATTCTATATCCGCATAAAGGGTTAAAATACGGCATTCTTTAGCCGCATAAAGGGTTAAAATATACATTTTAGCGCTATTTAAAAACTAGGACGGTATAATATTATAATGTCTCACGGGAAGATGATGGTTTAAACCATAATTTTATCAATTCAAGCCAATTCATGTGAATACTGTCATATATGAACAAAGAGAAGACCTAGAGTTCACTAACATTACAGCTAACTGTAGGAAACAGATATCTGGGGGAAAGTGTAAGAAAACACCATACAAAACATTACAATCACACCCGGCAATACGATAAGTGTTACGCTAGTGATGTTAAAAATTGGTAAACAATTTCAAAAAAGGGTGTTTCAGAAGAAATGCAGACAAAATCAAAGATGCATAAAAACAAAGGTGTCCAAAATGTTATGTGCTAATATTTGGTCTTGTTTCAGAGTCGGTATGGTCCGGTGAAAACTATGTGAACTTTGATGAGGCCGAGAACAATAGCGCTGTTAAAGGTGAACTAAGTAACTTTTTTATCTTAACCGAACAGCTTCGGAGTCATTGGAATGGTTATATGACTGTTTTCGGGTTGAATGGTGGTCTTCTCGCACCCCTCGAGCGCCTGTGAGACGAAAAACCACCCTTGCAACTTTGGGCCGGCGGGCTATCAGGTCTCGCGATGTAACAAACTGCTTTACGGCACTGCACACATATACTATCTAAACATTTATATGCTAGCCTTCTGTGTATTATACATACCTCAGTGGACATGGCTCCGTGCGTTCGCCGGGTGGTTCTTTGAAAACAAATGCACATGACCAGCGGGAGAAGATGGGACGAGCCAACGAGTTTTGACGACAGTGTTGTCAAATATCTATTCCGAAGCTGTAGGAGAGCTCTATAGAGAAACCCGCGAGCAAAAAGCGAGCAAAAAGCGAGAAAACAGCGAAGAAATCGGCAAAGCTGCATAATGCAGCTTTAAACTAGCCTGGATGCCAGCCGAATTTAGCCCCGCCCACAAATTTTTTTGTTCGGGAAGTTCGGTCTGGACTCGCTCCGTTGAGGAGCTATTATGCCCGAACAAAAATTGTTCGGACCAATCAAATTGTCAGGGCGGGCTTTATACGATGATGGACAGATGAGCAACGTAATCATCCACGTCACCAACGAGCGCTTGGGTTGAATTCGTTAACAACAAAGACGACAGCCGCTTGAGAATTGAGATTTCACGAGTTCACACTTACAAATAAGTCAGATAGAATAAATGCATATTTGACGTGCTGTCCGAGGAGAGGCTCCGGGCTCGGTATTCGGCCCGAACCCAAAGTACTCCCACCGTATTCCTGGCTGTGGAAGAACAGGCCAAGAGTGAGTGGAGGGATGCTGAAAACTGTCAAGGAATGTTAGGTGAGTTGACAGAGTGAAAAAATGTTTCCTCTCATGCTGATAGGGTAGACATGGTGTTTGATGACAAGTTGATTGGATTGATTATGTGAACGTGCTCCTGCCGAACTTTGTTTATGAAACATCATGTGTAGATTCCGCCATCGCGTCTGTTATAGAAGATATCGACAGCGCATTCATTTTAAAAGAGGAACAGAGAACCGCGATCAAGGCATTTGTCGATCGGAAACATGAATGAAAACTTACTCCGTTGCTCTGATTGGTTGTAGGTCTATCCAATTGAGTGCAGAGGCATTTTCCTTCCTGATTCGGTTGAAACACGCCCCATAATCAAAGCTCAATGGAGCAGTATCAGACTCACATTCTGACTAGAATCTGAGTATGACGACGTCAGGCTAGCTTTAAACATGCGGTTCAATAACAATGTTCAATTTAAACAAGAATCCAACTCTAATGCGACTGAGCTTGTTAGATATAATAGTTAGATGATTTATCTAACAATTGAAATTTAAGATATGTTAAAACATTGCCGATGAGGCCAAAAACTGCTTACCACATGTTTTCATAAAAAGAAGAACAATTATAAAGACATAAAACACAACGTCTATTTTCTGGATCGGGCCTAAAAGACAGATGCCTAAAACTCAAAGTATTGGTGGGGACGGAATGAAAAATGAATCAACCCTCCTTTCACGTAAAAATACCACGTATCAACTGTAATTCATTAGCTTAACTGTTGTTTAGTGAGACACACACACAAAATAACTGTGTATCTATGACTGTGCTGCGAAATGCACATCTTTAAGTGTAATAGTTAGACGAGTTTGAAGTGTAATAGTTTTATAGGTAACAGAAAAACAGCAATACTCATCTTTGATGTCGATGTTTCGTAGACATAGCATAAAGATGTTCTAAAATAAATATGATTTGTTTAGTCTTAAACACTCTCATACTAGAAGGAGCGTCATTTAATTCTATTTATGGAATATTTGTTCATGTTTTTCATACATTCCTATATGAACATGTTTGACCACACTCTGAGACTATGTACTTTTTGCAAACTGTACAAAAACAAGATGTAAACAGCGCAATTGACTAGTATGTAAAATGTCAATTACAGACATTCAAAAGCTAAAACTGATCACTATAGTGGCTTTTCTGTGTTTGTTTTAAATGGCTCATGATGATGCATTTACTTTTAACCCAGTTGACCTCTAGAATTTACTTTTGTGCAATTTTATCAGCAGGTTTTATCAAAGTGTGGAACTTTGTTTAACAGCCTCAAGCTTTGATGAATATGCCTCTCTCAGTGCAATAGTCAGATGCGATTCTGTTGTAATAGTTTAAGTGTAAAACAGCATGCACTTTGTGTGATTCGTAGATAGAAGGAAAGTTGCACTAAATGAAGTATCAAACATTCTCAAACAGAAAGACTATCACTTAAATTCTTAATTGTCATTTATTTCTATAAACACTGAATGTTGACGGCTCTCAAAGAAAAGTCTTCACCTAAAACACATACAAAATGTGAAACAGTGTCGTCTGCTATCTGAACAAGATGACTAAATCTATTGGAGTAATAAAACCATCATTTGGAAACTTTTGTGTATTTATTATAAATGGCTCTTTTCAACCCTCTTTTCTTAGTGATTTGGTCTTTTGAATCTTACATGGACACGTGTGATTCCTGTATAAAGATTATGTTTTAAAGTTAGTCCATAGAGTGTGGAACTTTGCATCACTATGGTGTGTAAAAATACACCCAAAGATACACCCAAAGATACTAAGTAGGAGAATATCTAACTGTATATTGTAGATTGTGAACATTCCATTATCTGTTTATTTGGGGTCAGAGAACATCCTTAGCTCATACATCTCTTTAATTTTGTGCTGGATGTTAGTTAAAAGATAAAGGTATTAGTTAATAACAAACAAATCGACATAATATTAATAAATAAAATATGGTAGAATTACAGTTTACAATGACTTCCATAATATTTTATTTTATTTTATTTTATTTTCGATTTCTCGAACATTGTGTGGTTGCACTATGCCTGAAACTTAGTAATCAACATGCATTTATGTAGGACTGTCAAAAAATCATCTGTTATCATGGTTTAGTTGTATTTTAAAACACTGTTTTTTCTTTTTTTCTTAAAAATTATCTTGTTTAATCGTGTATTCAGTCCATATTTATCAGGTTGATATTTGTAGAAATAAGCAAAAAGAACAAGTTAATGGCCTTGTGTAGTGTTTTCGCCAACTGACCTTCCCCTGAAGTTATGACTTCTGAAGGCCTCTCATGTGCAGATTCGCTCGGTTGAAAAATGGTATGTTGTCATTTAAACATCTGAAAAAATAGACTGTGCTTAATATCTGCTAACTCTTTATTGTGATGCTCCCCAACAGATATTCTACTGACTATAAGTAACTCAACTATATCTCAACTTATTCTAACCCTGCCAGTCCACTAATACTCTACTAACACTAATGAGAGTTTACTTTACACACTCTGACTCTCACAAGCGAGTTAGTGGGCATGCAGGTGCAACACTACTATAGTCAACAACCAAATTATGACTTAAAACCGTTTTAAGTATTACATTAAAAAGGCGTAATTGACAAAAAATGTAAATTATGACAAGTCGAAATTATGACTTAAAAAGTTGAAATTAAAATTATGACTATGCGTCATAATTATGAGATGAAAAGTTTAAATGATGACATACTAAATTGAAATTATGATAGATAAAGTAAATATTCCATAGTGAAATTTTCTGAATTCAATATAATTGTATTTGTGAAAATGATTCAGTACTGAAACAGCATTTATGAGTTTTTACATATCTTCTGCTTGTTTCTGCAGTTCGTGTAGGCCTCTAAGACTATAAATAACTAAAAATGATTATTGATGAACTTGAATAACTTGAATTTTGTTGGCAATATAAAAAAATTGTCTTCCCATACCGGGAGTCGAACCCGGGCAGCCTGGATGAAAACCAGGAATCCTAACCGCTAGACCATATGGGAGGCGTTGATACTGTCTCCGGCACATTTGAAAGGCTGCACTGCACGGTAAATTATAATGCAGGATCATACCTATGCCGAGCCACAGGAGAAGGAATCCTAGTCGCCAAAAAGCTAAAATTTAATTTATCGGTATGTAAATAAATATCGGGATAGCTTTTCCCAGGTGGAAAGAGCTAATGAAGGAGAAAGAGGGACGCTGTAAGTGCCTGCTTTCTTCTCGACGGGTAAGTCAAAGGTATGGTCTAAATGACAAGCTTGGTTGTGTAAATCATTATATAGGCAGCATAACGGTAGAACATGTACAATTAAACTCGATGATGTGCTATCGGAAGACATGTTGTCATAGATTCTTGACACATAATGGCTACCGCAGTTGCAACACGCATTTGAAAAACACGCATTCATTTAAATGCAAAATAGAATTTCACCGCTAGATGGGAGAAATTATTTTGGGAGGACTAACTTGTAGGGTCTTTAACAAAAAAGTCTCCAAAATCGAGGAGGTCAAAGGGCATGCTCTCTGCTATAGCTCTCCCCAAAGTCTATTCATGCGGCCACCAGACAGATTTTAAACACCGGATTTAAACTTCTACGTATATTTTGAGTAGATAACCGATAGTATATTCTCAGAAAAGGGTTTCACCCTGTGTGTTTCCACACTGATTAAGGATAGTTCGGGAGATACAAGTAAAAATGATCTTATACGATCTTATACTTATACTTTGAATTAAGAAAAGTAAAATAAAATATTCGCTCAAGACCAACTTTACTTATCACATATCGTGTCTCTCAAATTGTGTGGTGATTTTCCAAATGATACAACTTAGTCTAAATAAGAGCAATGTGGAGTCCTCGAATTTCTTAAAAACATCACAACATTGTGACAAACTTTGACAACATGTTGTATGGACAAAAGATCTAAGATCTAAGATCCAAGACGCCCAAGCATACTTTTTGCTTTTATTTTTATTTTAGTCATTTTTTTAAATCTAAAGTTTTTGAACAGACGCTGTTTAGTAAAAATAATACCTTAGGTTAAATTTAAGCAAAATCATTTATATCATAAGTCTTCTAAGAAGATAAATAGAAGATATGATTTTAATAAAACTTTAAAGATTTGATTTAAACAGTCTTTTAATTTTAAAATATCTAATTTTAGACTTTTAAGGTTATGCTTTTAAATGAATTTAGTATAAAACTCTGGATGTAGTATGCTCTGGAACGCAGACTAGATTTACTGCGACATTATCCCCAGAGACTCATCTGGTCTGTCATGCTATATCCTGAAGCTTCAGTTCACACTGTAGTTTATCCCTGAAGGATCGGGGGCTGTTTTGTTTATAACAACTTAAACTATTTGCTTTTTGGATTGTTTTTTATTGTTGTATAAAGAACTACTTCACCTCTCTGGAAATGTAAGGAGTTTTTATTTATATATTTATTTAGCTAAAACTTTGTTTACATTTTTTAAATACATTTTAGTAACATATATGTTATTATTCATTGGTTATATATTTTATTAATAATTTAATTTAATTTTTTAGAACCATGTGTGTAAGCACTCGAGCGCAAAACAGCTTAGAAATGATATTCAATTATTTATTTCATTTTTGAAAATGTACAAATGTAGTTTTCTGTGTTTAGGTGTACGGGATAGAATATGCAGTTACAGTACAAAAATCATTATGGCTATGGAAAGCCCCCACCATAAAAATTTAAACCCCGGATGGACAAAGAAAAAAAAATGCTTATTGAATCTTTTCATATAAATGCGATTTAAGACGACTAAGTACAGTTTTTCAACAATCTAAAGTTTTTGAACAGACATTGTTTAATAACAATTATACTTTAGGTCACCATTAGACAAAATCATTACAGTAATCTTCTAAAAGATAAATAGAAGATATGAATGTATTCAAACTTTAAAGATTTCATTTAAACAATCTTTCATTTTAAAAGATCAAAATATGTTCACGGATATTTTTCTAATGAAATAGTGCATAATATCTTTGTGATTCTAAAATAAGGAAATGCACAGATAGCTATTAATGCTTATTTATTTAATATTTCAAACAACTGAATCAAACAAAGCATCCAATGCTTGAAATAAAAACTTCTTATAAAAAAGTAATTTAAGTTTTAATGTAAAAAGAAAGTTTCCTAAAAATGTAGAAAATAAAGAACTTTTAAAAATAGTATTTTCATGCGCTGCATGTTTTCTTTTTCTTCATCTCTCTCTAAACATGTCAAATGAATTTTATCTAAGCTGGTTCAGTAGATTTTTAGCAAGATATTTTTTATTTTATATTATATAATTTATACACTTTTAAAAAGAACAGTATGTTTTTCAACTTTAGTTAAATTAGCAGGATATTATATATTATATAATTTATACACTTTGAAAAAGAATAGTATGTTTTTCAACTTTAGTTAAATTAGCAAGATATTATATATTATATACACTTTTAAAAAGAACAGAAATGTTTTTCAACTTTTGTTAGTGTGATATAGCCTACAGTTTCACTGTGCTCTGGTATGCAAAGGAGGGGGTCAGAGCTCAGACGGAGAGGGAGACATTGTCTCATTCTGGGGTGCGTTTCCCGTACAACGATGCAACTCGCTGGTTTAACCATCATAGTACGATGCCTCTTTAAAGAAATCAACTAGCTAGTCACTACTGTTTCCCGAAACCATGGTACCTGTGTCGCAGATCCATGGTTTGAACCACATTGGTTGGAGCTGTCGTTATGACGTTCTTCTTCTTCTTCTTCGTTCTAATGGCGGACTGGTGCTATGGGCACATATCGCCACCTGCTGTAAATTTGGTTCTTTTCTCTTTTCGACTGCGCTTTCTTAGTGACGATGTGGAGTAATTACGTTAACAACTCAACATTCATTCTTTGCACAATAAAATATATGCATATATAAACACAATGTTGTCTTCTCTGATCCCAAAATCTATAACTATTAATTTCACAATTTCATATTTATTAATTTCTAATTGAATATTGATAGATCAGCACAATTAAAATGAAAATAAATGATGGGTTTTAAAAACACTGTGATTGTTATACTATTGTGTACACCTGTTGCATATTTTGCTTAAGATCATTAGCCTTCCTATTTAAGTCCCCTTGCCATACAGCTATGTGTTCATATGACCTGTCTGAAAATGACGCGAAAACCACAATTTTCAAAAAATGAAGTCACAGTTCTTTTGGAGGAGGTGGAGAGTAAAAAAATACTGCTATTTTCAAAGCTGAAAAATTGTGTTACAAATGCTGATAAAAAAAAATCCTGGGCAGAAATCACCCAAAAAATAAATGCTGCTGGCTATGGTTATGAGCGAAGCCCAGAAGAAGTTCGAAAAAAGTGGGCGGATTTCGCAAGTGTGACCAAACGGAGGGCTGCAGCACGTAGAAGGGAAGCAAAAAAGACTGGTGGGGGTATCAACTCCGTTCCTCCTCTGACTGCAGAGGAAGAGAGAGTTTTGGCCATCCTGGGGCCTGAGGCCTTGGAAGGGATCCCTGGAGGCATAGATGTATGTGCGTCAACCAGGCCTTTGAATTCAAAGCTGAGCCCTGGAACATCAGGCCCCCTCCACCCTGGCCCTGGAACATCAGGCCCCCTCCACCCTGGCCCCCTCCACCCTGGCCCTGGAACATCAGGCCCCCTCCACCCTGGCCCTGGAACATCAGAACCCCTTCCACCTGCCCCTGGAACATCAGAACCCCTTCCACCTGCCCCTGGAACATCAGAACCCCTTCCACCTGCCCCTGGAACATCAGAACCCCTTCCACCTGCCCCTGGAACATCAGCAATGAGTCCTGGTCTTGGGCTATTGCTCCCCTCTTCTGACTCCCCTCAGTCTGAGGCCTCCTCATGTGCTGGGCAACGTCGTTCTGGCATTCCAGAAACCCAGCCATTAATCTCCCGCCAAAGGAGAAACAGGGGACGTTGTGGCTGCAGTGAGAAGCTGCTTCAGTCGGAGAAGAAGAAGATATCTGAACTCCAGGGAATCAGGAGAGAACTGAGAGCCCTGAAGGAGCAGCAAGACCAACACCATCAGGAGGTTATGGCCTATAGGAGGGCTAAATTGGAACTCCTGCAACAACAAGCCAGCAAGCCCTCTTTAACCATGTTTCTACCAACCGACAGTAAGTGAAAATTGTGTTATTTACTCAGTATGGAAAGTCAAATCATGTGTGGATGACAGCCATGTAATCTTTTTTTCTTTTTTTTCAGATCCACAGATGTAACCCTCTTTTTTTTTTTTTTTTTTGCTACATTGTTGGCCATCATGCCTCCCTTCTGGCAAATGGGGCTCTGGTGAAGCTGTGTGGTGCATGACATTCAATTTGTTTTTTGAGTTAAAAACCTTCACCAGTTGAACTGAAATACAAATAAAAAATGTTATGGCCAAATATACTATTTTGTAATATGTTTTTCAAGTGCTTTTCTAATACACTGGACATTCAGTTTAATATGAGGAAAAGAGCATACTATTGTGACTTGACTCAAAGTAGTATATTAATGCCATATAAAAATGCAGGCATTACTGAGTAAAGCTGAAGCATGTTTACCATGCCATGTCATCCTTTATTAAATACCTGAATAATGTGACCAAGCCTGATAATGAAACATATGGAATGGAACTTTTATTTTGAAGTGGTGAGCCACCATCACATAAACCATAAAGTAAATGAAAATTTTGTTAATTCACAACATTAATATCATCAATGGCAATATAAGCCAAACATAACACAAAACACTCTTAAGTGCTTTCTTAAGAGAAGAATGAAAAATATGAAATAACAGAATGACAACAGCCTATTTTAGATGGTAGAAGATGGTAATAATTAATAGTAATTCAATTAATTTAGAATGATTATTAGCTAAGGTGTTTCTATTAACTCAAAAGCAGGTGTACTAATGCCTCTCCTAATAAAACAGTGTGTATGTGTGTTTCAAGTGCTCAACAATGGCAGCTTTACAAAGATTCTTACAGCTGGAGCACAGAAGGCGACTGAGAAGTCAATCAGTTTATATAAATGCCCACATAAGGACAAATTTTACCCCTCTTGACTCACTATCTGATGATGCAATTTTAAGAAAATTCCGTCTTCCAAGGACCAAGATCCTTGAATTATTTCAGATAGTGAAACCACACCTTCAGAGGGCAACAAGAAGAAACTACGCCTTAAGTCCAGAGGTGCAGTTGTTAGCTACACTGCGTTATTTTGCTGTTGGAAGTTTTATGGAGGTGGTGGGTGATGGCCTGGGGCTCAGCAAGTCTTCAGTCAGCAAAACTGTGACAACAGTAACACCTTTGCTATTACAGCTGATGAAGAGCATCCTGGTTTTCCCCAAAACTCCTGAGGAAATACAGCTGGCCAATCAACAATTCTATGATATTGACAACATCCCCAGAGTGATTGGCATCATTGATGGCACCCTAATCCCAGTATTAAGCCCTAAGGTAAATGAGCCCTTGTACATTTGCAGGAAGGGCTATCCAGCCATTAATGTTCAAGTAGTGTGTGATCACCAGGGAATGTTCACTGACATTGTGGCAAAATGGCCTGGAAGCACACATGACTCTTTTGCATGGGCCAATTCTGCAATTTGCCAGATGGCTGAAGAAGGTGGCTTTGGTGATAGCTGGCTCCTGGGAGACAGTGGATATCCTCTTCGCCCCTACCTCTTGACACCTGTGCAGCATCCAGCCACCATTGCAGAGGAAAGGTTTAATCAGGCCCATGGAAGGACACGCTCTATAGTGGAGAGGACTATAGGACTGTGGAAACAACGTTTTCGCTGCATCAGCAAGTCCAGTGGTGGCCTGAAGCTAAACCCCACCAAAAGCTGTTCTGTTATTGTGGTTACTGCAATTCTCCACAACATTGCAGTAAGGGAAAATGTCCAGCTTCCTGAGGAGGAAGTTGGTGTTGTTGGAGCCGATGGTGAGGAAGATGCTGTTTCTGATGATGATGATGATGATGATCCTTTGAACCCACATCAAGGCAGAATGCATCCTGCAGGAGCAGAAGTCAGAGAACTTTTAATTCAGAATATGTTTGGATGGTAGGCTAATATTTTACAGTTTGGATACAGACACAGTATACTGTGTTTTCTATTATTTGTTTAATTTAATCTGACATAACTTGTGTTAATAAATAATGTTGTTTATTTGCCTATGTTTCCCCCCAGCAGACTTCACAAAAATACTTTTGCAAACAATAAATATGTATTTGTTTCTTATAACGCCATGAGAATATTATATTCTACTACACAAAACTGCTTATTTATAAAATTTTACTTCATTCTTTAACTATATATAAAAAATACTGTGGTTTGAGTGTGTAATATTTTAAATAGCCTATGTTATCGTATGTAAATTAGCCTACGTTTCCATATGTTGCGTATGTGTAGGCTACAGTAGGCCTACAGATACAATTTAATATTTAAGGGTAAACCCCTAAAATAATTTTTGTAAAATATTGTTATATGATTATTTGTCTTTGGGAATTTAACAAAGCTACTCACTTGCACACTCACAGTTTCTTCGCACAAACGAAACCAAGACTGCGTCCCAACCGGCATTAATAATCCTTTCGGAGGGCACTTCGAAGGGAGAATAATTGCAATTGTCACTCTATTATATCGTTTCAAATCATTTGTAATGAAGAAATCAAATTGTGTAAAACCTGAGCACCTCGACTTTAAGTCATCCAAATCACTTAAAGTGAATGGTGAAAGCTTCGAAAGAAATAGGCTATAGGGTCGATAGCTCTGAATAGAACACATCCCAGCTGCTGCGAAATCAATGACGTCGACACAACAAACTAACAAGGAACTATGCTTTTCCAACCACACAAGTTTGCGATGCTGTTTGCGAACGTTCGTTGGAACGATGGTTTCGGGAAACACCAAATCGTTGAACTATGCTGATAACGACGGAACTTGCGACCATAGTTGGCTAACGATGCTTTCGGGAAACGCACCCCTGATCACTGAAGTCAGAGACCGTCCAGACTTACAAACATGTAAGATGATTTTTATTTGTATTCTTTTTAGTAAGATATATTTTATAAGCATTTCATTATACTTTTTAGTAAGATATATTGTATAAGCATTTCATTATATACTTTTAAAGGATAGAATGTTTTTTCAACCTTAGTTTAATTTATACACTTTTAAAAAGAACAGAATGTTTTATGTAAGATGATTTTTTATTCTTTTATTTATCTAAAACTGAATTAAATGGTTTCAGTATATTTTTAGTAAGATATTATTGTATGTTATTGTATATTATATTATTTGTGTGAAATATACATAATTTTTTATAAATCTCTTTTTCTCACGTTCACTGCGTTCTGGAATGCGAAGGTGGGTGGGAGCGCGATGCCGGGGACGCCTGTGACACACCATATAACCAGACACACACCCACATATAACCCTTCTTCAAAAGATCAAACACCCATCAAAAGCACATGATTTAGGGCTAATAAGGTTAAAAGTCAAAAGCTTCTGTCAAAACTACATGATCTAGGGCTCGCTAGGTCATAGGTCAAAAGCTTCTGTCATACCACATGATCGATGGGTGGGAGGGTCAAAGGTTAATCCCTGACCCCTAGACCGGAAGTTCAATCTGTCAAAAGGTCAAAGGTCAAAGTCATCAATCATTTTGACACATGGTATAGGATATTAACTACTCTGCTGTAAAGCCAAAACAATCTATGTTACTTTAATTTCCTATTATCACTGTAAAGCTGCTTTGAAACAATCTATATTGTTAAAAGCGCTATATAAATGAAGGTGACTTGACTTGACTCATTTGCAATAAGCCTAAGGTCCCTATCTTGCACCCAGTGCAATTGACTTTGCACCGACGCATTTATCATTCCTATTTTGCACCCGACACACAACAGACTTTTCCCTCCACAGTCTGTAAATTAGGGAATGCACTTGCGCACTCCCGGGGGCGGTTCAGCGAAAAGAGGAGGCGCAAACGTTCCCTGGTGCTACTTTGCAGTTTCAGAAAACGTTATTCAGATGCTATTTTAAGGGCGCATGCTTGGCCATAATGTAGCGTGTGCACAACGTGCATACACTTCTCTCATCTACACAGACGCAGCAGTTCCCATTTTCGCAAACCATATATAATTACAAGGAAAATATTACAACATGAGGGAAATCATTGTTGTGTCCATGAAGATGTGAAAAAATAGGCATAAATCTAGCTTACACATTTACGAATCCCTATTATTAGTCTCTCTGTTTATACCGAGGTTTACCGCAGTCCGCCGGATCCAGGCCGTATCCAGATCTGATGAAGGACCTGCGCCTGGACGCGATGACAACGCAGTCCTGAGGTGTCAACTAGTCTCTCATCTTCTGCTGGATCTAGGCCGTATCCAGATCCGATGAAGGACCTGCGCCTGGACGCGATGACAACGCAGTACTGAAGTGTCAACCAGTCTCTCCGTTTACTGAAGTGAGGTGGACCCCGGCCATATCCAGATCAGATGGTGGATCTACACCTGGACCCAACCATGACGCATCCCTGAAGTGCCAGCCTCATCAGCCCTGTGAAGGCCTCATCGACACGACCAATCTGACTTCTGACCTGTAACGCTGCCTGGATCATAATCATACACTGTTCGCTCGTTGGCCAGAGGAGAACTGGCCCCCGACTGAGCCTGGGTTCTCCCAAGGTTTTTTTCTCCATTCACCTGATGGAGTTTTGGTTCCTTGCCACTGTTGCCTTGGCTTTTGGCTTGCTTAGTTGGGGACATTTAATATTCAACAATATTATTGATCTGCCTTATTTAGGGTGGACGATGATGCAATTTTCTTCTAGAAACAAACTTTGTTGTATTATTTTCATGTTATCAATGTGAAGCTGCTTTGATACAATCTGTATTGTAAAAGCACTATATAAATAAAGGTGACTTGACTTGACCAAAATTATTATACGCCTGCCTGTTTAACCGAAGCTAATTTGGGTGGGTTTCTCCCATCCCCATACAATGTCACTTCTCTGTGTTTTACGGCCCTGACGAGAACGTCGGTCTCTTTGGCTGTGAACTGCTCCTGGCGCGCGCCTGGCAAATCCGTCGTTATAATAGCATCCGCCATGGAACAGGCGCGCCTGCTCTTAAAGGGAATGTGAGATGACGCTCTGATTGGTTTATTTCACGTTACGCCCAAACCACACCTATGAGTAATGTAACTACTTCAGACCAACCCATTTTAGATTTGAGAGATCCGCCCACAAAGTTACTTGCGTTTTGCGTTTGATACTTGCGTTTCAGATCGTTAAAATAGGGCCCTAAATGTTTTAGCTGTATAATGTGTTGGACTATACCCTTGGCCATTGTTTATTAAGCATTATAATTTTACAGATTTACTGTAAACGTTACAGATTTTGAAATCATTAAAAACTTGTCAGTGTCTCTTACTTTGTTTCAAGTTACTTTGTTTCAAGAAAAATGATACTGAGGATGGTTTTTATGGTAATCCTGAAAAATATTGCAGAATGTCCTTCCGTCTAACAGTATGTCATTCCGGCTAACAATGACACAGGCAGTTAATTTAATCCATATTTGTGTGCTAGATTACACAATTCTGTTTTTTTTGTTGAGTTAATGATAAAACAAGTCTTATTTACTTTATTGGAAAACATTTTTAAAATGTTTCCAGCTTTTTTTTTTTTTTTTTGGTTCTGAATTTTGAGTTATCAGCAGCCAAAAATGAGCCCATGTCTATATGAAATCCCAAATTGATTATATTAATTGTGATTAAAATGTATTTTTCCGAGCACTAATTGTTTGTTGAGCTCCAATTATGCAAATCAGTACATTTGTATATGCCAACAATGGTAGAAATGTAATTAATTAAAAAATGTATTACATTACCCAGGAATGACATTTTCATGGGGAAAAAGATTCACCAAAAAAATGGTTAATTACATTATTGAAATGTGTATACATCATTGCATTACATACACAACACTCTAATAAGTATAGAAAGTCCTAAAATTAGAATTTTTTGCCAGTTTTTTTTTTCTTTCACATTTTAAATCCTTATCCGTCATTCACCTATATGTGTGTGTGAATGACGGATAAGGATATATATATATATATTCCTTTCATAAATATCTTTTAGCTTTTCCAGAACCCATTCAATGATTAAATGGAATTTCCTAAACATCTTTGAAGTTGATTTATAATATAGTATAATTTAGAAAATGTGACTAGTTTTGACTAATGAAAATTCCATTAAATTCATTAAATCATTAAAATGACATATTGACTAATCAAATGGAAGTTAAATAGGCCTATGTGTAATTACATTTGATTATAAAAGTAAAATAAAATTGTATAAAATCGTAATAGCAATTTATTTAAAGATTTCTACAAGTAAAGTTGTCATTGCAGATATCATCAAATTAGTTTAAATTTAAAATGTTATTTTAGTATGCTAATAGTTATTCTTAATAGCCTAATATTAAGGCTATATGCGTTCTAGACATGTTTAAAGAAATAAACTATAAAGGATAGCCTAATTGGAGGTCACTTCAAAAAAAAACGTATAGTTATATACCTATATTAACTATAGAAGTAATATGCTTTTTTTTTTTTACTAACAGTACCCTAAATGAAGTGCTTAAACTTCATTGTGTTTCCGCGTTTTCTCTGTAAAATAAATGAAATATTTCTAGAATCAAGGCATGAAGATCAGTATCTTTATTTTGCCTACGCGAGGAGCTCTTCTGTCTTACATTTTTTTATGATTTTGTATGAATGCGGCTTACCTTTTCCGCGGGAGTTCGGTTGGAGTCTGCGTTACACGGCTCGCGGTCCATGCCGTTTCTAAAATTCATCCACGATCTGCTCTCAACACGTATGCTGAGAAATGGGCAGCTGACTTCCCAGCTCAATGTTTGTCTCAATAATCTCAGAAAGAACGATGGAACGCATTAATTTCAATTAATGTATCAATGAAAAAAGTTGTTCGGTGTTCTGGGCGCTTCATTACACTAATTGTTATATTATAGCAAATAAAGACAACAGTAAACTTGTAGTGGCCTTTTAAGTAGGCTAAATGATCCAGTTTTCTTTAGACCACTCCTCCTAGCTATTTATACTTTAGGCTGAAGCATGACCAACATCTATCTGTAAAGGGAATTAATTCAGTAAGATTTGGTCCCACTTTATATTAAAGTTTAAATTAAATTAATAATTTGATACAATCCACTTATTTTTTTACATACATGTTTTTACATCAGGGACGTGCAGAGTTCCCCATGAGCAGTGGCTCAAATGTAAAGCAAATAATGTAATAAGTCTTTTCACATCACCTATAACAGCCTAAACTTTGTGAGAGCTTTGTGATTGACTACAACTACATTTGACAAGAAATCTGAGATAAATATTTTTACAAACTGCTGAAAGCTACAGAACAGAGAAACAAATGGATCGCTCCAATTCATAGAAACAACTGGACTTCAGGCTGCGAAAGGTGGATTTCCAGTTATCATTTTGTGTCAATATGCTGAATTTAGGGGTAAAATCATACCCTATTGTATTGACAACTCATCAATTAAATATTTACCATCGTATATTCTGCATAATTGGATGTTTTTAATAAAAATAAAATAAAAAAGATATACAATTTGGCCTGGACAACAGTGGCGGCTGCTTGGTTTTAAAATAGAGGAGGCACACAAAATTTTAGGAGAGATCCCGTCACTATTTTCCTAAATAAATTGAAAGGAGATATAGTGGAAACAATTTATTCTGGAGAAGGGAGATGGATTATAATAATTTTAAACACTGACAATATGAAATTTATCATTTGCAATGTTTATGGACATAACAACAACTCATGTATGTTTCATGTATTAAATTTATGTATGTTTAAGAAACTTAATTTGATACTTTTAAACATAAAAAGTAAATACATAGATGCTTACTTATTAATAGGAGGAGACTTTAACGAAGCCCCCAATGACTCTGTGGATAGACTCCCCCCAAAGAACAGTACGTCTAAGGTATTTGAGTTGCTTTATGATGATTTACAGGATACTGATATTTTACATCCTCATGATAAGGAATATACTTGGACAAATAATGCTCTTACTCGTAAAATCACAAATTGATTTTTGGCTCCTATCTACTAATGCAGTTCAATTTGTCTTGGATACTTTGATTATTTATGCACCTTTATCAGATCACAAATGAATCTTAATTTCTTTTATTGGAAATTCAAACAGTTGTAAAATAATTTGTGGTTATTGGACATTTAATAATAAAGATGCAAACTTTGTAGAATATGCTACAAAAACTGCTTCTATTGGAAGATTGATCTATGAGTCATATCCAAAGATGGGAATTTTTTTAATTTAAAGTTAGACAATTGGCAATGCGTTGAGGTAAAGAACTTAAAGTGGCTAATTCCCAAAGATGTCAAGATCTTCTTAATGAACTTGAAAAGTTATTGTCTAAAAAAAATCTTATCACAGAGGAGGAAGCATATCTATCTAATTTGCTAAATTAAATAGATGATCTTTACTTAGATTTAGCTAAATGTGCCTTTATAAGATCCAGGGCTAAATGGTTGGAAATGGGAGAGTAAACACCAGTTATTTCTTTGAAATATAAAATTAAATTCTGTAACGGCTTTAAAAATGTATGATAACATTACCAAAAATCCCTCTGAAATTAATGAATATGTATATCATTTTTTTTAATAAATTATATAGTTAAAATTATAATGTAAATTATGTGAATTCCTTTCTACAAAAAGTCAAACCATTCCAGTATTTTCAAGTGAGTTTAAAACGGTTTGCGAAAACGACCTTACTTTAACCGAACTTACCAACGCAATGCAGTATATGAAGAAGGGTTAATCCCCTGGCTCAGACGGCCTAACTATTGAGTTTTATGTATAATTTTGGGAAACTATCAAGAGACCACTACTTAGAATGTACAACGAATGTATTATTAATGAAGAATTAAGTACTTCCATGAAACAAGGGCTCATCACCCTGATTCCAAAACCAGGTAAAGATATTTTCTCACTTGACAATTGGAGGCCAATCACATTACTAAATTTAGACTACAAAATTATATCATTAGTTTTTGCCAAAAAATTAAAGGTTTATCTGAAATAATTAATGAAATGCAAAAAGGTTTTATGCTTTAATGACATACAAGCTGTAATATCAGGCTAATCTTAGATCTCAGATTATGCACATCATAATACTTTTACAAAGCGTTCAACACCATTGAACACAAATTTCTATTTTCGACACTAGAGTTGTTTGGCTTTGGAGAGAAATTTACTAAAGTGGTTAAAATGATAAATAAGGACATTAATAGCTCGGTTCTTTTACAATTTGATACTAATACATAATAGATTTCCTATTAATAGGGGTGTGAGGCAAGGTTTTGGAATCTCTCCTTTTTTGTTCGTGTTAGTTGTGGAATTACTCTCTCTGAGTATTCATAACAATCCTGATATTAAAGGGGTGTCCATTTTTGACTGTGAGATCAAGAGATCAAGATGTTTTTAGAGAATACAAATCAGGTTGGTAAGGCTCTTGAAACAATTAATGTCTTTTCAGAGGCTTCTGGTCTAAAATTAAATATTGCTGAATGCAAAATTCTTTATTTATTTGACACTATTGAAGCCTCTGTGAATAATATACTCATTAAAGATAATGTGAAATATCTTGGTATTCATAGCAAGAAATCATAGCAATCTCTTAGACAAGATATGAATTTTCTCCCTAAAATTAATATTTAACAATTGGCTTCAAAGATATTTATCTTTTCTTGGTAGAGTTCTTTTAATAAAAGCTGAAAGACTAGCTCGCTTTATATATCCATCTTTTTCATTATTTGTCCATGAGAATACCTGTAAACAGATTAATAGTTTATTGTTTAAGTTTTTTTGGAAAAACAAACATCAGCATCTGAAGAAACAGGTCTTATGTGGTAAAAAAGCTGAGGGAGGTTTTTGACATGCTTGATTTTTTCGATGTTAATAATACACAAAAAAAATGAATTTTTGCCTCTTGTTAAATTTAATTAATTAAAATAAGCAAAAGTAACACAATTGTTTAATATTTTGTCACAACTATTAATTTAATTGTGTTCAATCAACCTAATATATTTAAAACTGAAGTTTACTTAATTTGTGTGAACACTACATGAATCATTTTTGTTGACAACTGTTACGATGAGGCAAGGACGAAGCAGAGAGAGAATCCATACGCAAGCACTAATTTAATGAAACAAACAGGAAATCCAGGGCAAACAATGGAACACAGAACTCAGGACAGAAACATGGAAACAGTTACAACGACCGACAAACAACAACTGAAGCACAGAGGTTTAAATACAAATGCAAACAAGCTAAACAAGATAACAAGTAACAACAGGAAACAATAGTTCAGGAGGGTGGTGGAGCGGAGGCGGACCTGGGGGCGGGATGGAGGGCCAGGCCCATGGAGCGTCAGAGGGCCTGGAGACTGCGGCAGGACGGGAGGCCAGGGCGGATCAGGCTGTGCAGGCGACCAGGGCGGAGCAGGCAGTGCAGGCGACCAGGGCGGAGCAGGCAGTGCAGGCGATCAGGGCGGAGCAGGCAGTGCAGGCGACCAGGGCGGAGCAGGCAGTGCAGGCGACCAGGGCGGAGCAGGCAGTGCAGGCGGCCAGGGCGGAGCAGGCAGTGCAGGCGGCCAGGGCGGAGCAGGCAGTGCAGGCGGCCAGGGCGGAGCAGGCAGTGCAGGAGGCCAGGGAGGAGACGACCCTTCAGGCGGCCATGGCACAGGAACAGACACCGGCTCAGGAACAGGAACAGGGACAGACACCGGCTCAGGAACAGGAACAGGGACAGACACTGGCTCAGGAACAGGGACAGACACCAGCTCAGGGACAGACACTGTGGCAGCGGCTATCTCTGCTGAGGGCTCAGGTTCAGGCGTGTCGGCGACCATCTCTGCTGAGGGCTCAGGTGACGTGGCAGCGGCCATCTCGTCCGAAGACACTGGCTCGGCGGAGACCATCTTGTCCTGAGACACTGGCTCGGCGGAGACCATCTTGTCCTGAGACACTGGCTCGGCGGAGACCATCTTGTCCTGAGACACTGGCTCGGCGGCAACCATCTTGTCCTGAGACACTGGCTCGGCGGAGACCATCTTGTCCTGAGACACTGGCTCGGCGGAGACCATCTTGTCCTGAGACACTGGCTCGGCGGAGACCATCTTGTCCTGAGACACTGGCTCATCCTCCTGGCTCCTTTAAGGAAACGAATGATGAGATCTTTTCTCCCCAGTTCCTGGCCAGCCACAGGAGCAATTTTAAACTGCTATGGCTGCCACATACACTTTGAGCGTGGATGGGGAGCGACCCGCATCCAAAAGCTCTTGCAGGAAGGAGAGTACCACCAACACTTCGCATGACTGGGGCTCGAGGTCCCTGGCTGAGTACCAGCCAGTGAATACTGACCACTTTAGAGCATAGAGGGGCCTGGTAGATGGTGCTCTAGCCTCAGTGATGGTATTCAAGACCTTTTTTGGGAGGTCCCAAGATACCCGTTGAGGGGCCACACATGGAGGGCCCATAATTCGGGGTGAAGGTGCCAAATCATCCCGTTCGCCTGTGTGAAGAGATCCTTCCTCATTGGCACTGGCCAAGGAACAATGTCCATTATCTGCGCCAGCTCTGAAAACCACGCCTGGGTTTTCTAGAGGGGGGCTACTCTGATACAGCACTGGTTCACCGTAATGAGCAGGCGTCCTGACCGCCACGCATGGGCTGGCACATGGCGCTTTAGCCAGTGCTAAAGGGGGCGCATATGCAGTAATCCTAGCTGAAGTACTGACGTTGCAGCGGCCATGAGACCGAGAAGCCTCTGAAACTTCCTGAGGGGCGTGCGCGCACCTACCCTGAAGGAAGCTATCAGCTGTTGGATAGAGAGAGTGTGCTCTGGTGTGAGCCGCACTCTCATCATTGTAGAGTCGATAACTGTGCCCAGAAAGATTACGTTCTGGCTGGGTAACAGTTTGCTCTTAGAAAAATTTACCCTGAGCCCCAGACATTCCAAATGGCAGAGGAGCATGGTTCTGTGTGTCAATAATTCGGTCTTCGACTGAGACATAATGAGCCAATCGCCGAGATAGTTCAGCACGTGCACTCCCTGTTGCCTCAGGGGAGAAAGCGCTGCGTCCATGCACTGAAAGTACAAGGTGCTAGGGACAGACAGAACGGTAGGACCGTGTATTGATAAACCTGCCCCTCGAAGGCGAATCTCAAGAATGGCCTGTGATGGCCTGTGGCCTGGGGTGTTATCTGAATGTGAAAGTAAGGATCTTTCAGATCCACCGTAAAAAAACAATCCCCTGGGCGAACCTGCGCGAGGATTTGTTTGGTAGTTATCATTCTGAATGGCCATCTTATGAGAGCTTTGTTCAGATGTCTCAGATCTAAAATGGGGCGGGTGATACCGTCCTTCTTTGGTACAAGGAAGTAACGGCTGTAAAACCTTGACCGGCTCAGTGCAGGGGGTACTAATTCTATCGCCCCTTTTGCTAGCAGATTTTGTACTTGGTGCGAATCATGTGAGCCACATTGCTTTTCACAGAGGTCAAACCGCGGGTGTCTGCGAGCGAATTGGAGCGAGTATAATATAATGTTTATATAATCGCTTTATAATGTTCAAAACCCAGTTCGACACTCCGGGGATGGCTTGCCAGGCCTGGGCCCTTGTGGCTAGGGTTTGAATATACATTGGGGCTGGGCCGCCTAGCATAGTGGGACCTAATACCCTTGTGTTGTGTTTTGTGCACATTTTCTCTTCTGGGCTGTGACAGGCCCAACATAGAGATAGAGTGACAACTGAGGGAGGGCCGCCTCGTGAAGGGGGGCCGATTGCCCGGGTGTTGTGTGTGTGAAACATACTCATTTTGTGTTTTATTTGGGTCGCTGTGAAAACAGCGTTTGTTTGTAGGGGCGCGTGCAGTGCAATGGGCCCACTGACTACAGTATGAAAGCCGCCTGAGCTGAACAGGGAGCTGTGAGATTTAGATGAGCTCTTTTCGAGGGCTAGAGGCTAGAGAGAGCTAGACCTCTCTCTTTCCTCCTGTGGCTAGGAGGCCTTCGGCGGCTCAGGGTCCAACACAACGCGGGGTCAGGGGCCACGGCGCTGGGGCAGCGGGTAGAGCTTAGCTGATCTTGAACGATGACGGGTATCAGCCACATGGCGGGGCTGAGAGGCCTGAGGTGCTGGTTTCGCTGGCTGAGTAGGCGGCGTTCTCTTGTGGCGGCTCGAGGCAGAGCTGGAGCGCTTAGGCAGGCAGTGTTTCATAGCTTGCGAAGACTTCTGTGCCCCGGTGAATCTCTCAGAAAATCCTTTCACAGCCGGGCCAAATAGACAGGTGCTGGAGATAGATGAGTCAAGGAAAGCCGTTTTATCCGCCTCTTTGATGTCCGTGAGGTTCAGCAAAAGGTGGTGCTCGAGCACAACAAGGTTAGCCATACCTCTGCCGATCGCTTGGGCGGTAGCCTTTGCAGCGCTAGGTCTGTGGCGCTGCGCAGGTCACGGAACGCCTCAGGGTTCGGGCCAGACTCATCCATTGTCTGGAGAAGCTTGGCCACAAACACCTGCAACACCGCCATGGTGTGCAGAGCCGATGCAGTCTGACCAGAAGGAGAAAAGGCGCATCCAGCGAGGGCTGAAGTGTTTCGGCAGGGCTTTGAGGGGTATACTCTAGATCTCCAGCCAACAGCAGTGGGCGGGCATAGATGGGTGACGGGCTTCCTCGAGCGGTGGCAGCTTCTCATAACCTTTTTCTGCTGCGCCATCAACAGAGGAGAGCGTAGTGGAACTAGAAGCGCTTGTGCATGCTGAGTATGGCGTGCGCCATGGCTTTGTGAGTTCATTGTGAACCTCAGGGAAGAAAGGCGCTGGCTTGTGACGGGGGGCCTGATATCGCCCTGGCAAAAACCATCCATCCAGCCGGCTCCTAGGTGGCTCCTCAGGCGAGGCCCATTCGAGACCGAGGTCTGAAACGGCTGCAGTGAGGATGCGCAGCATCTCGGCATCCAAATTAGTTCTGGTAGCAGCAGCGCTAGCACCAGACTGTGAGAGGGCAGGGTCAACCGAGCCCGACCACTCTTCCTTAGATGCAGAAATGGAGAGGCTGTCGCCGTGTTCTTCATCCGATCCGCCGAAGGAGACGAGACCCGCCACTCGCAGGGAGGGGAGCTGATCTACCTGAGTGAACAGGACCGGCGAAGGAGACTGAGATTGAGAAAGTGAGGCACGCGGGGACGTGGCCAGCGTGGGCTCGCTTGTTTCCATGTGCTCAGGCATTTGGAACAACGCTCGCTAATTTTGCTCTTTTATGAAACTGAGTGTTGCAGCGGTGAACACAACAGTAGCAGTAAAGGATATAAGCGTTTTCTCGCTGGATGGCCTCAGGAGAGCAGCGACAGAAGAGAAGTGGCTTCGAGGTAAGTTGAAGGCACTGTCCGCTGTATGCAAAGGCATAGCTGTATCTAGCCTCTGTATCTGACATCTAGCTGTTTTGGCTTGTTTCGACAGCGAAGGCTTCAGAGGAGTCTGAATCTGTCTTACATCAGTCTACTAAAAATCTGTCTTACATCAGACTACTGCCTCTTTTCCTTTGGGTTCTCTGAAAAAAAAAAAAAAAAATGTTACTTAAGACCAAGTCAATTCAGTTAATAAAACGTTAATATACCAAACACAATATGATTCACTTTAAAAAAAAAGAAAAGTTGCTGAACACAAATTATTCTAACTACGATTATAGTATCGTTAAATTCTATTTATTTTTCTAAAATCTATTAAAGCTTTGATTATGCCAGGGGTGCCAAAAGAAAGCACTATGCCAGGGGTGTCCGATTTTGGCCCAATCCCAATTCTATTTTATACCCCTTCGCCTAACCCTTTTGCCTAGCCCTTACCCTTGCACCTTGAAACAGAGTGGCAAGGCGTGGGGTGAAAATATTCCCCTAAGAAATGGGACACCACTACTACACCGTTACACATCATTATAAGTTGTCGCTAGTGCCTACGTCACAGGAGATGCGTCAATGTTTATCACAAACTTCCAAGATGACGTCGTCAGCTGTAGCAGTTGCGTGGGTTACAGCTATTTTTTTGCATTTGTCTTCTGAAGTTCGCAGAAAAAAATAACGGAGACGATGATATCTTCGATGCCTAAGTAATATTGGGTAGTGTAAAAAGTTCAACCAGGCGCTCAGGTAGAGTAAGAGTCTGTGATAGGTGCTCTTGGGGTAGGGGAACAAATCCAAAGTAAAACAAGTCCCAGGCACTCAAAAAAATCCAAGGAGGAGAAGGAAAAAAGTTAAAAGGCCTTTATTAATAGTGGCTTAAACCATTAAAAATGCCAACATGTTTCGACCAACGTGGTCTTCTTCAGGGCAAATTCATTGGGTAGTGTCCAGTGTTTTCAATGTGCCGAAAGCAGCAGTCCATCGCGTAATCCGCAGAGTGGCACAAAACATATGGGTAAACCTGAAGAAAGCCATTTCCTTCCCACAAGCACAAGAGCTGCAGGCAGTGGGGCAAGGATTTGTCCAACTATCAAGAACCCCTGCATTTAACGTTGTTGGTGCAATAGATGGCACCCACATGAGGATCAAACCCCCACGGCGGCACCAAATAGATCATTTAAACTACAAGGGCTTTTATTCCATCAACATGCAAGCAATATGTGATTCCAGTGGACAATTCCTAGATGTAATTATTTGCTATCAGTTCACGACACACGAATACTGAAAAACATTTCATTTTATAGGGCACAACGGTATCCCCTACAGGGTTCATTATTCTGGGTGATGGGGGCTATCCCTGTTTAGACACCCCACTCTGCTTGATCACACCCTACAAAGAGATTGGACAAGGGCGCTTCAATTCCTACCAGTCAAGGGCGTGCAGCATAATTGAAAGGCCTTTTGGTATCATGAAAACAAGAAGGTCTACACTTTTCAGAGCTTTGGAAGTCAAACCAACATTTACACCCCAGGTCATTGCTTCCTGTGCCTTTTTGCACAATGTGCATTTGGACAACGGTAACATGCTTGAGCCAGACGACGACATTTCAAGGGACAATTTTGACTTCCAACCTCCCTGTGAAGCCATGGCATACAACAAAACCTCTGGGAATGCTACAAGGGACAGACTGGCTGCCCTAGTTTCAGGTACTGTGCAAGCCCCATGAAGATGACCCAGATGTGTATATAAATGTGTGTATATATATATATATATATATTATATATTTATACTTTTTTTAAACTGTGTATGTTATTTGCAGTAAAATGTTTTCAAACATATTGCATGGTGAATTGTGTATCTGTATTTTACTGGAGGCTGTGGCTCCTGTACATGGCAAATGTGAGGAGGCTCCTATAGTGCTGGCTGCAGTAATGCTCAACAATCTCCTAGGAGAACAAGACAATATATAATTAATTACAATACAGAAATGGGTAATATATCATGTGTAGTAGATTCTGAAAATCTACATTCTGACATCAAAAGAACAATGATAAATTCCTGACCACAACAATTAAAACCTTACCACGAGGATTGTTCTTGGATCCTCATCATTAAATGATGCAACCACCACAGGAGGATGTGGCCTGGCGCCCAACACTTCGTGCATATCCTCAAAGTACTGCCACATAGCAGCTGTTACCTGAACCAGTTTTAGGTGTTTTTAGGTCCTGGAGGAAGACACAAGCACAATACTCATAATTATATAATTGTAATGATAAACAGGACGGAAGCAATTGCAAGTAAAAGGTTTACTGAACTTCAAGTTCACTCTAGACACCACAATACACAAGAAGAAGACTCAGGTTGACTGCAGAAGATCCGATGAAGATAAATCCAAGCCCAGGGTCAGATCCAGAACACAGACAGCAGGAGAGCATGACGCAGGGATTGAGATGGGCGATCCAGAAGTGCGTGATGCCGTGCAGGTGATCCAGTGGTGTGAACGGAGTGAAGCAATCCGTATCCAGTGCACGGGAAACACGAGGAAGACTGGAACAGGCACGAACACAAAAAGCTTCAAACAACGATCTGACAAACACAAGACGAAAGACAGGGCATTAAATAGGTTGACTAGATGATCTGCAGCTGCCGCTGATGATGATAACGAGCGGTAACGCCCACATGAAACAATCAGTGCAAGGAGACACACACACATACACAAACCCACAAGACCAGAATGAGACAGCGGATCTACCAACCGTGACAATAATCCTCATAATTATTCCTTTCATTGATTTCACTACATGTTTTACATTAGTAATTAAGTGAAATTGACAAATAAATATTGTGGTAAGAAATGACAGCTTCTCCTGCTAAAAATATGTGTGTTCAGTTAACAAGGATACATGTAAAATATACTGTGAAATAAATGACTAGTATTGAGATTGTCAAAGGTTTTCATAACACCACATTGCTTACCTTATATTTTCTCTTTAAATTCTCCTACTTCTTGGATGCTTGTTGGCTAGTCACCTTTTCCTCCCAACCCCATTTCTTTTACTAGGGTCCTGTAACATTTAACCAATATAAACAGTAATGAATTAGAATCAGAAAGAGCTTTATTGCCAGGTATATTTACACATACAAGGAATTTGTTTTGGTGGAAGAAGCTTCCACAGCACAAACAGAATGACAGTGACAATAAAAATAATATAAATAGAATATTTAAATAGAAGTAAAAATATGTTAAAAAAAAAAGAATAATACACAATATACATTATACATACAATATACATACAACATAGACAACAGACGGTATAAGTATGTACAGGTATGTACAAACGCAAGGAAATGTAAACGTAATGTAAAAGCTCGTTGTCAGCACGAAAACGAATCAGCCTCCGGGTTTCCTCAGGTGTCCTTGTTTGATAAAGAACATACAAGACTGGTTGATCATGTTGCAAAAAGCACTAAACTGTAAGCACTGTTCGTTTATATCATGTTCAAATATAACCACAAGAAAACAATGCGTTCATAGCAGACGTATGATAAAAGATAAGCTAATTCCCTGCTGCAATTACTTTCACCAGTTATTTTCAGCGAACTTCAGTGATTTTTTTGCAAACATCTGTAGCCTGTGTATGCAGGGACATTTCTCATACCCCTTCATTTGAAGTGTGGTCCCGAAAAATCTTCGTTTGAAAGGCTATCTGGCCCTTCCCCCTATCCCTACCCCTCCAACCAAAAGAGAATCGAGACAACCCTACCCCTCTGTTTTGCGCGTTCACGTGAAGGGGTAGGGTTGTCTCGATTCTCTTTTGGGGAAAGGGGAAAGTGAGGGGGTAAGGGGTAGAAATGGGATTGGGCCTTATCTGATTCCTATGGTGAAATGAGCTGCTTTTATAGGCAGATTCCCCGCCCCTTTCGGCAGGCTCTGCGCTCACTCGGCGGGATGCGCCACGATTATTTCGCCCATTAGTTTGCGGAGACATGCTGCAGTTCCCACTGAGGACCCAATGAACGCGTTCAGATCGCTGCTCTTTTATGACTGTGCAGTAGGCACTGCGCTGTTAAATTTAGAATTCGGAGTTTCAGAATTCGTAGAAAAATGAGATTTTACCTAGCCTGGATGCCAGCCGAACTTAGCCCCGCCCACAACATTTTTAGGTCGGGAAGTTCGGTCTGGACTCGCTCCGTTGAGGAGCTATATGCTCGAACAAAAATTGTTCGGACCAATCAAATTGTCAGGGCGGGCTTTATACGATGATGGACAGATGAGCAACGTAACGTAATCATCCACGTCACCAACGAGCGCTTGGGTTGAATTCGTTAACAACAAAGATGACTGCCGCTGGAGAATTGTTATTTCACGAGTTCACACTTACAAAGTCAGATAGAATAAATGCATATTTGGCGTGCTGTCCGAGGAGAGGTTCCGGGCTCGGTATTCGGCCGAACCCAAGTACTCCCCCCGTATTCCAGGCTGTGGAAGAACAAGCCGAGAGTGAGTGGAGGGATGCTGAAAACTGTCAAGGAATGTTAGGTGAGTTGACTGAGTGAATAAATATTATGCTTCCTAGCTCTCATGCTGATAGTGTAGAACATAGACGGTCATTGTTTGATGACAAGTTGATTGGATTGATTATTTGAACGTGCTACTCTCGAACTTTGTTTATAAAACATTATGTGTAGATTCCGCCATCGCGACTGTTATAGATGATATCGACAGCGGATTCATTTTAAAAGAGGAACAGAGAACCGCGATCAAGGCATTTGTAGATCGGAAACATGAATGAAAAACATACGTCACTTACTCCGTTGCTCTGATTGGTTGTAGGCAGAGTCGTTGACTATCCAATTGAGTGCAGAGGCATTTTCCTTCCTGGTTCGGTTGAAACACGCCCCATAATCAAAATTCAATGGAACAGTATCAGACTCACATTCTGACTAGAATCTGAGTATGACGACGTCAGGCTAGATTTTACCCATAGCGTCTAGCAGATGCAATACAAGTAAACATTTTGAAAGGGATTTCTAATTTAATTATCGCTAGTGTTACACTCATTTAAAAATGAGGTGGTGCTGGTCCTTGTTGCAACACATTTATTTCTGAAAAATAGATAGCCTAATAAAGAGAGATTATGTTGGAAACAATCTCTGTTGTGTGTACACCAGCGCTCACTCATGCTCTTTTATCATCAGTTTTACCATCAGTTCTCTTAACCATGTATCAGAAATAATAATAATGTCCCATAATGCAACCACCATTTACGATTAGGCTTGACACACTGGACACATTATTATTGACACTGGTTACCTTCTCTAAATCCATAAACATAACACAATAAACATAACATGTTCTATACTCACTCTTACATGGCATAGAATTATAACAAATAACAATAAAGTATCACATCACACACCATTAACACAAATACAGGTGAGCAATGCACAAACTCCATACTCATAACCATGAAAATGACAATATAGTATATATTCACATTACTTCGGCATTTATAACTGTATGCACTTTGTCTTATTGCTCTTTTTATAGCTAATGGCTGATTAAATGTCGTTAGATGATGAACACGTGAGCAGGTGATTATGCCTGTGCACAGACGAAATTAACACGTGAGCAGGGTGATTAGGCCTGTTCATGTGTGCTTTTTAGCTTATGTTTTTAACACCACACATGGCTAATTCAGGTTCTTTAACATCGATTTAGTTTATCACCCATCACTTGTCTCAAATTTTCGTCTCAATCGTGGTATTTTTCAACACTTACTCCTCATTTTAGCTCATACTGAAAGTTAATCATTAAGTACGGAGCGTTTTTTTTTACTGTACTAACTTCAGTGACCAATCCACGGCCTAGCGTAATGCTGAGAGTGCCCTCTATTGGTGAAGCCAAGTTTAACAAACATAACCCTCTTTTAAAAATATATTGCAACAGTATAATCAGGAAATGTCACAGTAGTTTTATTATTGTCAGAACTTTTATTTGTTTTATTAATTATAGGGGGAAAAATAAGTTTTATTATAGGTATCTTTATTCTTTAATTACAATTTATTCAAGTCAAAACTCATTTGAAGATATCTGAAAATATTTACAATGTAAGTCAATGGAAGAATGTGACTATAGTCCAAATAGAATTGTAGATATCTCGAATGTATATTATGACTAGTCAAAATAACATTGTTATCTTCAATGCATATTATGATTAGTCATACTCACATTGTAGATATTAATTCCAATTACGACGAGTCAAAATTGGAGAAGATATATCTAGAATTGGACTTTTGACAAGTCATAACTAAATCAATGCTAATACTACGGCTTGCCATATTTTAGTCAAAACGTATTTATATCTCTCGACTTTAATTTCTGACGAATCCAATAATAATTGCAGATATCTCTAATAATCATTCTGACTATAGTCAAATTATAATTAGGACTAGTCGAAATACAATACAATTGTAACTATTTAAAATATATTTATGGATAGTCAAACCATAGTCAAATGCCAATATCTGCCATACTGCTGTAGCGTAGGCGTCTATGTATTTCTTGATGGATGACGCAGAGGAAACTCTGGCCAATAAGAGGACAGTTTTACTCACATGTGACTTGCATAAACACATTATGGTGCGCTTTAAATTGTTGCCTTGTGAAAGCAAACCGAACCAAGAAGAAACTGCAACATTATTTTAACAATTATAATAATAATAATAATAAAATAAAATCGATTGTAAGTCCTTGTTTCCGACCAAAACAAGCGACCTACAGGTCTGAAAACGCCCAAGAGGATCTGAATAGACCTTGGCTCATTGTCTTTGCGCACATATACGAAAGGATACGGCAAAAAACACTAAACACTGCACACGTGTTGTATAGTGTCCACACCCGAAGTGCGTGCTGGAGCTCACGAACTTCAGCCGAACTTTGAAGACTCTTAACAGACTGAACACTTCAACTGTCAGAATAGTTTACTGCCGTTTTCTTGTGGGGCGAAGAATAACTTGAGTTATCTTGTAATATCATTGATGAAGATTCTTGGTGACGTTCGTGTTTGCATGAGCTTAAATAGTTTGCTATTTCATCGTGAACAATGATTTTAGAGAGGATATCTCCAAGAATATGCTCTTTATTAATGCACAGGGTAAGTGTTGTGTAGTATTGTGCATATAATTCTAAATATGCTTTGTTGCTGTTGTTTGACAGCGATTGATAGAAACACTTATGAAATATAAAACATTTATTTATGAATAGATGCAAACTTCTCTTTTCTCCAGTATAGAGGGGGTTTACAAAATGTATTAGGGAAGTGACTCGTAACTTAAGTATATTTTAAGTGAAAACTTAAGCTCCTCACTTTCAGTCATTAGAGTGTTTGCACCTACGTCACGGTCTGGTCAGTTACCCGGATGCGCGGCCATATTGGATACTCGGCCATACACAGATACTCCGATGTAAACGATAGCATGGATTGCACTGTTTATGTACTACTGAACACACTGTTACACTAATTTATGAAATCTAAACCACGGGAAAAACACGTGGAAGTTGCTAAATCATATAGAGAAGGACTTAGTAAGCAGGAAAGAGCGCGAAATTTTGACAAACTAAAGTTAATGTGGTAAAGATTTGAACGAGGTAGCTTCTTAGTCATGGACTGACGACCCGACAAATATTCCTTCTATTTCTTTTCCCGACATAGGCTACGTTCAGACTGTCAGTCCACATTTTTGTTCATATCCGATTGAAATCTGATCAGAATTAGCTAACTTGAACAGAAAAAAAAAAAAAACACACATGAAATCCGTTTGAAGCTACATCCACATATGTGGTTTGAAATCCTATTCAGGAAATCTGCTTCAGTCTGAATAGTCCAGGCGTTTTAAGCCAAAATGGGGGTCAACCGTGAACAAATTGCAACAGAATCAAACTCAACTGATTTTGTATCCTCAATATGTCCTGAGTAAGGAAAAAAAAGCCCCGAAGAATCCCATTAGGGGAAAGTTCCGAAAAAGACCCAAATATATCCTATTCATACGCCTATTCATTATTTTTCTCACATGAATAGGGTAAAAAAATGAACCTTTAGATATCACCATGAAAATTACTGAGTTGATTACTTACATCAAGACAAACAAAAAATGTATTACAAGTTTTTTAAAATTGTTTGTTAACATGGACAAACGGTGCATAATCTAATTACAGATGTGCTAATTTGCATAAATACCACAACAGATCTAAACATTGGGTATAGCCAGGTGAAAATGTCTTGTTGAATCTTGTTGACAAATAACAGTAAAATACTTAATGTTAAGGTCTGAATGGAACCCATTTAGGCTACCCATGAGCATTAATACATAGAGTAAGGAAGAAGTCCTTTAAACCAGCCTTTATTCATTTTTAAGAAATGGGGTTTGGGGCTGGGTCCGTGGGACTGTTTCTGGGGGACGAATCTGAGGCAAGAACAGGAGACAATGGTAAGGAGAATGCAGAAGACAAAAGGTAAGTAAAATAAAAAGTAAATCCCCAGAAACAGTCCCACAGACCCAGCCCCAAACCCAATCTCTGCAATAATAATTAATAAAGGCTGGTTTCTAAAGTACTTCTTCCTTACTCTATGTATTAATGCTCATGGGTAGCCTAAATGGGTTCCATTCAGACCTTAACATTAAGTATTTTACTGTTATTTGTCAACAAGATTCAACAAGACATTTTCACCTGGCTATACCCAATGTTTAGATCTGTTGTGGTATTTATGCAAATTAGCACATCTGTAATTAGATTATGCACCATTTGTCCATGTTAACAAACAATTTTAAAAAACTTGTAATACATTTTTTTTTTGTCTTGATATAAGTAATCAACTCAGTAATTTTCATGGTGATATCTAAAGGTTCATTTTTTTACCCTATTCATGTGAGAAAAATAATGAATAGGCGTATGAATAGTATATATTTGGGTCTTTTTCGGAACTTTCCCCTAATGGGATTCTTCGGGGCTTTTTTTTCCTTACTCAGGACATATTGAGGATACAAAATCAGTTGAGTTTGATTCTGTTGCAATTTGTTCACCCTTTTTTCCTAAAACGCCTGGACTAGAATGCACTGATCGGATTTCGCGTGGTTTATGTGACTTTTTCACGCCACGTAAAACGTCAGACATTGTTATAGGAAACATGCTGAAAGTCGCTGCCGAAACAAGGCTGTAAGTTACATTGTTGCAAAGTGCCGGACGAGCAGAAAATTATTATTTTTAAATTTTGAAACCGGCGGAAAAAAGATGTGCATACCAGCCTCGTACAGTTCTGCAGCAGGCTCAAGACGCAGTAGGCCAGCGCGGCGGCTACACATTTCCATGCTGTAAAATTTAAATAAGACAACATCTCTATTGCAAATGCAAACCCCTCCATCACAAATCAATGAACCAAGAGCTGCATGGACACACAAATCAATCTGAACTGTTGCGATACACAGTGTGGATATCATTTTAGATCAGATTCCAATCGGATACAAAAATATTCGGATTCGGACTATAAACTAAACTACATAGTGAACTACATTTTAGCCATAGTCAACACTTCATTTACATATGTGGTTGATGAGCTGATGCTGTGCCTCTCTCAACCACAAACACCTTATTTCCTCAGTTTTTTGCACTCTTTAACTTTTGACAGTCTATAGAACTCCAAATATTTTTCCCAGTGCGACCGATTTGTACAGACCAAAACACGACCATTTTTCAGCAGCCAAATTTGCGAGTCCATTCAGGTCAGTGGCATTGTTTACGTTCAGTGCCTCCAATATGGCCGACTTCTGGATTGATGACGTGTTAAAAACCCTCTATGTGTCACGTTCGTCAGGTTGTGCTGAGACAGGCCCACTCGTCGGTTCCGCCGCAGCCGGTGCCCCCGCTTGGCCAGACGCTGCAGCGCTACCTGAGGGCTTTGGAGCCGCTCTTACCGGCAGATGAGCTCGAACACACCCACGGGATTGTTCAGAAGTTTGGATGCTCTGGAGGTCTTGGCGAAAAACTGCAGAGAGAGCTGATCAAACGAGCAAAGCATTCACACAACTGGGTGAGAATAGCACTAGTGACACAATTTAAAAGTACCAATTTCATACGTTGATGCACAAAAATACCTTTTTAATTGTATCATCATCTTGTAGTTCCATGTTTTTCAGACAAATTCACAATAGACATATGGCATTTTTTAAGTGCCATGGAAATACCATGGGACATTATGCTAATTAATCATGGGTGTAGCTAAATATCATAGGATTCTGTGTCAACTCAATCAGAGGTCCGCTGCTAAAGATTTATATATTTTTTATATGGTGAAAGAAATGCGTAAATGAAGAAAGAAGAAAGCCCCAATTTTTGGCATCACAGCCTTGTGCAGCAGTTTTGACTCTGATTGTGTATGCTTTATAAGGTAAACTAGCAGGCTGTTTTTTTTGGTTTGATCTGGTGTGTTTTGTGTGTCTTCACTTTGTGCAGATCTCTGATTGGTGGGTGCAGTGGGCATACCTGGAGTGTAGGCAGCCTTTGGCAGTGCATTCGAATCCAGCCATCTCTCTGCCTAAACGTGACTTCACAGACTGGAGAGGTCAACTAGTGTATGCAACAGCCAGAATCTACAAACACACACTCAAACAAACAAACAATCACACTTACAGTACCATTTAAATCTTACATTTTGCTAAAAGAATTTATTGGACTGTAAATTCAAAGCATTTAAAGGGGTCATGAACTGGATTATTTTATAATGTTTCCTGGGGTGCCCTTATAATGTTAGTATGATTTTTACATCAAAAAGGGTCATAATTTAGAAATAAAAGGCATTTTTACTAGCCTGATTTTATTCTCTGTTTTGAACGCTCTGTTTGAAGGGGCATGTCTGCTGTGAGACTTCAGTGTAAACGCCCACTGCTGTAATTGGCTGACATGTTTGCATATTAAATAGCTAGTATTACATGTGGAACTCTCTCTCTGAAAATCTTTTACTATATTTTTACTATTACAGCTATCGAAATTAACGAATCGTAAAAAGTATTGATCATATATTTAGATCTATAGGCCTATGTCACACTTCCTGCTTCCGGAACGCGGAGTAGGGATTCAGAACTTCCGGTCAACAGTATTTCTCCATAAGGATTCAGATTATTAGCCATAATGTCTAAACCATCCGAGGTAGACTGACCACGAGCTATGAGGTTGTGAAACGAAGGTTTTTGCTCCTGTAGAAGCTATAAGTTCGTATGAAATCAACCTTGTTTTAAGAAAAACATGTTTTATCCGCGATCTTATGAAAAAAAACTACACTAACCACAATCCTAAGCGTAGCAGCAACGTCTGCTGATTGGTCCAACTCGCTGTTACCATAGAAACGTTTACCTTACTGGCGAACGGCCCGCCGCTGTTGTTGTAGTGTACCGGGTTGCTCTGCGTCAGGACGTAGACACCCATACCTCAGCTTTCACGCTTTTCCACTTGAGAGTTTTCATTTACCCTCCGAACCACATCGTCATATGTGACTTCAGGCAGGTTGCGGAGAGATTTGGTCCAGCGGTATCTATCGGACTCCGCCATTGTAAAAAGCTAACCGGAAGAGCCGTATCCCTACTAAAAGACGTACTTCCGGTCTTCAATTTTTTCGTGACATAGGCCTATTCCATCACATGAAAAGGTTGCAGTGATAAGCATTCAACAGATGACAGACAGTCTGTTGATCACGTGAATGCAGTGATCTAATCATTGCAATGCAATTTCTGCACTCTCATGAATGCTTTCACCAAATAACAATGCAAACACTGTAAACCAGCAACCAACCCTGTAGCCCAAGACTGGTTGCCCACTGAAGCTAAGCAGGGCTGAGCCTGGTTATTACCTGGATGGGAGACCTCCTGAGAAAACCAGGTTGCTGCTGGAAGAGGTGTTAGTGAGGCCAGTAGGGGGTACTCACCCAGAAAGCACTGTCCTACGGATGAGACGTTAAACCGAGGTCCTGACTCTCTGTTTGCATTAAAAATCCCAGGATGTCCTTCGAAAAAGAGTAGGGCCGAATTTGCCCCATGGCCTCCTAATCATCCGCATATACTGATTGGCTTCATCACTCTGTCTCCTCTCCACCAATAAGTTGTGTGGTGGGTGTTCTGGCGCAACATGACTGCCGTCGCATCATCCAGGTGGATGCTGCACATTGGTGGTGGTTGAGGAGATTCCCCCTTCCATGTAAAGTGCTTTGAGTACCCAGAAAAGCCCTATATAAATGTAACAGATAATTATTATTAAATACAGTAAGAGCTTCGTTGTGCAGTGTAACAGCGTCATTGATTTCATAATGAGTTTTGGCAAGTGTCCAGATAAACTCGCACTGTGTTCTTTGATCGCTTTCTGCATGTAATTTAATCACAGTTTAAATAAGATTATTTTCATCCTATTAAGAGAAACAATGTGAAGTTGATCGTTTAGTCACTGGCTTGATTTACTGATGCATAAACAGTAGGCCTATTGAACAATTTTGAGAGAAAGATATCTGAACTTGAATAATTACATCAGAAATCACTGATCACAGATCACGCATTAGAATAAACATGATTACTTACATGTTTGTGGCATTGCTGGCAGATGCATATCGTAAAAGTTTGTTTGCAAAGCCTGAGACAAAATTTACCAAATAATCCACAGTGAAATGCACCAAATACAAACAAATAATGCACTGCTGAGACATTCACATTGTTGAAAACAAACCCTACTTTCCTAGCACTAGGATCATTTAGAAGGTAATGGTATTGATCTTGTGTCGATCTTTTCTCGTTCTCATGTCACTATTCACTAACGCTCCACTGGCCGGTGCCAAAGATGCACTGATGTAGACGTTGATATTCTTCTGCAAAGGCGGTCTTTCGCTACCCTGTGAAGTCATAAGTCTCCACTTTTGAGATCCTGTCGTTTTCTGGCCTTGGTTTCAATAAAAGCAGTTTTTGGAATAACGAGGAAGTTTTGAGTTTTGAAACAGGGTATTTTTTTATAGTATAACAACTATCTGTCTTAACTGTGAAAAGATCAAGGAAAATTTTAATTCTCAGTTCAAGACCTCTTTAACAAGTTGTTTTATCTGATATATCAAAGACATCACTTAACCATCCCACACTCTTAAACCAATGCACTTACACACACACACACACACACACACACACACACACACACACTCTGTGTCATCTTCTCTGCATTTCTCTTCTCCAGCTTGCTTCCTAATTCAGGTGTCTAATACATCTGGCATTGTAAATTACAAATATTTTTGGCTCTTTTCCAAATTGCTTTTGTTCCTCTTTTGTAAGTCACTTTGGGTAAAAGTGCCTGCTAAATGCATAAATGTAAAGACAGTTTTAGGGTTGCATATTTAATAATGTATGTCTTAATTGTTTCTTGTGCAGGTTTGCATCAAAGTTAATTGCAGGAGTGTTGGATTTCAAAGCTGAGGTGGACAGGTATCTATGGACAACATTACTGTACAGTGGCAGATTTACACATATATGTCCGAAAACCTGTGCTAATTTAATCATTAACATGAATCATTTAATGCATGTTTCAGTCAAGCAGTGCCAAAAACCAGAGCTTAATATCTTGCTATTATTTCATATCAATCTGTTGCTGTCTGTACCTCAATAGGATTTTCTTTCTCTTGTGTTCTATCCACTTGTCCTCTCTTGCTGTATTTCTTCCATCATCCAGTGGGAAGCTAGTGGTAGAGTATATGCGTGGACAGCCGCTATGTATGGAATTGTTTCCTCAGTTGTTCTCCTCCTGTCGAATCCCAGGACCCAAACATGACCACGTGGTCCACTACGGACGTCCACGCCGGGGCCCAGCTCACATTACTGTGGTCAGGAACTACCAGGTAAACTAGATTTTAACGCAATCCACAAAATGCATAAACGAGAACTGACCAAGAACATCTGAAACACAGGGCTAAACTAGACAAATGTGAAACTAATACGTAACAATAGAAACAAACAAGGACATAATCAGTAACCAATGAAACCAAAACTAAATGGCAGGGAAACACGAACTAAAGGAAACAGAATAGAATGTCAAAATAAAGATCCACATAACAACATAAACCTGACAATAAGCTTGTTGGGCTATATGTCAGTTTCGATCCTCCAATATAACTGAATGAGAGGCTTTCTAAAGCTGCTGATATTTTACCAGTATCCACACTGCTTGTATCTGCACATTCGAGACAGGCTGTCAGTCAGTGCAGGTTACATTGTAATGCCACCTAACAAGGTGTTAAAATCATTTTAACTTTGAGCATCAGGCTCAACCGACTAGCAATGTATCGCTGGGGTAATGCTGAAGCTAATGCTTCACTTCGTAGAGACCATGGCATTTATTCAATGCATTGACCAGCACTGACGCCAATACCAAATACCAAAACATTGACAGGATGCTACGACAAAGATTTCACTTTCCTCTTCAGACATGGCAAAATTTTATAATTGCTGAAGCTTTTATCACGATATACGGTATTATCACGATATTGAAATAAGTTGCAAAAAAAAAAAAAAGTGTTGGTTTAATAAACTGGTTTAATAACTTTTTTTCTTTTTACATACAATAAATCATTTAAATACAATAAAGCAATACACAAAAAAATGTATAAAGTAAACAAATGTTTCAAACTGATTAAAGTGAAAAAGAATTAGACAATTGGTAACACTTTCAGTAAGCTCTGTTCCATAAAATAATACAATTAAAACTTTGGATTTTAATAATGTGTTATTACATTTTCAAATTAACTAAGATTGATGAATTCTTTAGGAGTATTTTTCATTGTCAGTTTATGTTAACTAATGGTATGGAAGTAAAATAATGGCAAATGTTTTTGAACCAAAAAAGCTTGTTGAATTGCACTACTTTGAAAAACTATGAATTGCATTAACCATGCTTGCATTTTAATGCATTGTATTTTTAGGTCTTGCATTTTTATGGGTTGAAATTCAACATGGTTGTATATTTAAGCTGTGAATATTTCAATTCAAAACATTTCACACAAATTTTCATGAATAAAAAATCGTTAATCCATATTCACCTCTCAGATTTCACTTCCAAAATATTCATTCTGTTTAAAAATACAACCTTATAATATTCGACTGGCAATTTTCGGTCCATTTTATTTCGCCTTACAAATTCGCTTCCACAAATTCAGTGGTTCAAATTCGACAGAAAATCAAAATTCAACATTTGACATCCTGGAACTGCAGGAATAGCAGTAGATTACCGATTAATAATCTCCATAGCTGTTAGTCGACCTCACCAGCAGGTGGTGCAAGCGGCTTTTGACGAAGACTAGAGCAACGGGTAGAGAGTCATTCATTCATAAAAACGGATTTACAGAAATGGAGCAAGAGCGGTCATTATTTGTGATGATTATCAGGGCCAGTAGTAGCTATATCTGGAAAAGCTGATAAAGACACAAAAGCTGTGTTCATGGTTACTTTTGTACATGTAAGCAGCTTTCTCTAAGCGATGCCGCGCTACGGGGGGTAGAACACTATGTAAACATAAAACCATGTCTGCATTTGTGATCGTAGAAACGACAAACAATCATTACTCTATACTGCTCAAAACTCACGTTTGAATAGTTAGTAGCAAATTCTTAAAATATGAAAACATATTTACAGGCTGTGTCTGTGTGTCTGAGTCAGAAGCGCCAGACTGTACTTGCAAAGCCCCACTTTTTAGAATCAGCCTTTGTGCACAGCCGGCCCTGTACTCTCCCAGGTTCTGGAAACAGTCCTCTGAAAAATGTGCAGCACAAAGTCGAATATTTTGGCTGTACTTTTCTGGAACAGTGTTGTAAATAAAGCTTAACTACTATGAAACGTTTTAGGAAGGCGTGGCTGAGCCTTAACTTTTACAAAGAATATTTCTTTGGGTTTGAGACTTTAAGCTTTGCAACTCTGCAGATCTTATACATGCACAAACAGCTACATAACACACTGAAGTAAAAGGAAAACAATAAATTGCATCAAATGACCCCTTTAAGTATTCTGTGCTACAATGAACACCATTGTGAATACAAAAATCTGAATGGCTGTTTAAAACATTTAAATACTGTCCAGAAAGTAGCGCAACTGCTTTGTTTACGGGGTTACAGGGGTAGCGGCTGCATGCCTGCTTTTCCATTTTTGCCATCTGCTGTCATAGACTGAATGTGCATTTTTACTCTGTGTTTTTTTTTTTTTTTTTTTTTTTTTTTACAAAATCCTAATATTAAACAGCCCAAACAAGAAGATGAACATACAAATGAATGAGAACAGAGTTATGTGAGAACGCTCAGAACTCACGATAAATTTTAATAACACAGCACAAAAATCTGCATCTTACTTTTTTGATACTCACTCAGGAGTTAGTGTCGGTTCACACAGAAAGCAAAAACTTTCAAAGCAAAAATGCAAGGTCTTTAGGTGCGTTTTAGTTAAACTTCTTTTAACTTGACTGCTGGGTTTTAAGAATGCTGTGTCATGTGCGAACGCAACAGTTAAACAGGACTAGTGCGTTCACACAGAAAAACAATTGAAAAGTAGCAGAGAGAAATGGAAAAATTTGTTCTGCGTGAACAACCCCTAATGCCGATGAATGCTTTAATCAAGACATCTATATTTAGTTTTTCACTGATGTCTGAGGGAACATGCATCAAATGAGTTCTGATTAGGGCTGGGTATCGTTCAGAAATTTTCGATATTGATACTGATACCAATACTATGACTTCGATACCGGTTCCTGAACGATACTTTTTTCCATACCAATTTTATGAACCGATAATGTTATAGCAGAGGCTGTAGCAGTAATGTGAGGAGAGGATAAAAACAAGAAAGCTAAACTGTTAATGCAGCCAACCTTAAGGATAGGAACACTTTAATTCCATTTTTCCTGTTGACATTTTTTTGGATGGTTAAATTAAATTGTATTAATCAAAAAGCATGTGTAATTATTTGAAATCATGAAACTTGTTCAATTTAACAGCAATTTATTAACAGTTTAATAAAAATTACATTCTTAATGATTTTTTACCCTTCAAATTCCATTTTATTTTTACCCAGTTCTGTGCTTTCCGGTATATTTTTTGCTTTTTCCTATATTTTCCTAATGATAATTTTATGACTGATTTAGTTTATCTCAGAATAAGGTAGAAAATATTTTATTTAAATACTTATTTATATACTTTACGTTATTCATATACTGTACTTTATGAAAATACCCCCAAGATGACTTGAAAAAACATATATTGTTGCAATTGTGTGTTTGTCTTGCTTTTTTTTCTGCTACATAGCTGGATGCCTTTTGTCCATATAAGGGATTTCCTGGAACTTTATAAGTTATTACTTCAATAAGTCCAGCTTTGAGTATGAGGCTTTGAGTATTTTTGAGTTGAGTATCCCTAGGTTTTTTTGTCTATTCTGTCACCTTGATGGAGTTTTGGTTCCTTGCCACTGTTGCCTTGGCTTCTGGCTTGCTTAGTTGGGGACATTTAATATTCAACAATATTATTGATCTGCCTTACTTAAGGTGGACGATAATGCAATTTTCTTCTAGAAACAAACTTTCTTGTATTATTTTCATGTTATCACTGTGAAGCTGCTTTGATACAATCTGTATTGTAAAAAGCACTATATAAATAAAGGTGACTTGGCTATGAATGAAACGTACATTGCATGAGAATGCTTAGCGCTACATAATGTTAACATCACCTCGTTTTGGATAATAATGAAACATCAGGTCATGCTTGTCTCTTTGAATTTTTATCTAGATTTACTCACATTAGCCAATGAAAATGTCTACGTGAACACATCTCCTCATCCCCCCGTCCTAGCGCACAGCTGGTATCGGTCTATTAATAGTACAGAAAAGGAGTATTGGAACAGTTTTAGATATTTCAGTGTTGATATGTATCGAAATGTCAATATTTTTGACAATACTATTATTCATCGGGGTGGTGTGGCGCAATGGATAAGACACATGCCTTTGGTGTGAGAGACCCGGGTTCGAATCCACTGTGAGACACCAATGTGTCCTTGAGCAAGACACTTAACCCCTAGTTGCTCCAGAGGCGTGCGACCTCTGACATATATAGCAATTGTAAGTCGCTTTGGATAAAAGCGTCAGCTAAATGAGTAAATGTAAATGTAAATGTCATCTATTATTGCAAAAATGGCGGATTCAGCGGATGGCGGATTATGATTGGTCAGATCGCCTGTCAATCAAACTCCCTGCAAAGGGTCAGTTGACGGCGCTGGGGTCTTTGTGCCGGTGTAATGCATTGGTCAAAAAAAGTCAGTGTAGGATTTATTTTTTTCTTCTCACAGACCAGCCCATGATACGCATAGGTCAGCAGCCAATTGGTTCTTTTCTTAATTGACACTGGGCTGGCCCAGTCACATCTTTAAACAACTCCCCCTTTGGGCTCTGAGCAAGCGTGCAGTGTCAGTGTGTATCTGTCAAAATAGTAAAAGAGATGGAGAAGAAACGCAAGGAATGTGCAGAAAAATGACGTGAAAAACAGGCCCTTTAAGCAGACGCTGTAAAATAGGGGTGGAAATCTCTAGGCACCTCACGATTCGATTCGATTACGACTCAGAGGGCTGCGGTTCGATGCTAAAGCGATTATCGATTATCTGAATCTTTTTTTTTTTTTGTGTGTGTGTGTGTGTGTGTGTGTGTGTGAATATAAATACTTTACTTTAAAAGTACCAAGTAATGACCCATAAAGAATGTGTGTGGCTCTTGTCCAGCTCCTTCAACTTCATAGAAGCCAAAATATTTCCACACGTCAGCTTTTAACGAGGAGGGTGTTTACATTTCGCACTCAGCCATTGCGTCTCTGTTATGTGCACGCCACAGACTGTCCAGGCACTGCACTTCCGCACTTTTTTTTTTTGTTAGAAAATCGATTTTTGACATTTGTGAATCGATTCAGAATCGTCCACGTCCGCATCGCGATGCATCTAAGAATAGTTTTTTTCCCCCCACCCCTACTGTAAAATGTGTCAAAATAACAGATATGTTTTCTGCAGCAGCAGGACCTTCATCAGCTCCCATGGCTAACAAGAATGGACTTGGGGAAACTCCGAAAACCACTCGACACATTCGCATAATGCGCAGCTAATTTTTCTTAACATCAGTTGGAGGACCATGTAGCCACAGAAATCTGACAGCATCCTTTTTCTTTTCTGCCAGAGCGATCTGCAAGAATGCCTTAGTGAGCAGTAAATGCAATTTTGTGCAATCAGAACTTGATAAGCACGTCTAGCAAGTCAGGATTCAAGTTTGGTCCAGCGAGCAAGCAGTCATTTAGTGATGGACAACCCTCCTCATATGAGGATGCATCAAACTCTACCCTTAGTTTAGTTGTTTTGTCTTCTTTCAGCACAGCATGGTGTGGTAGACGGTATTCAACATCATCTGTTTTCTCTGCTTGTGAATCATTATCTGGAACATCTTCATCTTCACAAATGCCTTGCTGTACTTAGTCTTGTATTACATCTCTGTATTTCGTGTGAAAGGTTACGTTAGCTTTTAGGTGTCCCTGCAGCTTCTCAAACCTCTTCTTCGCCACCTTGAAGTTGTTTGGTAGTTCTGGTTTATTTGGTTTCCAGGGTAACTCAACCTGACAACGTCCATCCTTAAAAGTAACTGTCTGATTAAAGTGTTGCACGGCTTCTATTTCTTCTGGACTCTCAGTTGTCTTGTTCAGTATGCCCGAAGACTCTACTTCCCAAAAGGCACGCAACTGTTTTGAAATCTGTGTATCTTCTTTTAAACAAATTTGCATGCAAGTTGTGTCGGTTACACTCAACATGGGAATCGATCCTTGTACAGTCCATCCAAAAATACTTTAAAGGGCCACAAGAGATTCGGTTAATCTCTCGACTCTACCTGATACAACTTGCCAGTAGTAGTCTACTCCTATTAACACTGAAAGCTCCGAAGTGTCCTCAGAGAAAATATGTTCTCCAGGAACTTTCATAACATATAATACATCACTGAATTATTTCAAACGTTTTATTTTTGGTCACATTATTGACAAAGTAAATAAAAACTAACATCATTGTTCCCATTCAGATCCACCAAAAAATCCACTTTTTCTGGCATTTTATTTATTTTATAGCACCTGTAATAATCTAAAATACTGGCTAGTACTGTACAATAAAACGTAAACACACCTCATGCACTGCCGTCACTGTAATAGTTCATTGTAACAGTAAATAGCTGGAACATTAAACACTTATATGATACATAATTAGCCAAGATTAAATTATATAATATTACTATTATTTGGTTTCATTAAATAAGTTTTCACAAGTAAAAACTTCACAACAAAAACTTAAGCCTTACTGAACAATTTTGCATAAGGCTCATCCACTCCTGACAGCAAAATATAAATATTTGCATGAGCTTTTAACTTTTACAGGTGGAGAATATACCTGTGAAATATAAGTTGTGCACTGAGGAAAACACCACATCTCAAGTGCAACAAACACCACAAGTGTCTGTCAAGCCGTGTTAAACTTACGCGTGAACTGTATCTTATGAGGTCATTTGAAACCCTTAATATAAAGCACGTCTCATGTTAAGGACAAATTGGATTATGCACTTTCACTTTGTGTCCGATGATATATTTTAGATGCGCTCGTAATATCAAACTAGTATATTAAAATAAACGGTGTTGCCTCGTCCTATATTGTTTATAAAAAATATATCGATATATTGCTTAGCCCTACCTCTCACCACTCAGGCTGGAGTGTTTGTTAAAAGGGTACATAAGGGGACCTTTCTGATGAGGAGGAGATTGCAATTTGACTCTTCCCCATTCCAGTGTTGCGATTGGCTGCTAGCATCAGAAGGGGCCCTTCCTTATTTCCCCCATGTAACTCATTTGCATAATATAAAGCACACAGTTAAAACATTGTCTTTAAAGTTTTACCAATGCATTGTTCACTTTCCAAACTACCATCAACACCAGTTTAAAGGGGTCATGTGATGCTATTTTCAAATATCATTATTTTGTGTATTGGGTGTAATATACTACCAAACTATGCTTAAATATGTTAACATTATTTAATGTTAAAGTCCCCCTGTGGTGAAAATCAAGCTTTTAATGTTGTTTATATGTCTGTGGTATTTTTAATATGTTATAACTATGACATAATATGACAAACTATGTGCAAATTCATAAGTCAACACCATTGCTGAGTATTTTCTCCTTAAAACTGCAGTGAACTCAAAAAAACTTGAAATCGCTGGTGTTTCTGACGTCAAAATCGACCTTGTAACCAATCACGTCACTGTGTGATTGTCAACGAGTGGATCTCTGTGCTGTGTGAGTGGAGGCGGGGTTAATTTGCATATTCATAGAACCGCGTATACTAAATGAGGCAAGGGTGTAGAACATTCAAGCTATTTTAAGGCATGAAGAAATTTTCAATGAAAAAAACGTTTAAATATGTAATTTTGGTGATCAAAGATGAGTTTTAAGGGATAAAATTGACTACAGGGGGACGTTTATAAAAAAATACATAATTTTTCACATACTGTACATCATTGTAGCTCCTCTATGCCCCGTCTGTCTAAAACATGTAGATTTCTACAAAGTCCCTTCCGAAAAGCGTAGTGTGCTCTGATTTGCCAGTGCGTTTGTGATTGGCCAAACACCTCAAGCGTATGTCGAAAATGTAACGACCCTTACCATAATCATGAGCTTCAGCTTCCAAAGCAATTATAAAGACCATTAATAATGTCGTCAGTTTTATCATATCAGTTCGAGCTGGAGTCAGATTCTGAAAATGCACATGACCAAGCCAATCGATCTGATGATACTCGTCTGTATTTGCAGTACACAAGCCATGGTTAAGCCGCGCGTGAATTAGGGGTGTCGCAATATACCGGTATTGACGATAATCGTGATATTCAAAGCATGAAATATCGACATCGTGTTAATTTAGAGCAATACAATATACCGGTATTGGCGATATTGGCGTTTTCTAGACGCAGCGCTCGTCCGCGCCCGCGCAGCTAGAGTGAAACACTCTGTCCACACCCGAAAAAAGTAAGCTGAGCTCGCCAGTATTAACAACAGAGTTCTTCGGCTTCAAAGAAAACAGCACCTTAGAGGTGGTCGCACACCGGACGGGACGAGAAGCGCAGCGCCACGTCTTTAAAATTCGAACACATTCTGTATGAGTGTACACACACCGGACGAGAAGCACAGCGCGGTTCTATTCGGCGTCTGTCCGCGTCGCCCAGCAACGGCTCAGGACCTTGTTCAAAATCCTGCCGCGACACAGAGCGCAGAAAAAAGTGTTCAGATCACAGACTCAGCAACTATTGTATTTAATTGTACAGTATAATCATTACATAGTACAGACATTATCTCAATTCCATAATGTCCTTAAACATAATGATATTGCTGGCCATAAACTGAGAAAGTGCGTGTCCGGTGTGCAATACCTGGAGTTGTCATAGACGCGACGCGGATATTATTTTACTAGTCATCATGGAATGGGAAACGTGACATTAACTGTTAACAGGGGGTTTCTGTGTTCATATATTTAATACAGGGTGATTATTAAAATTAAGAACCCCCGTGCACTTGATTTTTTTATTCAAATCTGCTATCTGCATGACTTTATTGGCGCCAGTGCAACAACAGGTTTAAGAGCTTTTCAGTTCTTCAGGAAACCTTCAGACAGTGTTTGGCTTCAGTTTGAAACCAGATAAACTTCACATGCTTGTCTTCCTTCACAAAAATCCCCCCCCCCCCCCCCCCCCATAGATTCTATAGATATCGCGATATATCGATATCGTGAATTCTTTTGGCCACAATAACCGTGGTGTGAAAAATCTAACATCGTGACAGCCCTAGCGTGAATAAATGCCGCCTGCTTCAGCTCTGCTTGATCGGCCAGTGTGAAACAGAACACGTAGTGCATCTATGTTTGTCATCTTTTCACCACAAGTTATAAGTAGAGAACAGAAGTTTGTAAACAAAAATCCATCTCTGCACTTTCAATTGTAAGAGCGACAAACAGTATGCGTTATCAAAGTCCGTTTCAAAGAAAGTCTGTTTTTTTTTTTTGCAATGCCTCCGGGCAGTTATTTCGGGCATCCAAGACCAAGTCTTATCTATTTGAATGGGGGAATCCTGAAATCTCAAGAACTGCTTGCCGAACTCAGAATTAAATAACATATTTCAAATCAGCAACAAAATCTAACATGAACTGTCCCCCTGTTGTTTCTTGTGCTCAAATAGCGTTTAAAAAGCTTATTTTTCTGGCTAGACGAGCCAATGCGCATGTGCAGTCCTAGTCAAGTCACCTTCATTTATATAGGACAATAGGACATTTATATAGGACAACAATATGAATTGTTTCAAAGCAGCTTTACAGTGATAATAGGAAAATTACAGTAACAGAGATTGTTTTGGCTTTACAGCAGCTCTAGAATAAAATTATTGTCCAGCTAAAGTTAGTTTTAATTGATTGATTCACTTCCGTTGCGAAGATCATTAGTTATTAACTTAGGGGCCGCTAACACGACACCGTTCTAACAGAAAACCCTCAGCGTGCTCTGGCCGCCCATATGCACGAAACAGTGCCTGGCGGCTCGAGAACGCACTCCCGGAAATAGGTTCCAAGGTGCAAACGATTATCAGTTATCTCTGCGCAAACACCGACATCACGCACATGCGCACATGCACATATGTGTTTAGTCCATAGGTATGCACGTTTGAATATACAGTGAGGAAAATAAGTATTTGAACACCCTGCTATTTTGCAAGTTCTCCCACTTGGAAATCATGGAGGGGTCTGAAATTGTCATCATAGGTGCATGTCCACTGTGAGAGACATAATCTAAAAAAAAAATCCAGAAATCACAATATATGATTTTTTAACTATTTATTTGTATGATACAGCTGCAAATAAGTATTTGAACACCTGTCTATCTGCTAGAATTCTGACCCTCAAAGACCTGTTAGTCTGCCTTTAAAATGTCCACCTCCACTCCATTTATTATCCTAAATTAGATGCACCTGTTTGAGGTCGTTAGCTGCATAAAGACACCTGTCCACCCCATACAATCAGTAAGAATCCAACTACTAACATGGCCAAGACCAAAGAGCTGTCCAAAGACACTAGAGACAAAATTGTACACCTCCACAAGGCTGGAAAGGGCTACAGGGAAATTGCCAAGCAGCTTGGTGAAAAAAGGTCCACTGTTGGAGCAATCATTAGAAAATGGAAGAAGCTAAACATGACTGTCAATCTCCCTCGGACTGGGGCTCCATGCAAGATCTCACCTCGTGGGGTCTCAATGATCCTAAGAAAGGTGAGAAATCAGCCCAGAACTACACGGGAGGAGCTGGTCAATGACCTGAAAAGAGCTGGGACCACCGTTTCCAAGGTTACTGTTGGTAATACACTAAGACGTCATGGTTTGAAATCATGCATGGCACGGAAGGTTCCCCTGCTTAAACCAGCACATGTCAAGGCCCGTCTTAAGTTTGCCAATGACCATTTGGATGATCCAGAGGAGTCATGGGAGAAAGTCATGTGGTCAGATGAGACCAAAATAGAACTTTTTGGTCATAATTCCACTAAACGTGTTTGGAGGAAGAAGAATGATGAGTACCATCCCAAGAACACCATCCCTACTGTGAAGCATGGGGGTGGTAGCATCATGCTTTGGGGGTGTTTTTCTGCACATGGGACAGGGCGACTGCACTGTATTAAGGAGAGGATGACCGGGGCCATGTATTGCGAGATTTTGGGGAACAACCTCCTTCCCTCAGTTAGAGTATTGAAGATGGGTCGAGGCTGGGTCTTCCAACATGACAATGACCCGAAGCACACAGCCAGGATAACCAAGGAGTGGCTCTGTAAGAAGCATATCAAGGTTCTGGTGTGGCCTAGCCAGTCTCCAGACCTAAACCCAATAGAGAATCTTTGGAGGGAGCTCAAACTCCGTGTTTCTCAGCGACCGCCCAGAAACCTGACTGATCTAGAGAAGATCTGTGTGGAAGAGTGGGCCAAAATCCCTCCTGCAGTGTGTGCAAACCTGGTGAAAAACTACAGGAAACGTTTGACCTCTGTAATTGCAAACAAAGGCTACTGTACCAAATATTAACATTGATTTTCTCAGGTGTTCAAATACTTATTTGCAGCTGTATCATACAAATAAATAGTTAAAAAATCATACATTGTGATTTCTGGATTTTTTTTTTTAGATTATGTCTCTCACAGTGGACATGCACCTATGATGACAATTTCAGACCCCTCCATGATTTCTAAGTGGGAGAACTTGCAAAATAGCAGGGTGTTCAAATACTTATTTTCCTCACTGTATATGTGTGTAGTCCTTCTTTACAAATCAACTCTCAACAAACTACTTGTCTGGTCTTAAAAATGTATAATAAAGAATTATTTATCGCGTCCTCGTAGCCACGTGACGACAACGTTTTATCTGTACAGAGGTAAAGGGAAGGGAAGGAGGCCTTCACAGGGAAGAGCCTAGTTGACACTTCAGGACTGCGTTATCGTTGTGTCCAGGTGCAGGTCCTTAATCAGATCTGGAAACAGCCTGGATCCTCGGTATAAACAGAGAGACTAATATTAGCGTAGACGCTATCCTTCTTATGATGTAACAAGTACATCGGGATTTATGGGAAGTGTTCCCGGTTCCGGCTGACCTAAACTATTCAGCCTAACATTGAATTTTAGAAGTCTGTAATGTGTTATGCGTGTACTAGGCCAAAGATTAGTCTAGATTTGAACTGACAGAGTGTGTCTGCTTCCCGGACAATGTTAGGAAGAATGTTCCAAAGTTTTGGTGCTAAATAGGAAAAGGATCTACGGCCAGCAGTTGATTTTGATATTCTAGGTATTATCAACTGGCCGCAATTTTGAGATCGCAATAGCCGTGAAGGACTATAATGTGTTAAGAGCTCGCTCAAGTACTGCGGAGCTAAACCATTAAGTGCTTTGCAAGTAATCAGCAATATTTTAAAATTTATACGATGTTTAATAGGGAGCCAATGCAGTGTTGACAGAACCGGGCTAATATGGTCATACTTCCTGGTTCTGGTAAGAAGTTTATTTATTAAGCGAGCAGGGCAACCACCCATAATAGCATTACAATTAAAAGGATAGTTCACTTTGAAATAAAATTTTGGTATGTTTTAGCTTACCTCAAGGGCATCCAAGATTGTAGGTGTTTTTGTTTCCGCAGTAGTTTCAATTTTGATATTTTCAGGTCAAACCGTTCTTGTCTGTCAGTCATATAATGCAGGTCTATGGTCACCACCTCAAAGAGCATGCACAGAGAACAGGGTGTCCGCGGATCCTTAAAAAGTCTTAAATTAGATTTTTAAAATTTAAGGCCTTAAAAAGTCTTAAAAAGTCTTATTTTTACTTATGAAATGTCTTAAATTTTCGATGGCAATTTGACTTACACATATCTAAATGTTTTCCAAATTAGAAACATCTAATTAGCGTACTTTTTTTTATTTATTATTCTTAATTTGTGGATGTGCTTGTTCACGTGACATTGTGCGTCACATTCGCGGCAGCGTTACGTCCGTCTCCTGCACGCGAAACAGGAGGAGAGAAGGAGAAGCGAGTTGGTGAATGTCAGTTCAATTGTTAGTTCATTCTTTGTGCGTAGTGGTGTGCGATGTGTATTGTCTATTATGATATTGTAATCATTGTTTTAACGATGTACGAGGCTCTGCGAGCTGACATCGCTTTTGTCTCTCGTGCTTTCACTGCTTGATGTGTGCAATTATAGTTAGGCTATGTTCCCAAATGAGTTTTTGTCTCATATTTATATCATATTATGTTGTTGTCATAGGCCTACAATATCACATCAGCAGTGTTGTGCCTGAACGCGTTCATTGAACGATAGTTCATGAACTCGTTCATATTTTGGGCGAACGTGAACTGAACGTACCGTATTACTGCCTGATGAACGTTACTGTGAACTCGTTCATTCTGGTGTCTGTGAATGCCACGCTCTCTCAGTTTAAAACTTCGTTCAATAGGATGCCAGATTTCAATAGAACCTTCCAGGCGAAAACCCACCTAAAACCGGCCATGTAGCGGAAAAAACACCCAATCTGGCAACACCAGCCACCAGTGTCTACTGACTCTCTTGTTCGATCTCGTTCATCAAAATGAACAAATGTTTTTTCGAATCATTTCGTTCATTTAAGGGGCTTTAAATGTTATACTATTAACTGGCAAATTCCCCGAAAATTCCCCCAGTCAAAAATCGTTTACAGGTAACATATAATTACTTTACCTCGAGTCTTTCGTTCATTTGTCACGTGACAGATGCAATGAATGGATTGTTCGTGAACGACTCATCACTTACGTTACAAATCAAATCAAAACAAAAAGCAGCAAGGAGGCGTCGTATGATCATTTAAACGAGTTTTATGACAAGGTCAGTGAGGATGGGAAAAATCTGACGCATAGCTTCAGTGTTAAAACTGATAAAATAATTGTCTGTGGTTCTTCTATATGGGCTGTGGCAATAATTTTGAAAAATAATATCTTGCAGCAACATGGAAAAAAAGAACGAACTAGTTCATTTTTGGAACTGTGAACTTAGTTCAAAATTTTGAGTATATGAACTATGAACTGAACTAGTTCATTTTAAAATTTGTGAACTGAACTTTGAACTAGTTCATGTAGAAAGTGAACTTTCCCAACACTGCACATCAGCAAGACTTCCGCTTTCCCGTGCACAATTGCAAATGTGATTATTTATTTTATATAACAGTTAAATTAACAATAAATTAACAATAAATTAACATTGTGAGTTACATTTTATAAACAATATTGTCAATATTGTTTGTTTTCCCTTTATTTCACTGACGAGAATTTCAAAATGAAGCCATAGCAGAGTCTCAATGCAACAGACAGCGATGAATTTTTTTGACTGGAATCCGCGTTTTGAACGAATCAATTTAATGATTCAATGAACAATCACTTGCTTCTTTCCCGAATGAATCAGCCGTTTGAACGAATCGGTTGAATGAATGACTCCCTCAACTCACTTATTAAGACGGTGACTTGCCGCCACCTACTGGCAGTTTTAGTTTCACATTTAGAGTACCCTTTAATTAGAACGTTAAAATTAGAAATCAGTTCATATTTAACAATCTTGTAGCTTTATTTATGCAATTGTAAATGCAGTGTAAATTATATTAATGCCAGATCTGATGCCACTTTTGTGTCACCTCTGTACTGCAAAGATGGATTTTGATTTAATGATTTAATTTGACTGGTAACAGTGGTATTGTGTAATTATTCTAATATAATTTAATTTGAATGTTAGAATTTGACATAAAAGGTGATGCATACATCTACAAATGTCCATATATAGGTGAAAATGCCCCTGGAAATCAATTTAAGATGGCAAATATTACCTCTTAATAAAAAATGTTAATTTCTGTCACTGTTGTGAACTGACCACTGCATAGAATATGAAAAATATGAATATCTTCGTCAGTCAGCTGTCAACAACAGGCCTAAACCAGCCATGGCACCAAGCACAAAAACACAATCAGTAAAATATTATCTAATTATTATCAACAAAACTTTTATAATATCGAGACATATTTTGTCAATATTGCACATCCCTAATGCATGGTATTAATTTTGATTTCTTCGGGTCTTAAAAAGGTCTTAAAAAGTCTTAAATTTGACTTTACAAAGTGTGCAGAAACCCTGAGAGAAGTCCAATTTAAACAATTCCCCATCGTAGTAAGTACACATTGATGGCCTAAGACACGAAACGAGCGGCTTGTTTGAGAAAACGAACAGTATTTATATCGTTTTTACCTCTTGTACACAACCACGTCCAAGTGATCTGAGGGCGCGCGCGCTTCCTGGTGTGTGACGTGTGCGCGCGTTCTGGCTTAGTCTGCGCAAGCGCCGGAAAGCGTTGTCTGTTGATATATCGAAATCGTCTTCCATTGCGATTTCCTGTCCGTCTAAATATGTTTAGATCTTCACAGTGAAAGGTAACACTTCCGAAATCTCTGTGTAAACAATGAGTGACGTACACGCGCGAGAGATCACTTCCGGCGCTTTCTGGCGCTTGCGCAGACTAAGCCAGAACGTGCCCATGTACAAGAGGTAAAAACTATATAAATACTGTTCGTTTTCTCACACAAACCGCTCGTTTCGTGTCTTAGGCCATCAATGTGTGCTTACGATGGGGAATTGTTTAATTTGGACTTCTCTGTGCATGCTCTTTGAGGTGGTGACCATAGACCTGCATTATATGACTGACAGACAAGAACGGTTTGACCTAAAAATATCACAATTGAAACTACTGCGGAAACAAAGACACCTACATCTTGGATGCCCTTGAGGTAAGCTAAAACATACCAAAATTTTATTTCAAAGTGGCTCCGATCGCACGGGTATTACACACAATGTTAAACAGACCCGGGTCGACGGGTCTCGGGTTCACTGTGAAGACCTCTAGTACAGAGTGAACCGCAACGGTCCTAGTACTGAGCCTTGTGGTACGCCATACTGAACTTTTGATCGATAAGACATCTCTTTATTTACTACTACAAACTGATAACGGTCTGATAAGTATGATTTAACCCTCTGGAGTCGGCAAACGCGCCGGTGCATTTTGCTAGATTTTTTTTCACATAGCAGCAAAATAGACTTAAAAATACTCCATTTATGGTCATACAGACTTAAGAAATATGAAAAAATAAACTATAAAATGTCTACTTTTTTATGTGTCCACTTACAATCGAAACAAAACTTTGTTTTTTCGGTGTGCTTTCTGCCTCTACGTCTCCGTAAACTTTTTTTCTGGAGCACGTCTCTAAACTTAAACAAAACTCAGCGAATACTATTCACCCAGGCATGAGCATTATTTCTTTATAATCATTTAAGTGTGTACTATTAAATTATCTAATTCAAATGAAAACAAATATTCTCTGTTTATGTAATCTGTATGAAAAGAGTGAGATGTCCGTCATTCTCATGGCAACTCGTTATCTGCTAATGTGAACGCGCCTACTGAGAGCGCGCACTATTCAAAGGGAAAATGATCTGAGGCGATCCATGCAAACCTGTGAACGCCCACATCAACTCGGTAAAACACATCAAGTTTAATCAGATTCATGTACTTTACATTGTCTTCCGACGCTGTGAGAAATGATAATCCTGGAAAATTTACTTCAGAAGTGCATTGTGAATAGTAAGTTCTTTATTCTTAAGTGCTTTGTTCTATTTGCGATATGGAATAGTGTCTGTAAACAATAAATGAAAAAGACTGTTTAAATATGAATTTAACACAATGTGTCTGTGTGTGAATGAATGAACCGCACAGATGTTTACTACAGCTGTAGTAAACAACAGCGTGCATCTGTGCCGTTCATTCACACTCGCACTTACATTAGTAAACATGTTATTTTTTACATGAACACATCTACTAGTTTAGATTTTACCAAACTATATTGCTATACTGAGATGAGTAAAAATCGACTGAAATTTGTTGAAATAAAATGTCTTTGTATAAGCAATGTATTAAACTGCAAATAAAAATGTATATGTCCTAATATATCATAAAAACGATTGTTTTAGACGACATATGAAAGACAAGATTATTAAAGTTTTTACTGTAAAATAGACTACTGCCACATCAAATAAGCTTTTGTTCACCAATTTCTGCTCATATGATAAATAAATAGTATGTTTTGTCAAAAATAAAGTCATCAACTGAGATGTTATAATAGTGTTTGTTCCAATGTAGGCTATATTCAAAGTAATGAATCCTTAACTTTGAAATGCGTATGATAAAATGTATACTTTTTAAAAAGAAAGATTACACTTGAAATATTGTTCAAATTGTAATTGTTGTTGATTTACATGTGAAAACTTTTAAATAAAATAGCAAAAAATATATTTACAAGGTAGATGTAAACAAAATCTTAATAGGTCAATATAAGCCTTCTCATTAAATGTATTATTGTTTTTTATTAGTGACACATTTGGGGAGAGGATATATTCCAAAACTTTCTGAAAATACAGTATGAGAATTAACTGCACAATTACTAGAAATGTTTACCTTGGATATAATACAATTTGCATGCATAGAAAATTTGTGGAAAAAGACAAAAAATGTCAAGATGTTTCCAACTCTAACTTTGAACCAATTCTGTAGAATGGCCCATATAGCCTATTTGAACAGGATTTGTTTCCAGGTATGACTATGTACTAAAAATGTGCTTTTGACTCTCATTTCTATTTGGAATATATATATATATATATATATATATATATATATATATATATATATATATATATATATATATATATATATTATTTATATTTATATTTATATTTATATTTATTTATTTCCTGTCTCAAAATGAGGCGGAGGTGGTAAAATCCTAATCATGTATTTTAATAATAAGGTAATTAAATTTGTATTTTTCGTAGATCATCATATAGCCTAATGTGTTTCCCACATTATTTTTGTGGGTGGAGCCTGGTACTAAGGGGGTACTTTTTTTACATTTTAAAGATAAATTCATTAATCTGGTGCACTTTGAGTCACCCAAATCCACTGTTAAAAATAAATAATCCACCCGCAAACCGCCCATATTCTTTGATTTAGATATCTGCATCTGATCATCACATTACAATTATTCAAATTCTCAGTGTTAAAGGTCCCATTCCATGGATTATTTTTATTATTTTATAATGTTTCCAGGGGTGCCCTTATAATGTTAGTATGTTTTTTAGATCAATTTTTTTTATAATTTAGAAATAAAAGGCATATTTCCTAGCCTGATTTCATTCCCTGGTTTGAACACTCTGTTTGAAGGGGCGTGTCTGCTGTGAGACTTCAGTGTAAACGCCCTCTGCTGTGATTGGCTGAAATGCTTGCATATGAAATATCTGGCATTACATGTGGAACTATCTGGAAAACTTTTACTATTACAGCTATTATACGTTTTTACTATTACAGCTATCGGGATTAACGAATCGTGAGAAGTTTTTTAGTATTTAGATCTCTTTCAATCACATAAAAAATTGCAGTGAAGAGCATTGAGCAGATGACAGTCTGTTGATCACGTGAAAAAAGATCTTATCATTGCAACGCAGTTTCTGCACTCTCACTAATGATTTCACCAATGCAAACATGATGTAGGATATAAATACAGTAAGAGCTTCGTTGTGCAGTGTAACAGCGTCATTGATTTCATAACAAGTTTTGGCAAGTGTCCAGATAAACTTGCGCTGTGTGACTGACAGCTTGGGCGATTGGAAAGGGATTGTTCTTTGATCGCTTTCTGTATATTAATCACAGTTTAAGTAAGATTATTTTCATCCTACTAAGAAACGATGTGAAGTTGATCGCTACTTCCATATTAAATCACTACTTACCGCTTGCTGGAATATAGTTGAAATTGCCCCCTTCGTCAGTATGAAACGCTGAGAGAAGTCTTGATATTATCCCAGGTTAGAAATAAACAGTCCGTGTTGAAATGGACAGAGCAAACTAACAACTTCGAATTAAACTTTTGCGGTATCCGATTATAGATAAACATCAACCACGTCTGTTGACATTTCGCCATCAATTCGCCTGTGTTCCTGTGGGCGGAGGTTACGGTTCTAGTGACATCATTAAAGCAGGAAGTAGAGGGGTGTAGTCCAATCGAGCCGTTCGTTGTAGTCAACTTCTGTTAAATAAAATATCTCGCTTGGCATTGAACTTTGAGCTTTATAATTTTACAGATATTATTTATACTCTAACAACAACATTACACACTAACTAAAGTTTGAAACATGGGATCACGTAGAACGGGACCTTTAAGCATGATAATATGGTAACATATCACACTGAAGTTGGCTAATTAAAAATGAACATTTATTTAAAATAAAAGTTCTTCTTTTGGCAAAATTACATTTCCTTAATAGCCTTAACAGAGGCTTTACTCCCTTCAAACTTAAATTGTCAATGTTTCATTACATCACTGTTTGAAAACACTAATTTTATTAAATGTTTGCTCCATCTTTCATTTCAAATTCTTAAATTTGATCAATATACAATTAAAATAAGACACTAGGCTGTTACCAATCAAATTAAATCATTTACATTGAAAAATTATTACTGTATTAAATGAGATTATTTTAAATATTATACAAATAAGGAATGTTGAAAAGAATGATACTTTGAAACTAAACCGCCAGTAGGAGGCGGCAGGCGACCGTCTTAATGAGCGAGTCATTCATTCAAACGATTTTTTCAAAAGGCTGATTTATTCAGAATGAGGCAGTTTATGAATAGGTTATTGAATCTTTGACTCAACCGATTCGTTCAAAACGCTGAATCATTCATTAATGAAACATGGCTGAGTGTTGCTGTGAGATGCGCTATGGTTCTGCTGTGATCTTTGTTTGTAACTATTTTCGCTGCTGAAACAGAACAAAAACAGTCATTGCGTCTAAAATGTAAGTGACTTGATTTTAACTATTTGTTTATTGAACTGTTAAGAAATCAGTCTCGGATTCAATCTTTATGGCATTCAGGAAAACAGCACTCTGGTCGTGTGTAGCCTAGGCTATATATTGTTTCTTAACTATAATATGTTATAAATAACAGCGCAAGCCTCAACAGCGCAACTTTGTTACCGTCAGTACATTAGGTAGGCCTATATTATTATCAACTATAGGCTATCAATCGCCACTTTACATTAAATGAAATAAAACAGAATCATCCTCACGTTTTCGGTGATTCCCTAGTTATTTTTTATTTTTATATTTAAAAATTGTTTTAATCAGGGCATTTGTCCGGATGGGCTACAATTCTCTCTCACTTTTACCTTAAAAAAAACACACGTGTCCCGGACACAGTTCTATGGTCCCGGACAAGCGTTATTGTCGAGTCCTGATATGTGATTGGTTTTCCCTGAAGAGAATTGCGTTGTTTAAAACGAAAGTAGAGTGACGCACGTTCATTGCGTTTTACCGTGATGAGAGTTCCATGTCTTTATTAAACTCAACACATTATAATGATTTATCTGTCATCCACCCTCGATTAATTGGAATGGAATGTTTTTATTACTTGGCCCGCCCGACCCGCGGATTATCCGTGCAGCACTATACGGTTTGAGAATGGACACAAGTGGTAACCGCAACAGAACAGTCACGGTGGGAAAAGTGTATCTGACCATGACCGTCTGTCCATGTTTTGTCGAGAGCCGGAGGCGGCACGAAATTTGACGGAGGCGGCCGCCTCATGACGCAATGACTTTAATAATCAGTGATTGGCTCTTTAACTTAGAAGGTTGGACCTATTCCGCCATATTGCGTGTTGCAGTTTCTATATCTATAGTTTTTGATGTTACTCTGCACTGCACAATACTCCTGGTGAATTATTGGTCACAGGATTATAAAATTGGTTTCATGTAATAAATCACGTTGTAATTTAAAAGTATCCTGTTTCTTTTTTTAAAAACAAACATACAAATCTTAGTGATTACAAACAGGTATGTGGTTGAATGTGTGTGTGTGTGTGTGTGTGTGTGTAGTTTTTCCAGTTGGATGTTTACAACAGTGATGGAACACCATTGACAGAAAGTCAGATCCACGCTCAGCTGTTGCGGATCCGCTCTCAGTCGTGGAAAACCGACAAGGAACCAATGGGAATTTTGACCAGCGAGCATCGTCACACATGGGGTCAGGCTTACACTCGCTTGCTCAGAGGTATATCTGTCATACACACTGAACTACTATTTAACACAATAATAGATTTCTCTAACTTGCATCTAACTGCAAGGTTCAGAAAACATTCATTGTTGTGTTCTCAAAAATGTTGAGAACACAACAAAAGGTTGTGGTTGTATATTGCTTAAATATAGTGTTAAAAATTAAAGTAGTGTTCTTAATGATACATTAGCTAGAGTGATGCACAAAAGTGTTATGTACAATGTGAGGTCAGTCTTTGCCTCCGCACATATGGCCCATGTGGCTTACAGGCAGATTCAATTTCACTCTTGACCATCTAGCTGCATAGTTCCAGTGTCGAGAGTTTCATGCTTGATTTGAAGCTTTTTTGTTTGTTTTTACTTTTTTCCCCCTCTTTAGATAAAATCAATAAAGAATCTGTGAGGCTGATAGAGAAATCAATCTTTACGTTGTGCTTGGACTCTCCAGTTATGAGGATTTCTGATGAGAAGTAAGAATTGTGTTTACATTGATTGTTATTAAACAGTTGCTAGAGATAAGCAGTGTATTTTCTTTTAAATGATTTTAACAATGTTGTTTATATCTTTATCGGTGATGGTTTGATTTGATGCCAAGAATGTTCCTTGATTGGCAGGTATTCTAGTCGAATGGCAGCACAGATTTTGCATGGCGGTGGGACTTATTCAAACAGTGGCAATCGCTGGTTTGACAAGACACTACAGGTGACCTATATGTCAGAGGCCTATTCTTAACGTTCTGTCATTTAAACTAGGACTGTCAAAGTGATGATACACAGGGCAACTTTTCTGAGCAATGTTGCAGAGCGATGTAGCTTGGGCGCTTTCCCGTTGAGAATGGGCAACAAATTTCTGTCTGGATACTTTAGATCGGTCGTGGGCCCTGTGTCTCACCTGGTTGCCCGTTGACGGCAATATTGCCCAGCAACATTGCTCAAAAAGTTGCCCCATGTATCATCACCTTCAGAGTTGATGTATACAATGGATTGTTTAACTTAATAAGTAACTTGAGCTGCCACTCTAAATCCTCCAATTAATAATAATAATAAAAAAAAAAACTTTATCTTGACATGATGACTGGATAATTCTGTTATGTATTTTTGTTTTTGTTTTTAATTAATTAGAGGCCTCAGAGCCGCAGCTCAGTTGTATGCCTTATACACACATACACAAAAGTTGCTATAATAGAGCTCACATTTATGAGTAAATGGAGAATTAACCTTTTTTCAGGTAATTTATTCATAAATCAAACCCTGATGGGATGTTTAACAATGTTATTTGTGTATGGTGATTTGTGAAAAATATTTATTAGAAAATCAACAAGTGAAATACCATCATTCATCATAGAAATGTTAATGTTGAAGACTAGTGGAGGACTGCATCATTACACTTGTAAGATCCATAAAGTTGTGTTTTTATTGAATAATATTAAATATATTGTATTATTATTATTATTATTATTATATTGTTAAACAAAAAGTGATTTTGCAGTGCTGCGAGTGTCATCCACACAAATTACGAAAGTAATAAAGACATGGGCTTATGTTTTCTTGGAACTGAATTCATTAATGCATTAACTACAACAAAATCAATATTCATTACATTTAAGCACTTTTTCATTGGTAAAAAATTAAACATTGATTTTCATTGTTAATCTATTTGTTTTTTTTCTCTGTTTCTTTCTCTGTTTTATATGTTCAGTTTGTTGTTGGTGAGGATGGGTCTTGGGGTCTCTTGTACGAACATGCGACAGCCGAGGGTCCACCTATAGCCACATTGTTGGATCATGTGCTAAAATACTGGTATTTACAAACCCATGCATGTCTTAAAGAAAGGCAAAAACACACAGATACAAACTCTTCTATCATTTATTATCTCTGCATTGCGTTAATATTACTGATAAATGCTCTCTAGCCAATTTGTTTTGTTTTTTCACACCTACTACTGTTTTTGATGGTAGGTCTGTGAAGTGTGGTGACATATTAAAAAACTGCTTCTTCAGTGTGAAAATAATGTCATTAGCCATCGGCCACATAGAAATGGGTGATATGACCAAAATCTGATATCACAAAATGAGTAATTTCATTTCACATTTACAGTATCATGATATTTTTGCTTTAAATAAGGTTTTTACCATTGAAATTTCTGAATTCTCACCACAAATTTCAATATTACAAAACTAATATAAGTAAAAAAAAATAAAAAAAAACTCTCAAGGTTACTAAAGACAAGTAAACAGTCTCAGATAAAATAAGAACAAAGAAACTAATTACAAGCAATATGACAAAAAAAATAAAAATAATCTATAATAAAACAGACAGATGAAATAGACCTACCTGAAAAACATCAAGGTCTTGAAATAAGAAATACTACATACATTTTATGAAGTAATAAAATGTACAAAAACACTGCGTAGTCTTCTCTGTGTAAATTATATACATTTATTCTTATTTAAGTTACAAAATTGATTCAGTCAAGGGCAGTGAGAGATTGTTTGATTAACATTAATAATGACAGACAAGTTTATTAGGCTGCTGTCACTTTAAGACGAAAGCATGGATCTAATATGCTGATACACGTTTTCTTTTTATGTTTTACAATTACTTAAGACATAAACAACTATGTTCATGAGGATAGAGAGGCATTTTGACACACAAGTGTGTGTATTTGACCATTTAAGCCCATTAAGGTGCCAAAAACGTGCACTGTTAGAGCAGCGGCTTTATGTGTGCACGTCTCTCAGATAGTGCACGCATATAACAAAATTAATTTTCTTTCGCTGCTTTTTGCCCATGAATGGTTAAAATAATTTTTTAACCACAATGCTTATAATGCATTCAAATTATAAACTTTCGTGAAAGCACAGCACAGTAAAATCACATGAGTGTAACTGAGATAGAGACTGTAAAATTTCTACAGGTCTGTCGTGTCTACTGGTATATCACCCACCCCTATGGCCATGTGCACACTTGCACTCTCTTCAGTGAATATGCAAATAAGGCTGACAATTTAAATTGACTGAAATATCGGCTATTAAGATGCTGGCCTAAAAAGACATTTGTGTAACGTAACGGACGTGTTGTTTCTCTGTTAGTAAGAAACCGGACAGAGTGCGAGCTCCGTTAATTCCGCTGCCCATGCCCAAGAAACTGTACTTCTACATCAATTCTGAGATCAAGTGGGATCTAGAGATGGCCAAGCAGAATCTGGATATGTGAGTTCAACTGCCTGTTATTGTTTGGGGCACTGTTTATTGTTGATTTAAAGGGCCCCTATTATGCAATTGATACAATTGAGGGTTTTGTTATTGGACTTTTATCTTTGCAGATCTTTTTCATGGTCAAACAGCAACATTACACACTAAAGAAAGTTGTAATGTAAATGTAAAAAAGCATAATAGCTTTAATGGTACACTGCGTTCTTTTGTGTAAGAACATTTTTGTAGTGCTTCGGCTCTGCCTGACTGTGCAAATGAAAATGGTTACCGTACTGCTCATGTTAGAAAACATTCACTACTAGGCTTACAAGATACAGTGGTGTGAAAAAGTGTTTGCCCCCTTGGTAAATATGATCAAATATGGCTGTAAAAAATAAATCTGCATTTTTAATCCTTTTGATATTTTATTTAAAAAAAATTGCAAAAATCTAACCTTTCATTGAAGCAAAATAATTGAAAGTGGGGGGAAAATCACATTATGAAATAAATGTTTTTCTCCAAAACACGTTGGGAAGAATTGTTTGCCCCCTTTTATTAAATACTTTTTGCGACCTCTTTTTTCCAAGATAACAGCTCTGAGTTTTCTCCTATAATGCCTGATGAGTTTGGAGAACACCTGACAAGAGATCAGAGACCATTCCTCCATACAGAATCTCTCCATCCTGTTCTCCGTTATAAGATTTCTAGCACAGGCTGTCAGGTTTAGATTTTTTATCTGTTGGTATTTGATCGAATCCGTGATGCCATGTATCTGAACAAGATGTCCAGGACCTCTGGCAGAAAATTAGGCCCACAAAATTAAAGAGACAGCAGAGTATTTCATTTTACACATGGGGTACTTTTATTATCCCTGTGTGCAATGTTTTTGTTTCATCTGACCATAGAACATTTGAAAAGTAACTGACACTACTGGAACTTCAAACGGGATGGGTTCTATGGTCAGATGAAACAAAAACATTAGCTTTTTTGGCAGCAAACACTTAAGATGGGTTTGGTGCACACAGGGATAAAAAAGTACCCCATGTGTAAAATGAAATACTCTGCTGTATCTTTAATGCTGTGGGCCTAATTTTCTGCCAGAGGTCCTGGACATCTTGTTCAGATACATGGCATTATTTTACTTCAATGAAAGGTTAGATTTTTGCACATTTTTTTAAATAAAATATCAAAAGGATTAAAAATGCAGATTTATTTTTTACAGCCATATTTGATCATATTTACCAAGGGGGCAACACTTTTTCACACCACTGTATAACCAGGTAGATAGAAATGATCTTAAGCTGACTGTAACGATAAACTGGACGGAAGCAAATGCAAGTGCAAGATGTATTTATTAGATAACAAATACTCAAGGGTAAAGACAGATCGATGCAATAAATGTTCCAGCGCTGAAGGCAGTCGCTTCTCTAGGGGGAGTTGATGATCAGGAACACAGCCAGCAGGAGAGCATGACGCAGGGACTGAGACAGGCAAATCCAAGGTGCAGAGTGAAGGTGATGGTGAATCCGCGGTGAGATCAGAGGTGAAGTAATCCAGAGTCCAGTACACAGGAAACACGAGGGAACAGGAACAGGCACGAGGACGGGATACTCAAACAACGATCTGACAACATGAGACGGGAGAGAGGGCATTAAGACAGGACTTACAGTTCACAAACAAATGTACACTGAACATGTTCTCCACTATAAAAACATGCTGTATACAGCTAAGAATATCCACTACGCGAATAGCATCAATGCGGGTGAAGGGAACAGAAGGAAACTTCTCCACAGTGAAAAGGCTACTGAAACCTCCAGATTCAAACACCAACAACATCTCTGATGATTACTGCTCTGCTTTCCTTAAGTTTTTTTATTCAAAAAGCTCCAAAATCCACCAACAACTGGCCGTGGCGAACATCACACAGGCTGCACTGCCAGCAACATTTGTGATAAATTTAGCCCCACCTGCTGTTTTCAGAAACTTCAGTCTTCCAACTGAGGAGTCTATCTTTGAACTCACCAAATCTAACTCTTCTACATGCCACCTGGACCCCATCCCCACCTCCCTTGTTAAGACCTGTCTACCTGCCTTAACACCACTGATAACCTCCATTATCAAATCATCTTTGTCAACTGGCATATTCCCTGCATCACTAAAAGCTGCGATAGTCAGACCCACATTGAAAAAACCAGGACTGGACCGTAACAACCTTAATAATTATCGTACCATATCAAACCTGCCCTTCATTTCCAAAATACTCGAGAGAGAGTGTTTGCAATCCAACTCCAGACTTACCTTCATGATAATAATCTTCTTGAACAATTTCAATCTGGGTTCCGTTCACGCCACAGTACCGAGACAGCCCTTGTCAAGATCACTAATGATCTTCTCCGTGCAGTTATTTTGGACAGTACCATTTCATTTTCCAACCACATCAATAATGTCTGTCGGACGGCTTATTTTCACCTCAGAAACATCTCCAGACTGCGTCCCTCACTTTCGCAACACTCCACTGAAGTTCTTGTCAACACCCTGGTGACCTCTCGGATCGACTATTGCAATGCGATCCTGCAAGGAATCCCCAATAAATTACTCCACCGGCTCCAACTTCTCCAAAACTCAGCTGCACGCATTATCACCCGTACCAAGTCTACCGACCATGTCACACCCCTGCTGATTCAACTGCACTGGCTCCCCATATCACAACGAATCAACTTCAAAGTCTTGTTAATGACATTCAAAGCCCTGCACAACCTCGCCCCCTCATATATCACAGAACTACTACAGACCTACATACCCTCACGCTCACTCCGTTCATCATCAGCAGGATTACTGGCAACCCCAGACATCAGACTCTCCACAATGGAAGCAAGGGCCTTCTCCCATGCTGCACCAAAACTCTGGAACTCTCTTCCCCCTCATTTTCGTACCATAGACTCCATTTCACAGTTCAAAACCACTCTCAAAACTCGTCTTTTCAAGTCAGCCTATAAACTTAAAGCACCATAATGAAATGACCCTTCACAATAGATAATGCTTTATAATGAGCTCTGTTAGAGAGCTACATATGGCAATTTATCTCTTCAATAAAATTCCATAAAAACGCCATCTCCAAGTTGCTTTTACAACATTTCAAATCCCTAAGTTTTCGGCCATCTCTGAAAAGCAAAGTATTCGTTTTACAAGCTCTACGAGCTCACACACATTAAGACGAGTTGCAGAAAGAAAGAAAGTGAGGAAAGAATGAGTTTTAAGAGTGAGATGATGAAATCCCAAGTTTCTATATGCACTTATAAGACGTGACCTGAACGAACCATCAATCATTAATTTAAAGGTCCCGTTCTTCGTGATCCCATGTTTCAAACTTTAGTTAGTGTGTAATGTTGTTGTTAGAGTATAAATAATATCTGTAAAATTATAAAGCTCAAAGTTCAATGCCAAGCGAGATCCATCCATCCATCTTCTTCCGCTTATCCGGGGCCGGGTCGCGGGGGCAGCAGTCTAAGCAGAGATCCCCAGACTTCCCTCTCCCTAGACACTTCCTCCAGCTCTTCTGGGGGGACACCGAGGCGTTCCCAGGCCAGTCGGGAGACATAGTCTCTCCAGCGTGTCCTAGGTCTTCCCCGGGGTCTCCTCTCAGTGGGACGCGCCCGGAACACCTTCCCGGGAAGGCGTCCAGGAGGCATCCGGAACAGATGCCCGAGCCACCTCAGCTGACCCCTCTCGATGTGGAGGAGCAGCGGCTCTACTCTGAGCTCCTCCCGAGTGACCGAGCTTCTCACCCTATCTCTAAGGGATCGCCCAGCCACCCTGCGGAGGAAGCTCATTTCGGCCGCCTGTATCCGGGATCTTGTCCTTTCGGTCATGACCCAAAGCTCATGACCATAGGTGAGAGTAGGAACGTAGATTGACCGGTAAATCGAGAGCTTCGCCTTGCGGCTCAGCTCTTTCTTCACCACGACAGACCGGTACATCGACCGCATTACTGCAGAAACTGCACCGATCCGTCTGTCAATCTCCCGTTCCATCCTTCCCTCACTCGTGAACAAAACCCCAAGATACTTAATCTCCTCCACTTGAGGCAGGAACTCTCCACCAACCTGAAGTGGGCAAGCCACCCTTTTCCGACTGAGGACCATGGCCTCGGATTTGGAGGTGCTGATTCTCATCCCAGCCGCTTCACACTCGGCTGCAAACCGTCCCAGTGCATGCTGAAGGTCCTGGCTTGATGAGGCCAACACGACAACATCATCCTAAAAAAGAGCAGAGACGAAATCGTGTTGTCACCAAACCTGACACCCTCCGGCCCCTGGCTGCGCCTAGAAATTCTGTCCATAAAAATCATGAACAGAACCGGCGACAAAGGGCAGCCCTGCCGGAGTCCAACACGCACCGGGAACAAGTCTGACTTACTGCTGGCAATACGAACCAAGCTCCTGCTTCGGTCGTACAGGGACCGGATAGCCCTTAGCAAAGGGCCCCGGACCCCATACTCCCGGAGCACCCTCCACAGGCCGCCGCGAGGGACACAGTCGAATGCCTTCTCCAAATCCACAAAGCACATGTGGACTGGTTGGGCAAACTCCCATGAACCCTCCAGCACCCTGTAGAGGGTATAGAGCTGGTCCAGTGTTCCACGGCCTGGAGGAAAACCACACTGTTCCTCCTGAATCCGAGGTTCTACTATTGGCCGGATTCTCCTCTCCAGTACCCTGGCATAGACTTTCCCAGGGAGGCTGAGAAGTGTGATCCCCCTGTAGTTGGAACACACCCTCCGGTCCCCCTTCTTAAAAAGAGGGACCACCACCCCGGTCTGCCATCCCAGAGGCACTGTCCCCGACTGCCACGCGATGCTGCAGAGGCGTGTCAGCCAAGACAGCCCCACAACATCCAGAGACTTGAGGTACTCAGGGCGGATCTCATCCACCCCCGGTGCCTTGCCACCGAGGAGTTTCTTGACTACCTCGGTGACTTCAGCTTGGGTGATGGACGAGTCCACATCTGAGCCCTCAGCCTCTGCTTCCTCAATGGAAGACGTGACAGCGGGATTGAGGAGATCCTCGAAGTATTCCTTCCACCGTCCAACGACATCCCCAGTTGAGGTCAACAGCTCCCCACCTCTACTGTAAACAGCGTTGGTAGGGCACTGCTTCCCTCTCCTGAGGCGCCGGACGGTTTGCCAGAATCTCTTCGAGGCCAGCCGATAGTCCTTCTCCATGGCCTCACCGAACTCCTCCCAGGCCCGAGTTTTTGCCTCCACAACCACCCGGGCTGCAGTCCGCTTGGCCTGCCGGTACCTGTCAGCTGCCTCAGGAGTCCCACAAGCCAACCAGGCCCGATAGGACTCCTTCTTCAGCTTGATGGCATCCCTTACTTCCGGTGTCCACCACCGGGTTCGGGGATTGCCGCCTCGACAGGCACCGGACACCTTACGGCCACAGCTCCGAGCGGCCGCTTCGACAATGGAGGTGGAGAACATGGTCCACTCGAACTCAATATCTCCAGCCTCCCTCGGGATCCGGTCGAAGCTCTGCCGGAGGTGGGAGTTGAAGATCTCTCTGACAGGAGACTCGGCCAAACGTTCCCAGCAGACCCTTACAGTACGCTTGGGTCTGCCGAGTCTGTCCAGCTTCCTCCCCCGCCATCGGATCCAACTCACCACCAGGTGGTGATCAGTTGACAGCTCCGCCCCTCTCTTCACCCGAGTGTCCAAGACATACGGCCCGAGGTCAGATGAAACGACCACAAAGTCGATCATCGACCTACGGCCTAGGGTGTCCTGGTGCCACGTGTACTGATGGACACCCTTATGCTTGAACATGGTGTTCGTTATGGACAAGCTGTAACTAGCACAGAAGTCGAATAACTGAACACCGCTCGGGTTCAGATCAGGGGGGCCGTTCCTCCCAATCACGCCCTCCAGGTGTCACTGTCGTTGCCCACGTGGGCGTTGAAGTCCCCCAGTAAAACGACAGAGTCCCCAGTCGGAGCACTTTCCAGCACCCCTCCCAGAGACTCCAAGAAGGCCGGGTACTCTGCACTGCCATTTGACCCGTAGGCACAAACGACAGTGAGAGACCTATCCCCGACCCGAAGGCGCAGGGAAGCGACCCTCTCGTTCACCGGGGTAAACTCCAACACATGGCAGCTGAGCTGGGGGGCTATAAGCAAACCCTCACCAGCCCGCCGCCTCTCACCATGGGCAACTCCAGAGTGGTGAAGAGTCCATCCTCTCTCGAGGAGTCTGGTTCCAGAGCCCAAGCTGTGCGTAGAGGTGATCCCGACTATCGCTAGTCAGAACCTCTCAACCTCACGCACAATCTCGGGCTCCTTCCCCGCCAGCGAGGTGACGTTCCACGTCCCTAGAGCTAGTTTCCGTGTCCAGGGATCGGGCTGTCGAGGCCCCCGCCTTCGACTGCCGCCCGATTCTCTAAGCACCGGCCCCACCGGCCAAGCGAGATATTTTATTTAAAAGAAAACGGCTACAGCGAACGGCCGATTTGGACTACATCCCTCTACTTACTTCCTTTAATGACGTCAGTAGAACAGTTTTTTGACTAATCTCCGCCCACAGGAATACACAAAAAAGGGGGCGTGGTCTTGTTGCGCTCCCACGGAGAAGAGGAAGAGTTGCGTTTGTAGAGTGTGTTTGTCGCCATGTTGTCGAGACGCTGTTATTTTCATCCCGAGTCAAATCACCTTTGTTTTGACCCGCCCTGATCGAGTTCACAGCCATAGATGAGAATGTCTCCTCGTTGTAGGTGTTGTGTGGCTGGATGTATTAATCCACATAGCTCTCTCTATTTACTCCCGAAATCTGAGGCAGCCGCTGAAGACAAGGTGGAATTATTTTGTTTTTAAAGAAAATGCTCCCTCAACTCTACCGAAATTCGTTTATGTACTTGCGCACTTCTTATAACTTACTGTGTTTACTCAGCTCTTACAGTGATTTTCTGAAGTAAAACTGACGCTTCATCTTTTGTGTGATGTACAATAAACTTTATTAAACTCATCAGTGTTTGATCATCATTCGGACCTGGTCCGAAACAGCAGACTTGTAGGCTATTAATAATGGATACATTTAAGCAGATGACAAATACGTTATAACTGTAATTAAACTACTAAACTATACCTGTTCCATCTCTATACATCACTCTGACTCTGTAGGCATTATTGTCCAAAATGAACACCGTTACTGAGAGTTTCTGATATTATCATCATTCCGTGAGATGAAATTGTCCTGAGAGACTGAGCGCGAGCTCATGAAGCTCCGCCCCCTGTGTCGTGCAGCAGCAGCTTATTTGCATTTAAAGGGCACACACTTAAACAGCGCGTTTTTCTGAGCCCCAAAAAATGACAATTTAAACATGCTGTAAAAAATTATCTGTTGGGTATTTTGAGCTAAAACTTCACATACACACTCTGGGGACATCAGAGACTTATTTTACATCTTGTGAAAAGGGGCATAATACGGGACCTTTAACCCTTCTATCGTTTCTTAGGCGAGTTATTAAATTTATATCAATGCACCAGTTCAGCTAAGAGTCTGGAGGCTACTTGCTTGTCTTTGCGTTCCTTTTGGGGATTCCTTTTGTCGGTGTAAAAGGGGGTTTCCCAGGTTTGTTGATTGGCGGGCTGTCTCCTCGTGCCTAGATAGATGTTTGAGGCAGCCAATCATGTGGTGTGCTGGTGGATGGATGGAAAGTCTTTGAAGTTGGAAGCGGGCTTTGCAGTCGAATCATTTAACCGAAACTTTGCAGCAAAACTTAACTTAGAACCGAGACTCTCAATGGAAAAGAAAAGAAAACTGAGAAAATTGAGACAAGAGTAGTTAGATGGCGTAAAATGAAGCTGTTTAATCCATGTTCTTCTGATCTTGATTTGGGTTCTTTCGTCTGCTCGTCTACATGGTTATTCATCTGTCTGGGTACTCCGTCTTGGCTTCTCCATGATCGTCTATAGTAAAACTCTTAATGCATTCTGGAATCTTCTTTAGCGAAAAGCCCAAGGCTTTGTTCGGGTCCTAAGATTGTCCCCAGCCTCCTGGATGAGTTCTGACCAATGGCACTGTCTTTATTTGAGAGGTGGCGTTTTCTTCACCTCTCATCGTAAATCATGCATTATCTGTGATCTCTTTACTCTCCAGCTCTGACAGTTTAGACATGATTCCCATTATAAGAATACGAAACATTTTACACAGATTTCAATCAAGCCATCTTCATAATTGTGAACACACAATCGCACTGATAGGAAACAAGACACACTTTCATTCAAACATCTAATAGTTATAACAATTACATGACTTATATGTGATCTAAGCATAATAGACACATATATAGGTTGTAGACACAATATAGAATAATGTAGTTGAACAATGTTTGATTGTAAGTCCGTCAAGAATTGTTTTGGGATGATTTTATGTATTTTTATATGTAAAGTCTCAGTCTCTATGGTTTTAAGATATTTCAACCCTGGGGTCGTTCAGAGGTCCTTAAGAAGAAGGATGTCTGTTTTAAATCCTTTGTCTTGGGTTCAAACAACCTCTGGTGTTATCTTGGTGGGTCCTGACCAGTGCCATCTCTGAACCAATCAGTATCTTCCAAACTATCTAACAGTGACAACATTCTTCCTTTAGTTGGGCTCATCTCTTTGAAGCTTGCATGACCATAAAGTTCTTAGCTGGGGGTTTTCTTTGGTTTGCGTAGACTGGCTGTAGCCTGGATTTTATGGTTCTGGATTGGTGATTTGGGGTCTGAGGTGTTGAGTTTTGTGTGAAATTATGCTTGAATGAATCATCTGGAAGATTCATATGTGTTTGGTTCACCCTCAAATCCTACATAGTGCTTTTAACAATATGGACTGTTTCAAAGAAGCTTTACTGTGATAATAGGAAATAAAAGTAACAGAGATTGTTTTGGCTAGCAGCTCTACAATAAAGTTATTGTCCAGCTAAAGTTAGTTTTGATTGATTGATTCACTTCCGTTGCAAAGATCATTAGTTATTAACTTAAGGGCCGTTACACGACACCGTTCTTACAGAAAACCTTAACGCGCCGCGGCCCGCTCATTCGCACAACAACAGTGCCTGGTGGATTGAGAACACAACATATATAAAAAAAGATTAATTAATTTTTTCTGCGCAAGCCTTAAAAAACGCAAACCTGTGAAAACACTGACGTGTGCACATGCATATTTACAGGTTTAGTCTATAGGTATGCACGTTTTAAAATATATGTGCGCAGGCGCGTAGTCTTTCTTTACAAATTCACCTAAACAAATGACTTGTCTAGCCTTAATTTATTTATCGCTTCCGAGTAGCCATGTGAACTGGAACTATTTTGACAACATTTTATCTGTACAAAGGTAAAGGGAAGGAGAAGGGGGCCTTCACAGGGGAGAGACTAGTTGTTACACTTCAGGACTGCGTTGTCACCGTGTCCAGGCGCAGGTCCTTCATCAGATCTGGATACGGCCTGGATCCGGTGGACTGCGGTAAACCTCGGGATAAACAGAGAGACTAATATTAGGGTAGATGCCATTCTTCTTATGATGTAACGAGTACATCAGGATAAATGGGGAGTGTTCCCGGTTCCAGCTGACCTAATCTATGCAGCCTAACATTGAATTAATGAAGTTTATAATGTGTTATGTGTATGCTAGGTCAAAGAGATGTTTTTTTTAGTCTAGATTTGAACTGACAGAGTGTGTCTGCTTCCCGGACAATATTAGGAAGACTGTTCCAGAATTTTGGTGCTAAATAGCAAAAGGATCTACCGCCAGCAGTCGATTTTGATATTCTAGGTATTATTTACTGGCCGGAATGGAACATTGTAGCGTGCATCCCATCCAATAAATCACAATAATCTTTGTGCTTTGTTACTATTGATATGAAACAAAGTCACAGATTTCAAATTACGTCCATTTTCTGAAGAAATTCAAAAACATAAATACTGTTTTGGCGCTGTGACGTGAGATCGCTCTGGCACAGCTCAGCTCAAGAGAAGCAGCCGTGAAATGCGCACATGAGAAGATCATGTGTGCTTCCGCCTTAATAATACCAGTTACAGCGCGAAATAAACATGAATGAGTATCTGAAAGTTAGTCACATGGAATCACTCAATCAGTGTTTCTAGCGTGTAAAGACATCAGTAAAATAGCTTGTAAACAATGTCATGTAACGTCACATTTACCTCAGAAAAAACATATCCAGGGACCATAATAGCGTTAGTCAGCTAGAAAAATTAACTCTAGAGAGGAGCATTTTGCTAAATATATGCACCATATTACATAATTATTATTATTTTTAATGTTCTTCAATATTTAATGCATGTTTGAATAGATATGGCAAGTTTTTATGACAGCCACCAATGAATATTTAAATGTTTTTTTTTTTAAATGACAGTCACATTTAAACTTTATTATTATAAAAATAAATAAGTGTAATTTAAGTGTTTGTATACAAATCAGTCAATTTTTACCTTCAATATTATAGTAGGCTAATGAAGCCTAGTAGGCTACAACTGACTCCCATAGTTTACACTTACAGCATTAGTTAAGAGATTTTTTTTCCTTCAGAAAATTTGCCATGTATTGTACCTTATATCCAAAATAATCAGTATTGAATTGAATCAAATCGAATCGAATTGCAAGCTTGTGAATCGAATAGAATTTTGAAATTTGTCAATACTCAGCTCTAGCAACCCACCCATAAGAGCATTACAGTAATCTAGCCATGATGTCATGAACGCATTAACTAATTGTTCCAGATTTGTCATTGAGAGCATATGTCGTAATTTAGATTAGTGGTCGACCGATATATCGCCAATATTGGCGGATATTTGGCATTTTTGAAATATCGGCATCGGCCGATAAGTTTTTCTGATTGGCCAATGTGTTGGAAGGCTTTTATTTTGACGCCGCTCTGGACTTTTATTTTGACGGGCGGCGCTGAGAACACCAGCGCCAGAAGAGAAAGGCAAGGGCAGCTCCTCAGATCAAACAGCGCTCACTCACATTCTCCGTCTTCATTAATTTACGATCTCTGTCAGTCATATCTAATACTTTGTTAGACAGAACTGGTAAACAAAGAAAGTAAATGGTAACTTATGCGAAGTAAGTGAAGTAAAGCGTTTGCTTTTATATTATTTGTAACAGAAAAGGCAAACAATCAGGCTAAAATACTTTCTCATTTGCCGTCAACATTCAGCAAATGCGCATCTACGTCATTTAAACAAATCTCTGAATATCTAATAAACATTTAATTTCACAAACCTTGCAGATTTAATCGAATCCAGCTGTGATATCTTGTGAAGTGTGCATTACTGTCTGCAAGTGACGGTCGGTCCTGCGAAGTGAGTGAATGCGAACAGAAGATCAGCTTCACAGGAGATGCGAGCGAAAAACTTTAAATCCTTCATTTTAAAATATGCTGATATATAACCAGTTGCCCACTGTGTCATATTCATATCTGTGATATATCCAGTTGCCAACTGTGTCATATTCATATCGTTTTCACTGTAAAATAAGCGTTACCTTGTATTTATTTGAAAAAATGATTACCAGCACGAAATTACCAGATTACTGAGTGCCCTGTTACAGTGTTTACCTTCTTTTTATTCACATATTCATATATTTCTAAACAATTACTTTGTGAAAAATACTGTAATAGGATTGCAAATTTAAGAAGTTGCCATCTAAAGTATAAAATCATGTTTATTTAAAAAATGTGTTTTATAATTTATTTATAATTTATTATTAAAATAAGACATTATTGATTAAAATAAATTTATATAAAAATATCGGCTTTATATCGGCCACCGGCCACCCTGCTCTCTAAGATATCGGCATTGGCATCGGCCATCAAAAAACCAATATCGGTCGACCACTAATTTAGATATATTTTTAAGATGGAAGAATGTGGTTTTACAGACACTAGAAACGTGACTTTCAAATGAAAGATTGGTATCAAAGAGCACACCCAGGTTCCTAACCGACGACGAAGGTTTGACAGAGCAGCCATCAAGTGTTAGACAGTATTCTAGGTTATTACGTGAGGACGTTTTTTTGTCCAATAGTTAGTATCTCTGTTTTTTTTTCCAGAGTAAAGTAGTAGGAAATTACTAGTCATCCAGTTTTTTATATCAGCTATGCATTTTGTTAATTTTGTCAATTGGTAAGTTTCGGCAGGGTGTGAAGAAATATAGAGCTGAGTATCATCAGCATAACAGTGAAAACCAATGCCATGCTTCCTAATGATATCTCCCAAGGGTAGCATGTACAGAGTGAACAGCAACGGTCCTAGTACTGAGCCTTGTGGTACTGCAAACTGAACTTTTGATCGATAAGACTTCTCTTCATTTACTGCTACAAACTGATAACGGTCAGATAAGTATGATTTAAACCATGCTATTGCAATTCCACTAATGCCAACATCATTTTCGAGTCTATTTAAAAGAATGTTGTGGTCGATAGTATCAAATGCAGTACTAAGATCGAGTAACACTAATAGAGAGATACAACCACGATGGGAAGATAAGAGCAAATCATTTGTGACTCTAATGAGAGCTGTCTCAGTACTATGGTATGGTCTAAATCCTGACTGGAAATCCTCGCAGATACCATTTCTTAAAAATGAACATAGTTGTGAGGATACTGCCTTTTCTAGTATCTTTGACAGAAAAGGTAGATTCGAGATTGGCCTGTAATTGACTAATTCTGAAGGATCAAGTTGCGTTTTTTTTAACAAGCGTTTTAATCATAGCCAGCTTAAAAGTTTTTGGTACGTATCCTAATTAATGATATTAAGAAGAGGATCTGTGACCTCTGGAAGCACCTCTTTCAAAAGCTTAGTCGGTATAGGGTCTAACCAGGGGTGTGAAGTAACGAATTACAAATACTCACGTTACTGTAATTAAGTAGTTTTTTTCAGAAATTTTACTTTTTTGAGTAGTTTAAAAATTGTGTAATTTTACTTTTACTTGAGTACGTTTTAAGTGATGTATCGGTACTTTTACTCCGCTATTTTCCTTCTGTTTGTGGTTGTTACTCGTTACATGCTTGTTTTAATTTTATTTTTTTATCCATCAACGTGATTGGATCGAGTAATCGGTCTCCTGACTGTCATCAAATCAAATTAAGCATAGAAAACTTTAACGGCCTATTCCTGCTGTTTCTCGTGACTGCTGTGGAAGTGCATTCTTTGAGCATCAATTCCAGATATCAGCGTCTTCGTCTAATATGCTAAGGTACATTTCTGCTTAATATGATATTTATAGGCTGGGCTGTCTACAGGGCCTAACATTTGGTGTGAGGTTGGGGGTATTGCGTGACGAGTTCATAATGCGGTGAATTCCCGCTCCCATTTACTTCACAATCACATATAGAGAGACGCGCGTCGTGGCCTGTGCAGTGTGCACTGCTGCGTCTCGTGCTCGCCATGCCGCCAGATTCAGTATGCACTGCAGTGCACCTTATGAACCATGGCGTTAACTTGAAATGCATTTCTGTCAGTGCGTGACAACAGCTCTTAATAAACAACGTTTTTTGATTGATCCATTTCATTCAATCCGTCTTCATTTGGCAAGTGCACTTGAGCAAAAAAAAATTTCATGTTCAACTTTTGTTGTTTTTTTGTGTGTGGATGCTGCTGATAAAACAGCTTCGCCGAGACTACAAAGAGACATGCATTTGTGTGTGTGTGTTTCTTTTGTAAAAGTTTACCGGATATATAACTTCCCTATTTAATGCACAATTTTCCTTACAAATTATATTATCAGCATTACAATGTGAGTAAATGTAGCCATGTAAAATGCAAGGGATGATGCCACCCTTCTAGAACAATGTGCATTTATGTTTAAATTGTAACATATTTAATAGCATGGAATTACAGTGTAATTAGTGTTTGTCTACTATCTTAGCCTTTTTCAGTGCATAATTTGGGTGAGGTAATCTGATAATATTAGTGATTCTCATTTATCAAAACACTAAAACTGGTACCGTTTTGGAGAGAAATTGGGTATTTTTTAATTCTCTCTATTTAACCCATCTCATGGTGTGTGATGCTGAATTATCATATGAGTTTCTAAAGGTTTTTGAATTCTTTGCACAGTTATGAATATTGATATTTTATGTGCAACAATAGCATGCTCAGTGGCCTTACACCTAATTTTAAATGCCTTTTTTTTTTTTTTAAACAATATGATTTAAATGGTGATGAGTGTACTGATTTGATGCATTTTAAAAAGATGGATGATAGATATTCTTCAATCTTTCTGACAAAGAAAAAAATATAATCTGAATTACAGTATGTGCAATTATTTTTTTAATTTATAAATTGTAGTGCACAGTGTTTATTATAAGGGGGTAGAATCCACAGCAGTACTCACTACTCACTACTCATGAGTACTTTTAAATAAGCTACTTTTTTACTCTTACTCAAGTAGTTTTTTGGACAAGTACTTTTTACTCTACTCACACTAAAAAAATTTTGGAATGTAATGGTACTTTTACTTGAGTATGTTTTTTCAGTACTCTTTCCACCACTGGGTCTAACATACATGTTGTCAACATGCAATTTTTCCTCAAGGAGACTACAATGCACTGTCTGATGTGATACTGTAGTAGACTGTTGCATAGTTATAATTTTCTCCCTGATATTATCAATCTTTTAAGTAAAGAAGTTCATGAAGTCATTACTGCTGTGCTGCTTGGAAACGTCTGGGGTTGAAGCTTTATTTTTCGTTAATTTAGCCACGGTTTCAGATAAATACCTAGGGTTTTGTTTATTTTCTTCTAATAGGGTTGAAAAATAAGCAGATCTAGCTGTTTTTATGGCCTCTCTGTACGCAATCGTGCTCTCTTTACATGAAATGCGAAAAAACTTTAGTTTTGTTTTCTTCCAGTTCCGCTACATTTTTCTGGCTGCTCTCTTAAGGGGGCATTCCACCCATTTGAACATTGTTTTTTATTTAAAGTGGGTCATATATGTAGTCGAAATGTAAAATAAATTTTGAATTTGGTGCCTTCGTGACCGAGGAAAGACAAAAAATAACTTCAGGACGCATTTGTATGAAAGACAACAACTCCCACAATGCACCACATTGCACAGCTCCGCAAGCCACTCCCACTAATCCAAAAAGCGCATATCTGCCTATAAGAGAAATCACTCTTCCGTCTACAAGTCTAGCTACCACCAGAGCTTGAAATTCATTTCACATTCACACAAAATGTCTAGTTAGTTGGCGAACTCATTAGTGCATTACTCCTCGTTTGTATTTCTTTCGAAAAGGTGAATTATTGCATGGTACCTGGATGTTCAGTCAGAACATATGCGGTGCGAAACTAGGATAGTTCTCAACACAAACGTCTGTGTCCTCGTCTGATTCAGAGATTTCGTCCAGGAGAAATTGTCATCGTTGAAATTCTTTGCCGCAGACGGACTCTACCTCTGTGTTCGTAGTTGCATCTTACAGTCTATGAGTTGCATAGTGAGATCACCGGCGCCACCAGTCCGCCCTAACTCGAGCCAGTCCGGGCTCCTCGTCCGCGGCAGGCAGGTCTTCTGCCTCGGCTGCTCTTCGCTATAATGCGGCTTGTAAAGGTAGCCACAAACACCTGATTCAAGCATCAGACTTCCGAAATCCTCTTCTTCTATATCATATTGCTCACTCTCCTCCGCTATTGTCATAACTTTACATCTGTCTCCACAGCGCCTGTTAGCTTAGCTTCAAACAAGATGGAGGATATTGCTTTCAGTTTCAGAGAGTAAAGTCCCACCCACTGATCTGTAATAGGTCTGTAGCGTGAGCGGGTCCCGCCCCCTGGGAAAGATGAGGAACTAGTGCTTGTAGTCTCAACAGAAATCCCCCCCTCTTACACTTCCTCCTACAATGACGCAAAATGATGATTTGTGCGTCATTGTAGGAGGAAGTGTAAAAGGTAAATAACGGATTTCTCCCGTCTCAGGGGAAAATGAGAGAGTGTTGCACGACCATTCAATAGTATGACTGGGTTTCTAACAATGCAAAGCTTAATGCAAATGGGTGAAGTGTCCCTTTAAGGGTCAGAGTGTGCTCGTTGTACCATGGCGTTGGACTATTTTCTTTAATCTTCTTTAAGCACATAGGAGCAACTGTGTCTAAAGTGTCGCAATATCGAGTTGTTCTAAGCTTTCTGGGATTCTGAGGATATGAAACTAATCAGGAATGTTATTAATAAAGCAATCTTTAGTAGCAGAAGTGATAGGTCTAACTTATTTGTAACACGGAGTCGGCTTTGAAGGCTTGGCTAAATGAAGTATACACAAGACTAGATAATGATCTGAGATGTCATCACTCTGCTGCAGAATTTCAACGGCATCAACATTGATTCCATGTGATAATATTAGATCTAGAGCAGGGGTGGGGAACCTTTTTCCTATCAAGGGCCATTTACAATTTTTTAACATTCTTTAAGGGCCATTGTAATGTTGAATGAGCAGGGGCGTTTCTAGGTTTTTTAAAAACATCAGGGGCTGAGCCCGAAACATCAGGGGCTGGGGGTGGGTAACAAGATAACATGATTCGATACAGAGAATAATGTATATTTTAGGCCTATATGCAGGGGGGCAGACTGGTTAAAAAATTCAGTCCTGGCACTGTCGCCACACCAGCCCATATTACCACACAGACACACACATTCAAATGTGAGGTAGTTAGGGGGGTTGGGGGGCATGCTCCCCCGAGAAAATGTTGATTTCTTGGACCTACATATGTGCATTTTAAGGTGTTTGAAGGCCAACATTTTTTGATAACAATAGCTTTAAAAGCTTGTCAGTGGGCAGTAGCATAAATTATTTGTCAAGATAACAGATTCTTAAACATGAGAATGAGGATAAATGTTGAAATGAATCCACACTACAAAATGGAAATGCAAAATGTTTCTGCTTATTGTTGACAATACACAATCACATATTCCAAACAGGAATGGCCTTAAATGAGAAATCTTTCAAGGATTATTTTGCATAGATGTAAACTTTTTAGCATTAAAGATTGGTTTCAGCAACTTGTTTCTTTCTTGAGTTAATCAATGTTTTTGGCACTATTAAATCAGCTCAATTAAATTTCAATTGTTCACTCATAAAGACAGTCACTTGTCACCACCTACTGGCTTAATGATGCAAATTGCACAAACACAGACAAGCGGAGTGATACAAACTGTGAAAAGGCTGATGCTGGTGAAATATTCGAACACATTCGAGGACCTTATATATATATATAGGCTACATATCAGAGTTAAATAGGAATACATTGTAATAATGTTAATCAAGCAGACTAAATCACACGACTGCGCAGCAATATTTAAGCTCATTATACAAAGGAAATAATACAGATCTAGACAAACTGGGTTGCTTATAGTTAAAATCGTCATGAACGATCATTTAGGCTAGATGTAGGCCTATTTTTCACATTTTTGGTCACAAAATATTTAGTCAGTTTTGATGACTTTGCAATATTGATAAAATGTTTGAATATTAATAATGAAAATTGAGTAGGGCTACGCCAAAATGTGTAACATTTATGTAGCCTACAAAGGAATACAAAAGCCCCGACATAGAGTTTTGATGCAGCTTTAATCTCCCTTTTGGTTATTTCAATACTTAAATGACGACAGAACACGACGTTACATGCTAGTAGTTTATTTTGCGTGATACAGGGCGCGCCGCATTTGCACGTGATTGAAGAGTGCGCGCCGCGAGCAAACGGCTGGCACGACGTAAGTAAGTTAGTTTTTTGCTGCTTCCGGTTTCATATTTGTCAGTCAACTTTTCCAAATAATTCAATTCAATTCAAATTTATTTGTATAGCGCTTTTCACAATACATATTGTTTCAAAGCAGCTTTACAGAAAGTGCATTTCAGAAATGTACATAGAGAAATACAGTTAGTTAATCATGTATTGATTTAGGGCATAAACATATCGCCAGCGTCGAGTCGTCTCTTCACAGGCGTCGAGTCGTCTCTTCACGGGCGTCGAGTCGTCTCTTCACGGGCGTCGAGTCGTCTCTTCACGGGCCTCGAGTCGTCTCTTCACGGGCCTCGAGTCGTCTCTTCACGGGCGTCGAGTCGTCTCTTCACGGGCCTCGAGTCGTCTCTTCACGGGCCTCGAGTCGTCTCTTCACGGGCGTCGAGTCGTCTCTTCACGGGTGTTGGGGCATCTGTAGTTTCCATGGGAGGCTGGATACAAACTGGAGCTGACGATCTGTATTTATCTCGGGACTAGCGTCCCGAGATAACAACAGAAAAGCAGATGGGAAATAATTAGCGTAGCTGCTGTTCATAATATTAATGCATTCAATCTGATTCAACTGTAGTATAAAAGGTAGTTATTATGTGAATGCTTGGCTAAAGAGATGCGTCTTTAATCTAGTTTTAAACTGGGACAGCGAATCTGAGACTCGAACAATATCAGGAAGACTATTCCAGAGTTTAGGAGCTAAATGTGAAAACGCCCTCCCTCCTTTAGTGGACTTAGATATCCTCGGAATGACCAGAAGCCTCGAATTTAGTGATCTTAAAGAGCGCGATGGATTGTAGGGCGATAGAAGTTCCGTTAAATACAGGGGAGCTAAACCATTTAGGGCTTTATAGGTCAGTAGTAATACTTTGTAATTGATACGGAACTTTATAGGTAACCAGTGTAGAGATGATAGAATTGGTGTTATATGATCATATTTTCTTGATCTAGTAAGAACTCTAGCGGCTGCATTTTGCACTATAAATACATTCGGGGCTGAAGCCCCGGCAAAATCGGCTGACGCCGAGTCCATGCCTGGTCCTCCGCTGTCTTCGTTCCGATCCTTTTATGCGCCCCGAAGCTGATGATCAGTGAGAAACTTGAAACCGGTGCGGCGCGCGCGCCCCCCGAAGCTCATCCGTGAGAAACTTGAAACCAGTGCGTCGCGCATAACACTCGCGCTACTGGCCTCGCCCTGCTCTCACGGCTCGTGGACTCGTGCTGCTTGCCACTTTGCCTATTTTGTGTTTTCTATCACAGGAAAAGTAATTGCTGAGATTTTTTTTTTTTTGTTTGTTTTTTTTTTGGGAGGAATTGACTCGCGGGCCGCATCAAACTGTTTTGCGGGCCGGACGTTCCCCACCCCTGAGCTAGAGTATGATTGCGACAATGACTATCTATCTTTCTTTAACTAATCCATCTATCTTTTTATTCTTTCTAACTAATCTTTCTTTCCTTCTAACTAATCTTTTTTTTCTTCTAACTAATCTATCTTTCTTTCTAACTAATCCATCTATCTTTCTTTTTTTCTTTTTCTTTCTTTTTTCAAACTAATCTTTGTCTTTCTAATCTTTCTTTCTTTCAAACTGATCTTTCTTTCTAACTAATCTATCTTTCTTTATTTCTAACTAATCCATCTTTCTTTCTAACTAATCCATCTTTCTTTCTTTCTTTCTAACTATTTTTTTATTTTTTACTTTTCTTCCTTTCTTTTTTTAACTTTTCTTTCTTTTTTACTTTTCTTTCTTTCTAACTATTTTTTTACATTTCTTTTTAACTTTTCTTTCTTTCTAACTAATCTTTCTTTCTCTCTTTTTTCAAACTAATATTTCTTTCTTTCTCTTTCTAACTAATATTTCTTTCTTTTTTCTTTTTCTTTTTTCTAACTAATCTTTCTTTTTCAAACTAATCTTTCTTTCTAACTAATCTTTCTTTCTCTCTTTCAAACTAATATTTCTTTCTTTCTAACTAATATTTCTTTCTTTTTTCTTTCTTTTTTCTAACTAATCTTTCTTTCTTTTTTCTAACTAATCTTTTTCTTTTTTCAAACTAGTCTTTCTTTCTTTCTTTTTTCAAACTAATCTTTCTTTCTAACTTTTCTTTCTCTTTCTAATATCTTTCTAACTAATCTTTCTTTCTTTCTAACCAATCTTTCTTTCTTTCAAACTAATATTTCTTTCTTTCTAACTAATATTTCTTTCTTTTTTCTAACTAATCTTTCTTTCTTTTTCAAACTAGTCTTTCTTTCTTTTTTCTAACTAATCTTTCTTTTTTTCTTTCTAACTAATCTTTCTTTCTTTCTAACTAATCTTTCTTTTTTTCTAACCAATCTTTCTTTCTAACCAATCTATCTTTCTTTCTAACTAATCTTTCTAACTAATCTTTCTTTCTCTTTCTTTTTTCAAACTAATCTTTCTCTTTCTAACTAACTAATCTTTCTCTTTCTTTCTTTCTTTTTTCAAACTAATCTTTCTTTCTTCAAACTAATCTTTCTTTCTTTCTAACTAACTAATCTTTATTTATTTGTTTCTAACAATCTATCTTTCTCTCTTTCTTTCTTTCTAACTAATCTTTCTTTCTAACCAATCTATCTTTCTAACCAATCTATTTTTCTCTTTCTTTCTAACTAATCTTTCTTTCTAACTAATATTTTTCTTTTTTCTTTTTCTTTTTTCTAACTAATCTTTCTTTTTCAAACTAATCTTTCTTTCTAACAAATCTTTCTTTCTTTCTAACCAATCTATATTTCTCTCTTTCAAACTAATATTTCTTTCTTTCTAACTAATATTTCTCTTTTCTTTCTTTTTTCTAACTAATCTTTCTTTTTTCTAATCTTTTTCTTTTTTCAAACTAGTCTTTCTTTCTTTCTTTTTCAAACTAATCTTTCTTTCTAACTTTTCTTTCTCTTTCTAATATCTTTCTAACTAATCTTTTTCTTTTTTCTTTCTAACTAATCTTTCTTTCTAACTAATCTTTCTTTCTAACCTATCTATATTTCTCTTTCAAACTAATTTATTTCTTTCTAACTAATATTTCTCTTTTTTCTTTCTTTTTTCTAACTAATCTTTTTCTTTTTTCAAACTAGTCTTTCTTTCTTTCTTTTTCAAACTAATCTTTCTTTCTAACTTTTCTTTCTCTTTCTAATATCTTTCTAACTAATCTTTTTCTTTTTTCTTTCTAACTAATCTTTCTTTCTTTCTAACCAATCTTTCTTTCTCTCTTTCAAACTAATATTTCTTTCTTTCTTTAATATTTCTTTCTTTTTTCAAACTAGTCTTTCTTTCTTTTTTGTAACTAATCTTTCTTTCTTTCTAATATTTCTTTTTCTAACTAATCTTTCTTTTTTCTTTCTAACTAATCTTTCTTTTTTTCTTTCTTTCTTTCTTTTTTCTATCTAATCTTTCTTTCTTTCTAATATTTCTTTTTCTAACTAATCTTTCTTTCTTTTTTCTTTCTTTCTAACTAATCTCTTTTTTTCTAACCAATCTTTCTTTCTAACCAATCTATCTTTCTTTCTAACTAATCTTTCTTTCTAACTATTCTTTCTTTTTTAACTAATATTTCTTTCTTTCTAACTAATCTTTCTTTCTTTTTTACAAACTAATTTTTTCTTTCTAACTAATCTTTCTTTTTTCTTTCTAACTAATCTTTCTAACCAATCTCTTTCTTTCTAACTAATCTTTCTTTCTAACCAATCTCTTTCTTTCTAACTAATCTTTCTTTAACTAATATTTCTTTCTTTCTAACTAATCTTTCTTTTTTACAAACAATTTTTTTTCTTTCTTTCTAACCAATCTTTCTTTCTAACCATTCTTTCTTTCTCTTTCAAACTAATATTTCTTTCTTTCTAACTATTTCTTTCTTTCTAACTAATCTTTCTTTATTTTTTCAAACTAGTCTTTCTTTCTTTTTTCTAACTAACTAATCTTTCTTTTTTTCAAACTAATCTTTCTTTCTAACTAATCTTTCTTTCTTTCTAATATATCTTTATTTCTAACCAATCTATCTTTCTTTCTTTCTAACTAATCTTTCTTTCTTTCTTTCAAACTAATATTTCTTTCTTTCTTTCTAACTATTTCTTTTTTTCTAACTAATCTTTTTCTTTTTCAAACTAGTCTTTCTTTCTCTTTTTTTCTAACTAACTAATCTTTATTTATTTCTTCAAACTAAGCTTACTTTCTAACTAATCTTTCTTTCTAATCTTTCTTTCTTTCTTTCTAACTAATCTCTTTCTAATCTTTCTTTCTAACTAATCTTTCTTTTTTCTTTCTTTCTAACTAATCTTTCTATCTTTCTAACCAATCTATCTTTCTTTTTTCTAACTAATCTTTCTTTCTTTCTAACTAATCTTTCTTTCTAACTAATCTTTCTTTCTAACTAATCTTTCTTTCTAACAATCTATCTTTCTTTCTAACTAATCTTTCTTTCTAACTTCTTTCTAACTAATCTTCCTTTCTTTCTAACTAATCTTCTAACTCCTCTAATCTTCTGTCTAACTAATCTCTTTCTTTCTAATATATCTTTCTTTCTTTCTAACTAATCTTTCTTTCTTTTTAACTAATCTGTCTTTCTAACCGATCTATATTTCTTTTTCTAACTAATCTTTTTCTTTTTTACAAACTAATCTTTCTTTCTTTCTTACTAATCTTTCTTTTTTCAAACTAATCTTTCTTTCTTTTTAAAACTAATCTTTCTTTCTTTCTAACCGATCTATATTTCTTTTTCTAACTAATCTTTCTTTCTAACTATTTATTTCTTTTTTAACTAATATTTCTTTCTTTCTTTCTAACTAATCTTTCTTTCTTTTTTACAAACTAATCTTTTTCTTTCTAACTAATCTTCCTCTTTCTAACTAATATTTCTTTCTTTTTTCTTTTTCTTTTTTCTAACTAATCTTTCTTTCTAACCAATCTTTCTTTCTTTCTTTCTTTCAAACTAATATTTCTTTCTTTTTTCTTTCTTTTTTCAAACTAGTCTTTTTCTTTTTTCTAACTAACTAATCTTTCTCTTTTTTCAAACTAATATTTCTTTCTTTTTTCTTTTTTTTCAAACTAGTCTTTTTCTTTCTAACTAATCTTTCTCTTTCTAACTAATATTTTTCTTTTTTCTTTTTCTTTTTTCTAACTAATATTTCTTTCTTTTTTCTTTTTCTTTTTTCTAACTAATCTTTCTTTCTAACCAATCTTTCTTTTTCTTTTTTCTAACTAACTAATCTTTCTCTTTTTTCAAACTAATCTTTCTTTCTAACTAATCTTTGTTTCTAATTTATCTTTCTTTCTAACTAATCTTTTCTTTTTTCTTTCTAACTAATCTTTCTTTCTAACCAATCTTTCTTTCTTTTTTCTTTCTAACTAATCTTTCTTTTTAACTAATCTTTTTCTTTCTAACCGATCTATATTTCTTTCTTTCTTTCTAACTAATCTTTCTTTCTTTTTTCTTTCTAACTAATCTTTCTTTCTAACTATTCTTTCTTTTTTAACTAATATTTATTTATTTCTAACTAATCTTTCTTTTTTCAAACTAATCTTTCATTCTTTTTTCAAACTAATCTTTCTAACTATTCTCTTGTTTAACTATTTCTTTCTTTCTAACTAATCTTTCTTTCTAACTAACTAATCTTTTTTCTTTTAACTATTCTTTCTTTCTAACCAATCTGTCTTTCTTTTTCTAATCTTTCTTTCTAGCTATTATTTCTTTAACTAATATTTCTTTCTTTCTAACTAATCTTTCTCTTTTTTACAAACTAATCTTTTTTGTTTCTAACTAATCTTTCTTTCTTTCTTACAAACTAATCTTTTTCTAACTAATCTTTTTCTTTCTAACTTATCTTTCTTTCATTCTTTTTTCAAACTAATCTTTCTAACTATCTTTCTTTCTTCAAACTAATCTTTCATTCTTTTTTCAAACTAATCTTTCTTTCTAACTAACTAATCTTTTTTCTTTTAACTATTCTTTCTTTCTAACCAATCTGTCTTTATTTTTCTAATCTTTCTTTCTAACTATTATTTCTTTTTTAACTAATATTTCTCCTTTCTTTCTTTCTTTCTTTCTAACTAATCTTTCTTTCTTTTTTACAAACTAATCTTTTTCTTTCTAACTAATCTTTCTTTTTTCAAACTGATCTTTCTTTCTTTCTAACTAATCTTTTTTTCATTCTTTTTTCAAACTAATCTTTCTTTCTAACTAATCTTTCTTTTTTCAATCTAATCTTTTTCTTTTTAACTAATATTTCTTTTTTTCAAACTAATATTTCTTTCTAACTAAACTTTCTTTCTAACTAAACTTTCTTTCTTTCTTTCTTTCTTTCTTTCTTTCTTTCTTTCTTTCTTTCTTTCTTTCTTTCTTTCTTTCTTTCTTTCTTTCTTCCTAATATTTCTTTACTAGAAACATGGTAAATCATGTTAAACCATGCTAGGCTTTTTCAAGCCAACTTAAAGTTTGTCTACAAACTTTACCATCTAGTTAAAAATTATAAATGCAAAAAACTGCAATAGAAAAATAATGTAAAATTGATAATGGTGTATATATTATAGAATTTACTATTAAACAAATTTAGTAATATGAAAAAAAGATTAAGATACCACAAATTAAGTACAGTTGTATGTTTGCTCTCTTGAAGCCACACACGCGCACACACACACACACACACACACACACACACACACACACACACACACACACACACACACACAGACACAGGTTGCTATTAAGAATTCTTAAATGGGTTTGAATATTAAATGCCATTGCCAAGTCTGAGCTGCAAGACTTTTCATTTCAATTGAGGTGAAAATTTATCTCTCTAGAGACGTCCAAAGTTATATAGGCGCGCCGAGGGAAAAACCACAGAAAAGACTGACCATCATGGGAGAATCTCAGAGTATCCACTGTACTTCCGACTGACGGCACTATATTCTTCCTTTTGTAAAAACTGATTTTCAACAAAAGCAAAAGCTGAGATAAAACTCATCCTGCAATAAAGCAATAAAATGCACCCTGGACAGAAGATCGCTAAGAAAGAGCACAGTTCATTGTCTTGTCCAAACTTTTCTCCTTCCTTATCTCTGCATCCCCCTCTCCCTCCTCCCTCCTCCCTTCTCCCTTCCTTTCTCCCTGATTCAAGTCACTAAAAGTTCACTAAGAATGTCTATATAGCCCCTTTCACACAGAGATTCCGGAAAATACACGGATAAAGTGACCCGGGATTTGACCCGGGTTCATTTGATTTTGGTTCATTCACACTGCCAGTGATTTTCCGGAATCAGAGAGCGCGTTCACACACAACCCGTGTATGTCCCGGAAAGACACGTGACATCGATGTGACTTGTAATGTCTCAGCAGCGTCTTCAGTTTGCTTATGAGCTGCATAATTTATTATTTATTATTATTTATTTCTCTGATTCGATCATAAAATTGCGCATTTCGTACCGTTTCACAGCTGGCGAACGATCCCGGCTTCAGCGTCATCACTACGACACGGCATTATTACGGCTTTTGTTCACACAGCGCGCGTTCCGGGACTGAACACGGCAATGTTACTAGGTCCCCAACCCGGCATCGATCCCGGCATTAAACCCGGGTCATGTTTGCGTTCACACAGAAGGCGTTCCGGCAATTTGCCGGCAATTTCCCGGGTTCAATGCGCTGTGTGAAAGGGGCTTGAGTCACATATGATGTATCTTGTGAATCTATTGTTTTTCCTTTTCATGTTTGGTATCATTTTAAATGTCTTACTGCGATTGGTAAAATGGTCTTAATTTCATTGCAGTCATTGGTATTATGAGAAAGATTGAAAACTTAGGAGAATTCTGTTCTCCTCTTTGGGTGATGTCTCTTCAAGATATCTCCCCTCTCCCCTGAAACCAGGTGCTACCCCCTGGGGTACATGAATTGACCCAAAACAACTCTAAAAAATATTGGTATAACCCTTTTGTTTTGGTCTGGGTATTTAAGGGGAAGTGGCAGAGCAGACTTTGGGAACCTGTAACCAGGAAAAAAACCCATACAGTGCTCTTTCAGTGTTTTCCCGTTGGAAAACACTCACACGCCACTGCATGTCTCTGTCAGGAATACATTGTTTACTTTAGAGTCATCTTGGAGTAATTGATCTCATGTATTTATTATTTCTGAATTTGTTAATGAGTTTACTTAGGACTGTATTGCACTGGATCAAACTAGCTGTGCTCGCACTGGTGTGTCGGTCAGAACACAGGAGGCAGGAATCAGAAGTAACAGTTTAATTAAGTCCAGCATGAATAATCAGCACAATGAACAGCACAGTCAGACCACAGGGCATTGCATGGAATTATCTTATCAGATGTGGTATCTGAGGTAGTATGTTGTGTCATCTGAAACAGTGCATAATAAACAATAATTAGCTAATATCAAACATTTCCATCATCATTAACAACTGGCATTTATCCCAATATCGTTATAAACATAACATTACTTGCAGTAATACCGATTTTTACCACTAGGTGGCGCATAGCGCTCATAAACGGAATTATCCGAAATGAGTCTTTTGCTGAGTCATTACACAATAAGCTAACACATATAATTACAGAACGACGATCTATACATTATTCAAACATACATTTATACACAGGGAAAGCATTAATCAGTGATCAGTATTATACTGAACTCAAGTGTATTTGGAATATACATATTAAATGAACATCTTAGGCTAGACTCTAAGATAGTCGTCACCTCATAGACAAACGAACTCATGATGTTTTGATTATTCATCGTATGTGACACTCAATAGAAAACACTCATTAAATTACTTACATGGTATCATTGACGCACAACTTAAACATATCCACTTTGACCATGACAGTTAAGTTCAGCGCTGGAGAAACTCAAGTGGTACCTAGCATGGTCGCTCATCAGGAACAGAAAGTGACTGACGTAATGGAGTAACAACTGATCTGATTGGTTGTTCCTTCCCAACAGAATTGGCTTTTAATCATGTCCTTTTATAATTGGCATGATACATTTTTACCTGACAAATAAATGTCACATCTTGATTTATTCTAAAGTATTCTGAAATCATTATTCGTAGTAGATTAATGTGTTGTCTGGTGTTTCCGCAAAGCTACTCCAGTATAGACCAAACCGAAGGCACTAATGAATGGAGCATGTGGCACATCATTAAGGAGACCTTCCGATTTAAAATAGTTCGCACTGCATCCTCTGACTATTTCAGAACTGGCTACGCTTGTGATCGACGTGACGTCTCAAAACGATACCGGGTCCTGAATGAATAATTGAAAATATGGGATACCCAGAATAATCAAAGATCTAAATTAATTCATAATCAATATTTATGATTATTTTCTAATAAGAAACATTGAAATTGAAATTGGAGTCAGATTAAGCATAGAGCTAAAGTAATGTTGAAACTAAATTCTAATAAATTAAGTGAACTTCACTGGAGCGCTGAAAAGACATACACGCATTATACCTTCGCCCAGACCGTTGGACTCCGTCTTTGGGCCAATGGTGGTCTTTACACTTTTGATTCTAAACTGAACTCAAATGGCACTGAGAATTGGGTAAGAGAGAAACATAAACCACTTAATTGGGGAAATTGAAAGATGCAAAATAAGATACACCAGTGTTTTGCCAGATGAGAAGTTTTTTTTTCTTTCTAATTATCATATTTTTACTACTTTAATTCATTTTACTCTAATTCATTCCTTTTATAACTGTTTTAATTTTCCTTTCTTTTATTTTGTGCTTATTTTTATTCCTTTCTATGTAAAGCACTTTGAATTGCCATAGTGTATGAAATGTGCTTTAAAAATAAACTTGCCTTGCCTTGCCAAGAGCCACTCTACTTGAGTGTGTGTAAATATTTGCAGTTCAGGAAATACTTTGGCATCGCCGGTATTTTGAGGCTTAAATACCACAACACAGAAATATGAGGACAATGGAATATGAGGTTGAACAACAGATAGAGCTGCGTATCGCCTGTGTAATGGTGGTTGGAAAAGCTGTGTCTTTATGATCGTTATAGTGATGTTGTGTATATTAGGAAATGGAGATGAGGCACTGAAAGCTGATACAATAAGAAGCTAATCTGTATTTTTAAAACCAAATTCTCCCTTTAGTCTCATCAACGATTTGGACATCAAATGTTTTAACTTCCAGCGCTTTGGAAAAGAGTTTGCCAAACAACTAAAGCTGAGTCCAAACTCCTTCATCCAGTTGGCGATTCAGCTGGCCTACTACCGGTGAGGCTTTCAGAGAAACTGTTCTGTCATCCAGTAACAACAGATAATGAAATGAATTAATAAATTGCATGTTTGGTCCCTGTTCTCTGCTAGAGTTCACAATGAAGTGTGTGCGGCCTGTGACATCGCCTCTCTGAGGATGTTCAGGGGAGGACGAACAGACTACATCCGTTCTCCGACCAATCAGATGCTGAGCTTCATACAGGCCTTTGATGATGATGCAGTTTCTGTGAGTAATTAAGATGGTGGAGAGGTATGAAGGTAAAATAGTAGCAAAACTCGAGAGCATGTAGATGTGAATTTTAGAACTTGTACAATAAATATTCGTACTTGTACATGAACATTTACACTCACAGCTCCGATGTGAAAACCTGTAAAATAAAAATCTGAAGTTGAATGTTGAAATTTGCACTCGCATACAATAGTCACAAACCTGTATTCTGAATCTGAAGCTGCAGACAAGTAGACACAAATGTGTAAAATGCCATTCACAGAAATACAACGACAGACACAAACTTGTAATATATATTTTGCGTTTAATCTTACGTTCACATTCGCGGTACTACCTCAAATAGGCACTTGCAACTTCTCAAATCTGTCACTGCAATTTCAAATTGCGCGCCTTGACTTTTGCTACTCTTTTTGCGATATATCAGGTGCAAAACTAACTTGTGCACTTGAAACTCAGAGGCGGCGAGAGAGAAAGGGGGGCGGGAGGAGGGGGGGTCAAAGGAGCCGTTTTATTGGTTGGCAGTTAGCCAATGAAATGGGACTTCGATGATGTCCCGAAACCCTCGTGCACACCTTAATGCATTAGACTATTAAAAGAAATAAACGATATTATCAAACTCAGTAAACACAATGCTTATAATGCATACTACAGAAAAGCAGATGAGCACAGAATATGACGAAAGAAAGCAAATGTGTGTTCAGTGCAAATAAACTTGCTGCCTGTGTTTTATTAATAATTTAACGAATTATGTTTTTTTTTTTTTTTTTATAACTGTTGGTCCATTAAGCCTTATTAAGCATTTTCTTGGTTTTCTATGGGAGGAAAACGTACAATTAAACTCGTTTCATCCATATTCAGAGCTCAATTGCTTTGCTTTATTTGTATGGTGTTTCCTGAGTTTGGTCTTTTAATACCACTGTCTCAATTAAACGCATTGTGTTCATATTCTGTGCTCATCTGCTTTTCTGTAGTATGCTTTATAAGCATTGTGTTTACTGAGTTTGATAATATCGTGTATTTCTTTTAATATCAGTCTAATGCATTAAGCCATGTTAATGTTTCAGTGCACGCGGGTTTCGTGACATCATCGAAGTCCAATTTCATTGGCTAACTGCCAACCAATAAAACGGCTCCTTTGAACACCCCAGCTCCCGCCCCCCTTTCTCTCTCGCCGCCTCTGAGTTTCAAGTGCACAAGTTAGTTTTGCACCTGATATATCGCAAAAAGAGTAGCAAAAGTCAAGGCGCGAAATTTGAAATTGCAGTGACAGATTTGAGAAGTTGCAAGTGCCTATTTGAGGTAGTACTGCGAATGTGAACGTAAGATTAAACGCAAAATATATATTACAAGTTTGTGTCTGTCGTTGTATTTCTGTGAATGGCATTTTACACATTTGTGTCTACTTGTCTGCAGCTTCAGATTCAGAATACAGGTTTGTGACTATTGTATGCGAGTGCAAATTTCAACATTCAACTTCAGATTTTTATTTTACAGGTTTTCACATCGGAGCTGTGAGTGTAAATGTTCATGTACAAGTACGAATATTTATTGTACAAGTTCTAAAATTCACATCTACGTGCTCTCGAGTTTTGCTACTATTTTACCTTCATAGAGAGGAGACGATGGAAATGAGAAATGAATCACATTTATGGGTAACACTAATCATTAAATGTGTCTGTTTGCATGGATTTAAGAGAGAAGCCAAAGTACAGCTGCTGAGAGAGGCTGTTGATGCCTACAGCATCCTCACAGAACAGGTGAAAAACTAACAGGATTGCATGTGAAAGATCCTAATTTATGTTGACTGCATAATGAGTGCCATTTTTGATCAGTCGCTGATGGGGCAGGGCATAGACCGCCACCTGTTGGGTCTTAAACTTCAAGCCATTGAGGAGGGGCTTAGTGTGCCCAGAATTTTCATGGACACGGCCTATGGACTTGCGACTCACTGGAAACTCCGAACAGGACAGGTAACTGTTGAAAAAAGAAAAGAAACTGTAATATTTAGCATGAATGAGCATAAATTATATTTTGAATAGAAAAAATGCAGTACAAACAGATTTTTTATGTCACACGTTAACAGGGCATTAAATATTGCATGCTATATCTTTATTTTGACCATTTATTGTGATGATGTGGGTAGGCAACTGTATATCTGTATTATCTTGCTGAAGCTTTTATCACGGTATATGGTATTATCACAATATTGTAATGTTGCAAAAAAAAAGTGTTTTCATACTATAAACAGATTGAATACCTTTTTTTCTTATAACAAAAAAAAACTGAATATTTAAATACAATAAAACAATACACAAAATAAAATAAACAAATGTTTCAAACAGATTAAAGTGCAAAATAATTATAAAGAACAATAGGTAACACTTTGCAATAAAGTCTCATTAGTTAACACATTAACCCATTAACAATGAGCAATAGCTACATTTGTTGCAGAAGTTATTATTCTTTGATAACGTTAGTTACTCATTGTTAGTTCATGTTAGCTCAGGTTTTTATTTTTAATAATGTATTATTAAATGTTAAAAACTAACATTAACTAAGGCTAATAATGCTTTAAAATTATTTTTCATTGTCAGTTTATGTTAACTAATGAATTAACTAATGTCAACTAATAAAGTCTTATTGTAAAGTTTTACCAAACAATAATAAGAAATCAGAACATTTTCAATCAATATCTAGCGCATGTTGTAGTCCTGATTAAAAAAAAAAAATTAAGTTTGAAAATAAATAGCCTATTATATCTATATAAGTATTTGGTGCTGTGATAAACACCATTGCGAATACAAATATCTGAATGGCTGTTTAGAAATTCTGTTCTAAAACAAAGTAGTGCAGCTGCTTAGTTTAAGGGGTCACAGGGCTAACGGCTTCATGTCTGCTGTTCCTTCAGCACCATCTGCTCAGTGAATGTGCATTTTCATTTTAACCAGTTGATGGAAAAGTATTCTTAAAATGCCTTCTACAAAATAGTAAAAAATTATTATTCACTGTATTTTAATGTGCCCACTATAACAATACCGTGCATGGTCATTATTGTGATATATCATATTACCATATACTGTATCATCTAGATGTGGGACTTCCATGTGTCATTAACCCTCTGGGGTCTGAGGTGTTTTTGGGGTCCTTGAGATGTTCTGACATGCCCTGACATTTGTGCTTTTTTCAGTTGCTTATAAACATAGTAATGGCAAAAAAAATTTACACACTATTTAGCACAAACAGGGCTACCATAATATGTGAGCAACAAGAATGTACATGTCTGCATTTTTGAGAGAATAATGTTTATGCGTGGTTATTGAAAAAACTAAAAACTAAAGTTTCTGAAATAAGACCACAAAACACACACTAAATATGTGCCAATAAGACTTTTGTCTAATGGATGTCATCGCCTTGTGTTTTTTCTTCAAAATTATGTGAAAATCACCCTGCCTAATCCTTCACATAACACAATACATTGATTTGAATTTTGCAAAGCACTTTCTGTTTGGAAAGGCCATATGCGGAGTGGGCGTCACAGATCATGCATATGTAGTGGTTCACACCTGAGGACCGCATACTTAATGAGCCATTCATTCAGGTGAGTCACTGAGCCACAAGAATGCAAGAGCAACAGTTGGAAGCATCTCAATTCTTTTTTATTTTTCCACATATTGTGCTTGCAATTTGGCCTATAATAGCCAAGGAAAACATGTAATTGTGCAGTTAATTCTCATACTGTATTTTCAGTTTTGGAATATTTATCTTCTCCCCAAATTTGTCACTAATAAAACACAATAAAAATTATTTAAAGAAAAGGCTTATATTTACCTTTTAATAGTTTGTTTACATCTACCTTGTAAATATTTAAATAAACAACAATTCAAGTGTAATCTTTCTTTGTACAAACTAAAGTATACATTTTATCATACATATTTCAAAGTTAAGGATTTGATTGATTATTTGATTATTTTTGACAAAAAAATTGGCAAATAAAAGCTTATTTGAGGTGGCAGATATTTTACAGTAAAAATGTATAATCTATCCAAAACTAATCAATGAAATGTTGTCTTTCATATGTCTGTAACATAGGTCTTTCATTTTTATTATAAGGAATATAAATGCTAAAATGCTAAAAGGAATATAAACGAGAAAACACAGCCCCTCACAGGTTTGCGCCGTGGATTCCCGCGAGTCAGACGCGGATACTGTGTTTGTTTTAGGCTCGCGCAGTCTTCACTCGGACGCACGCTTCAATCCGTTGTGGAGACTCTCTTTTCGTTCCAGTGAAATTACAAAACAAAATACACACACACACATGTCTCTGCCTGATATACAACCACTGATAAACATAATCTGATTTGACAAAAAAAAAAAAAAACTATATGAGTGCAGATTCGAACTCAGAACCTCTGACACACTAGGCAAATGTTCTACCACTAGACCACTTGAGTTCACGTATTTACTCACGTGAAAACTCGGTGTTTACTCGGCGTGATCAATTCGCTCTTGAACATGCTGCCGTTCGTCTGAGTTACAATCTTCCTCTGAGGAAAAGCCAAGGTGAGTTATTCCTCGCTGTCCAGGATCATCTGAACGGCGTCTTTACCGGAGAAACGCGCCATCCTCTCTAAACGCGATGAACTATCAGTGAATCTGATCTGATGAAACTTCGTGTTTTCAAGGCATTGATCGGGGGGCGGGTGCGAAGCATAGATCACCTAAACTATTTACCATGTCAATAGCGCCGGGGGCGGGGCGGCCTCAGTTCATTATAGAGATAATTAGGCAGAAGGAAAAAACGGTACCTCTCCTTGCTTTCAAACGGATTACATGAGTTGAAAACATTTGTTTTTTTTATTAATTACTTCATTTAAAAGAAGAGATTTCAAGCTTCATAAAGACATATATCACGTGCCTGTGTGAGAAGTATTCGCTGAGTTATGATTCATTTTCGGACGCGTTTCAGAATGGACTACACGGACAGAGAGAAGGCAGAACTCGCTCCGTGATTATTTTTCTTAATTTGGCGAAAAGCACAACACTTTGTTTTTATTGTGAGTATACAGAAAAATAATACACATTTAACAGAATCGATTGATGTATGAAACTCCTATGGAAAATCAAAGTCAACAGAGTATTTATGAGTTTCTTTTACACTGATAAAAAAAAAAGCGAGCTGGTATCGCCGGCGATACCGCCGACCTCAGGGGGTTAATCAGAAGTTAACTTGAACTACACTGGAATGTGTATTGATGCCACTCCAAGATCAGTGTGTAAATAACAGAATTTTCTTTCTTCTTTTCTTCTTTTTTTGTGCTTTATCAGTTTAAGAGGGGGAAGGGGGTGTATGTGGTTGAGCCGTTTCATTCTTCTAGTTAGTAATGAAAAGTTTAAGAAAAGTCACACAAAGAGGGTGCTTGGGAGGAGTTGGAGTTTATCCCAGTGCCTTGGGTCATAGGCAGGGAAACACCATGGACAGATGCCCAGTCCATCACAGTTGTTATAGGGTCATATATCAACTAAATAAACAAAATGCCCCTCTCTCTTTTACTTTCATCTATACTCTTAATTTTCATTCATCCCAATATTGAGAGTGTTAGAGGTGTTAGAGGCTCTGTCATATTCTGTGATTGTTTCTGAAGAGCGCAAGCCCTCATGCATTGCGCTGCATGTGTGAAAAACAGACTGAATGAAGGTGACTTGACTTGAATGAACGGAACGTCCAAACATCCCAGTGCTGTATGGCCAGATGATAACACAAACTAAATTTCTCAGCTGGATAAAACAAACCAGCATCACGCTAGTAAAGTTTTGATGGATGGAGTATGCAATCAAGGTAAAGGCGATTGCGGTGATGTATAGGAGTTGTACAGTAAGTACGCGTGAGTCTGTTATTGATGCGCAAACAAACTGTTTATATGCGCTCTTGATGCACTGATCGCACATTGTATTTATGCAGACAAAGTTCAGTACATTCACTTTGTTTCCAAACACCTTCACTCAGGATAATGTTTTTATCTGTCATGTGTATGTTGCGGTGTTTAGTAATTCTGAATGGATCTGTGCACAGCAGTAGGCATATGCAGTCAGGTCAAGGCAGGTGGTTTAGGTTTTTTTTGGCATCTCCATGTGGTCCTGTTCGGTATCGCAACTTGACTTATCTGAAATGTAAACCAGATCTTTGCTGTTGCACTTAGGCCTACATAGGCCTACTATAAACCTATGAATTCTGAAAAGTTTTTATGGAAGTCTTATCCGAAAAGATTATTTATTTATGTATTTATTTATTTATTTATTTATTTATTGTTTGTTTGTTTGTTTGTTTTTGTCCATGGCGGCTTTGGAGTGCATAGGTTTATGAATTATATGGACTCCTTATTATCATTTGGTTATTTAGTGTCCTTTTGGAGTTTCCAAGTGTCCTTTTTGGAAAGACACCTAAATTAAATGAAAAAAGCTTGCAGGAAATAGTTTTATGAGAATCACCCTTCAATCTGGTTGTTTACTTTGCTGAATAAAGCAAATTATATTAACATGAACGTGTTAAACAAGATAAATGGTGTATGCTTAATTTCCCGATAAGTGTGCGAAATTAAAGATTGCACAAAAAGATGTGATTAATCGCGATTAAAAATAAATCAATTGACTGCCCTAGTTTTGGATTTTTGCAAATTACACCCTGCTATTTTCCATTCTCTACCTCTCCAGAACTTTCCACGTTAATTGAAATAGTTTGATTTACACAGCAGGCCTAAACGGTGAGAAAACCATAATGAAAAAGTAAAAATTACTTGTATGTCATTGTTCTTTGTTCTCCTTGCAGGTGCCCACCATTACAGACAGTGTGATGTGTTTTGGACCACTGGTTCCAGATGGCTATGCAGTGTGTTACAATCCACAGCAAGATCATGTCCACTTCTCCATAACTGCTTTCAACTGCTGTGAGGAAACCAACGCAGAGAAACTGGCTCTCACACTGGAACGATCACTTTGGGATCTCCAGGAGTTATTTCAGCCCTCCGTATAGCACAGTTTAGACATCCAGAGACTAAGAGTCAGTTTTAAAACTCTGATCCAGCATTGCAGCAGCTTCAGGGACACAGTCTTTAATATGTGATGAACAGAATTTATTCCTGAAAGTGTCAAGCTTTGTTAAATGACTGGTCTTTGAGCAAGTTTAAGTGGTCTTAATGGAAGTTTGCAAGTATGAGCACTGAGATGCAGGTGAATGTGTATGATTGGCCATTTGCTAATAAGAAATGCATGATGGCCTTTATTATTTTTATTATAAGAACAGCCAAAAGCTTAAGCTAGTGATCTAATGCTGTGGACTTGGGTCCCTCTTTAGCTTTGTCAAAGATCATAGAGTTTAAAATAAAGTCTGATTTCATGTGACGTGTTACATACCTGCTGTTCAATTTGATAAACATTTCTTGCTCATAAAATGTGTGCTTTGTCAGAAATTGACCAAATATTTAAAAGTAACACAATAAGATTTGTGTGAAATCATTGACTGTTACAAAAGCTGTAATCATAACTGTTTAAGCATATAGGAGTTGTTACTCATTATGTCCTCTATAAAACATGTTTGTTATCTGCTAATAAATTGAGTACATTGGTAACAAATGAGTTTTCTTTTAGAAACTTTTGCCAGAGATCTCCACATTTCCTCTCATTCAAGTTTCACAAATGTTCTCTATATTTTACCACAAAGTAGTTAATTTCTTTAGTTATGGTTTCCATGTGAGTTACAACTTTTTTTCCCAAAAATACATACATTGACAAAATATATTTGGACATATAAGCCACACCAGGGGTGGCACTACTACTACAAAAGTGTTGGGGCTTTAACATTTAATAATAAAAAAAGCTATTAGTATTAACTTTAAATACCATGTGCCCCAACAAATACTGCAAGTAGAACATAAATCAAGCAAATATTATTTTTAATGAATATTACTAAACAGTATAGAACCCTCAGTGTTTGCTTCCTACAATATTAGGGTTAAGTTCCCTTTCAGTCGGTCACGTTCGACGTAGTCGACGTGTCAACTGATTGGGATCACGCTAGGGAGCCTGTCATCTTTGAGTACTGTAAAAATGAGCCGCGTGGGTATGAATACGGAAGTGGATACACGCACCAGTTGTCTTTCGCTTCGGAGCCAATCGGATCTTCTGATGTCTCTGAAGAGTGTTGTTCTACAACGAGTGAGTGTGTCGGTGTTCTTCTGGAAGACTCTCACAGTGCTGGTGTTGACAGCGAGTGCAGCGGTGATTTAAGGGTTACGAGGGTTATGGGTCTTCAGATCAACTGGAGAAGAGTAACTCGTCCACAGACTGAGGAAATTTTTTCCAGTTCGGAGGTGGACTTGGTTTACACGTTTCTCAACTGGAATGTGTTCGGTCGGTGCTTAGAGGTGAGAAAGGGTCCCACTGAATAACCTTCAGACGCTCCTGGGGCATATGGTAGACGCAGCCACATATAGCCGGTTTCCTCCATATGATGACTGCTTCAGCACTGACTTCATGACCAAGTTCCTAGATGGCCGTGGCTGAGCAGCACGCCAAACTTTCAGCAGTGTTCAGACCTTTTGTTTCTCCGGGCTAATCGCTCCTAGAACAAGTGTCTATTAAACACTAGCTCAGGGACCACGTATAACGGGCATGCAGTAAGGAGGGCTTGGGCATACCTCAAACTGCACTTGCATTCAATTGCCTCGAGTTTTTAGCAGTTTCCTTGCTTGATGCCCCTGCTCAGCAAGATGCACTGCCCAGTACAGTGACCATTGCTCATACGCTTCCCTCGCATGTCACAATTCGGTCACAATCCGGCCTGCGCAATCGTGCCGCCCATGTGGCCTCATGACAGCCTGTTGCCGAGGAGAGTGGAGACTCAATCCCCAGGCGTTCCAGCTGTCCGGGATATCTTCGGGGGCCGCACAGTTACATCTGTTGCCGCTCTGATCTTGTCCCCTTGCCAGTTGTTTACTCCCTTAAACACGGCTTACAGCTGACGCCGGGGCCTACGCAATGTGTTAATTCCCCAGTGAGCCCTCTTAAACATCACTGTGTTAAGTCAGGTAAGAAGGAGCAGGTTCTTTTAGTTGCCCTGTAATGGCCCAACCTCGTTCCCCAGACAGCCTTCCTGACTCATTCCTCTGAGACTTCTCAGAGATGGGGGTACCATGGCACCTGCACTGAACCGGAGAAATCTAGGTTCCGTTGCGGTGGTTCAGCGATCTACCTCTAAGAGAACGTAGATACTATCACTTCTGCGAAAGTTCCCTCTAAAAGATGAGGCTTGCTTACGTTCTGAAGTAGAACCTGTTCGTTGTTGATGTTCTTCTCACGGGAAGACCCCCGAGAGTGTTTGATCACTTCTATGCTTCCTTCCTGCAGAAGATTGTCGGAGCGTGGCTGTTCCACTCCACCCTCATAATGATGTTGCCCCTATATTAACGCACATCAGGATGCAGTCGAGATATAGGAAGTACGACTTGATCCAGGTTCCTAAGCGGTGCAAGGAGATGAAATCTCAATTATACTCTCAATAATGAGAGACCCCGATCTGGATATGTGCCCAAGGTTTAAGGGTGTCACGAAATCGACCAAAATTAAGTCACAATCTCGAACTTCGAATTAAAAAATGGAATCGTTGATTCTGCCACGCCCCCATGTCACGTCCGGTCGGCTTGCCAAGCGGAAAAAAAGCGTTGCTAACACAATGCTAAATCATAAATCAGATGTATGTACAATAACATTACGATGTCCAGCAATCGATTTAAATAGTACGTTGGGTTTAATTTGTCGTTTAATGAGGTCTAATATATGTTGTTAGTGGCGAGAATTTTCACTTGAATAAATACATAGATCCGACTATTTTAATCGTGTTTTTAAATAGTCCAGTAGCAGAACTTTTGCCTAGCGTGTCAGAGGTATTGGGTTCTAACGTTAATCCGCACTTTTTTTTTCCTCATCAACCTGTGCTTTAAAAAAGAAAAAAAATGTAAAAATCGAGAATCGAATCGAACCGTGACCTTAAAATTTAAAATTTAATTGAATCGAGGATTTGGAGAATCGTGACACCCCTACGAAGGTTCCTATTTCTCCCTTAAAACTGGACCAGGTGGTGAGCCTGCAAGTGCTGCCCCGGAGGAGGCAGACCCAGCCCTGACTTTTCTCTGTTCCTCCCACCTTGAGGTTATTCAGGACAGAATGCAAAGTCACAGGACCTCTCCAGCTCTCGTCTGTTTCGGAAACCAGCAGAAGGGAAGGCAGTTTCCATGCAGAGGTTGGCCCACTAAAAGATTAGTGTTGCCATCATCTTGATGAATTTCCCAAGGTGCACCATGCCCACCTGGGTAGTGAGCTCCTCCAAAAAGAGAGTGTAGCTCCTTCCTGGGCGTTGACACGAGTGCCTTGCTGACAGATTAAGAGCTGTGGGCTGAGCGACAACAGTACATTCGCTAGGAAATTAGCCTATTTGTCAAGCAGGTTGCTTTCCGTGGGCTCCCTTCACACGAAGCCAGCTTCACCTTAGCCCAGTTTGTAGAGTTGGCTTACTGCGCCATTCCCCTCCTATCCCCCTCCGATGCTAAACCTATCACTTGTATGCTTGTGTAACTTGTGTTAGGTGGGGTCCATATTTTGTGATCCCTACGGCGATCCCATATGTGTATTCTTCCACAGTTTGACTCCCTGCGGCGAGCCCGTGTCTTCCCTTGGCAGAGCCTGATCTGCCGTCACTGTCCACTGTCCCTGTTATCAGCTGGAGCCACCTCAGTGACATGCCATATGTTGGTACTGCCTGCTAAGTTTGCTCAGTCCATGTGTGTATTCTCCACGTTACCTCCTTCGGGCAGGATGTGGCTTCTGCAGCGAATGCCTTCCAACGAAAGGTACACTTTCCCAGTGGTCCTGTGGAACAGCAGTGACTTTCCTGGCCTAAGTCCTGTCCTGTTCCGCATCAATATGCGGGAAGATCAGGAGGCTTTTTTCTAGGCACTGGAAGGTGGCAGCACTAGTGGCGTTTTAGTAGGGATCCCAATCAGTCGACTAAGACGAACGTGACCGACTGAAAGGGAATGTCTCGGTTACGTATGTAACCCTCGTTCCCTGAAGGAGGGAACGGAGACGTATTCCCCCAGCCACTATTGCTGTACCACCGCTGACCGGGTTCCGCTCGGCACCTCAGCGAACAACAACTGGTGCATGCATCCACTCCGTATTTATACCCGTGCTGCGGGAAAATTTCAGAACTAGAGACACGCATCCAAACTTTAATCAAGGTTAATTGTAAGAGTGCAAGGGCTTTAGATACTGCTTTGGATGCGACTAGCTTAGTGAACTCTGTACATTGTTCGGTTCCGGCTGTAGTAGAGCCCGTGCAGCAGGGCAATTGGGTGACGGTGAGGCACTGTAGTCGCGGGATAAAACACTGCTCTTCCGATTACAACTTCAAACAGGTTCTCCCCTCTCAGTGAAACACCCACTTTGAATCCTGTTGAATGTGCCCTAGTTAGTGCTGGCAAATGCTAATTGTAAATTCTCTAAGATGATTATTCACGTCGGCACTAATGATGTTCGACTCCGCCAGTCGGAGATCACTAAAATTAACGTTAAAGAGGTGTGTGAACTCGCAAGTATGATGTCACTGTAATGTGCTCTGGCCCCCTTCCTGTTTGCAGGATTGATGAGATACTTAGTAGATTGTCCTCACTTAATGGCTGGCTGTCTAAGTGGTGTCCACAAAATAATATAGAAGTCATAGACAATTGGAAAAGTTTTTGGGGCAGACCTGACCTGTTGAAAAGAAATGGTATTCATCCCTCCTGGAATGGTGCTGCTCTTCTCTCTAGTAATATGGCACATAGTCTTAGAGCTCAAACATGAATTGGGGCTCAGGTCAGGAAGCAGACAGACTGGCTAAACCGACCATCTGCCAGCTGTCTCACGTCACCAAGGTCAGATAAATTCCATCACATGGAGACTATTTCACCTAGATATTATCATATAAGATTGTGTCTGTTCCCCGAATTAGGACATACAAACAACTTCCAAACCCATCTAAGGGTAAAAATCTTATGTTCAACAAATAAAAAGCAGATATAATACAAATGAGCAAATGATAAAGCTTGGGTTGGTGAAAATTCGATCCCTTACTTCAAAAGTGTTTGACAAAAACCTGGCTAAAACCAAACAATTACATGACTTTAAATGAGTCCACCCCGCAAGATTACTGTTATAAACATGAACCTTGTCTGAAAGGCAAAGGGGGAGGTGTTGCTGTAATTTATAGTAATTGCAGAATATAGAAAAAAATGCAGAACAATTAGTCCATGCGTTCATGACATCAAGGCTAGATTATTGTAATGCTATTATGGGTGGCTGCATTGCACACTTAATAAACAAACTACAGCTGGTCCAAAACGCAGCAGCTAGAGTTCTTACCAGAACCAGGAAGTATGACCATATTAGCCCGGTTCTGTCAACACTGCATTGGCTCCCTATTAAACATCATATACATTTTTAAATATTGCTGATCACTTACAAAGCACTAAATGGTTTAGCTCCCCAGTACTTGAGCGAGCTCTTAATGCATTATAGTCCTTCACGTCTATTGCGATCTCAAAATTCCAGCCAGTTGATAATACCTAGAATATCAAAATTGACTGCTGGCGGTAGATCCTTTTTCTATTTAGCACCAAAACTTTGGAAAAATCTTCCTAACATTGTCCGGGAATCAGACACACTCTGTCAGTTCAAATCTAGACTAAAAACACATCTCTTTGACCTAGCATACACATAACACATTATAGACTTCTATAATTCAATTTTAGTTGCATAGTGCATTAATGCATAGTTTAGGTCAGCCAGAACTGGGAATACTCCCCATAAATCCTGATGTACTTGTTACATCATAAGAAGCATACTATAAATGACAGCAACACCTCCCCATTTGCCTTTCAGACGAGGTTCATGTTTATGACCATAATCTTGTGAGGTGGACTCATTTAAAGCCATGTAATCGTTTGGTTTTAGGCAGGTTTCTGTCAAACACAGCACATCTAGGTTATAGTCTGTAATCATAGCATTAACAATAAGTGCTTTTGAAGTTAGGGATCGAATATTCAGCAACACAAGCTTTATCATTTGCTCATTTGTATTATATATGTTTTTTATTTGTTCAATAAATCCATTTTATTACATCAATAAAATGTTTACCCTTAGATGGGTTTGAAAGTTTTTCAATTCCGCCACAGACCAGGAAAAAAGTCAGTGGCGCGTTCAGATGCTATTTTAAGGGCGCATGCTTGGCCATAATGTAGCGCATACACTTTGCTTCTCTCATCTACAACAGGTGCAGCAGTTGACATTTTTGCAAACCATACATAATTACAAGGAAAAATATTCCACACGAGTTAAATCATTGTGGTGTCAAGTCAAGTCAAGTATATTTGTATAGTGCTTTTCACAATACAGATTGTATCAAAGCAGCTTCACAGTATTAAATTAAAATAATACAACAAGGTTTGTTTCTAGTGGAATTTATTGATTGATAAAATTTAAATTAAATATCCCCAAAATATCCTCAACTGAGCAAGCCAAAGGCAACAGTGGCAAGGAACCGAAAAACTCCATCAAGTGACCTAATGGTGACCTGAAACTCCATCAGGTGACCTAATGGAGAAAAAAAAAAACCTTGGGAGAACCCAGGCTCAGTCGGGGCCAGTTCTCCTCTGGCGTTTTGAACTAGAGACCGGATTTAACTGTAAGATTAAAATTATTATATGAATGCCTGGCTGAAGAGATGCGTCTTTAATCTAGTTTTAAACTGGGAGAGCGAGTCTGAGCAACGAACAGTATCAGGAAGGCTATTCCAGAGTTTTGGAGCTAAATGTGAAAATGCTCTCCCTCCTTTGGTGGATCTGGATATCCTAGGTATGACCAAAAGTCTCGAATTTAGTGATCTTAAAAGAGCGCGATGGATTATAGGGCGATAGAAGATCCGTTAAATAGACTGGAGCTAAGCCGTTTAGGGCTTTATAAGTCAGTAGTAATACCTTGTAATTAATACGGGACTTTATAGGTAACCAATGTAGTGATGTTAAAATCGGTGTTATATGATCATATTTTCTTGATCTAGTAAGAACTCTAGTGGCTGCATTTTGGACTAACTGTAGCTTGTTTATTGAGGATGCAGGACAACCAGCTAATAAAGCATTACAGTAATCTAGTCTCGAGGTCATGAATGCATGAACTAACTTTTCTGCATCAGAAACTGATAGCATGTTACGTAGCTTTGCAATGTTTCTAAGGTGGAAAAAGGCTGTTTTTGTAACATATGAAATATGATTTTCAAAAGACAGGTTGCAGTCTAGTATAAAACCCAGGTCTTTTACTGTAGAGGATAAAGTAACAGGGCATCCTACTATGTTAAAATTGTATTGTGAGAGATTTTGTGGGCGGTTTTTGAACCGATAAGTAGTACCTCTGTCTTGTCTGGATTTAATAAAAGAAAATTACACGTCCTCCAATCTTTTATATCTTTAACACACTCTGTCAGTTTGGATAATTTAGCGTTTTCATCCGGCTATGATGAAATATATATTTGAGTGTCATCAGCATAACAATGGAAACTAATTCCATGTTTCCTTATAATATTTCCAAGTGGCAGCATATATATTGAGAATAATAGAGGGCCTAACACAGATCCCTGCGGCACTCCATAGTTTACTGGAGTTATGATCGATTTTTCTCCATTTAAATAGACAAAATGATAGCGGTCAGATAAGTATGATCTGAACCAGCTTAATGCTTGTCCTTGAACACCAGTATAATTTTGTAGTCGATCTAAGAGTATTGTGTGATCTATAGTATCGAGCGCAGCACTAAGATCAAGTAAAACTAATATTGAGATACAGCCTTGGTCAGAAGCTAAAAGTAAATCATTTGTGATTTTAACGAGCGCAGTTTCAGTGCTATGGTGCGGCCTGAATCCAGACTGACACTTTTCATAGATGTCATTTTCTTGCAAGAAAGAGCCCAGTTGAGCGGACACAACTTTTTCTAATATTTTAGACATAAATGGAAGATTTGAAATGGGTCTATAATTTGCTAGGTTATTATGATCTAATTGTGGTTTCTTAATGAGTGGTTTTATAACTGCCAATTTAAATGTTCTTGGACCATGACCTAAAGATAAAGATGAGTTAATAATATTGAGGAGAGGCTCTTCCACTATAGGTAACACTTCTTTCAGTAGTTTAGTTGGTATAGGATCTAATAAACATGTTGTTGTTTTAGATGAAGTGATAAGTTTATTTAACTCTTTTTGTTCTATAGTTGTAAAGCACTGTAATTGTTCTTGCGGGGTGATAATTGAGGCTGAATTATAAGGTGCGATTGAAGATTGAACATTTACAATTGTGGTTCTGATGCTTTCTATTTTCTCAGTGAAGAAGTTCATGAAATCATTACTACTAAACTGTAACGGGATATTTTGTTCAGGTGACGCTTGCTTATTTGTTAGTCTAGCCACGGTGCTAAATAAAAACCTTGGATTGTTTCGGGATATTTTCTATTAGTTTGCGGAGGTGCTCAGCCCTGGCCGCTTTTAGAGCCTTTTTATAACGTGACATACTGTCTTTCCACGCGATTCTAAAGACCTCTAAATTAGTTTGTTTCCATTTACGCTCTAAATTACGGGTTTCTCTCTTTAGAACATGCGTAGTATTGTTGTACCATGGTGCTTTCATTTTCTCTCTGACCTTTTTTAATTTAACGGGTGCAACAATATCCAATGTTCTGGAGAGAATGGTGCTCATAGTGCTAGTTAGTTCTTCTAGTTCATCTGTTTGTTTGGGTTCAGGCAGCAGCTGAGATAGATCGGATAAGCAGTTTGAGAAATTATCTATGGTGGATGGGAGGATTGTTCTGCCTGGTCGATAACGCGGCGCAGCATGACATATTACAGCAGTACGTAATATGCAAGTTACCATGTAATGGTCAGTAACATCATCACTTTGCGGTATAATATCTATATCGGTTGGATCGGTTCCATATGATAGAATTAAATCGAGTGTATGATTAAAGGACAATTCCGGTATGTAACACTTTGAGTCTATTTTGTAGTTTGTTTTGGATGAACAAGAGTGGTGGACAAAGAAATTTTGACAATGGTTCCTGTCGTGACTTTTTGACTATTTTAGAATTGCCCATGACCACTTTAGAATGGGAGTCAATGGCCATGCACAAACATGTCCTTAAAACAACCCTTAACGTTCGTTTTCAAAACTGTGCAACTCACCGAGTGGTTAGTGGTGTTCGTTGATGATTAAAAAAATATATATCGGCGCAATGTATGATTTCAATCCGTTTATTTTTCTATAGTGGAACTATTTTTTCAGATACCTCACAACCGCGTATAAACTTCCGCTCTTCCGCAACTTCCGTTGCTCTCTAGCTCACGCTAGCCTTCTGAGAGACAGAGAACCGAGCGAAAAGACCTAAAAGACTACAATCAAATGTAAACAGCATCCTTTCCGTTTCCGGTAGCGCAGTAATATCAACGAGCAATGAGTCCTCCAACGGAAATCAATGGATTTTACAAAATGCCAAATAAAACACGACAGAAACTGTATTTCGCTATGCTACTTGTTTTGGAACATCAACGAACACCACTAACCACTCGGTGAGTTGCACAGTTTTGAAAACGAACGTTAAGGGTTGTTTTAAGGACATGTTTGTGCATGGCCATTGACTCCCATTCTAAAGTGATCATGGGCAATTCTAAAATAGTCAAAAAGTCGCGACAGGAACCATTGTCAAAATTTCTTGTTCATCCAAAACAAACTACAAAATAGACTCAAAGTGTTAAATACCGGAATTGTCCTTTAAGACGATGAGTGGGACCAGTGACGTTTTGCTTGACCCCAAAGGAGTTTAATAAATCTGTAAACGCAGTCCCTAACGCATCATTTGAATTATCTACGTGTATGTTAAAATCTCCAACAATTAATGCTTTATCGACGTTGACCAATAGATCTGAGAGAAAATCTGCAAACTCTTTTAGGAAATCAGCGTATGGCCCTGGCGGTCTATATACGGTAGCCAAAGCTAGAGATAATAGGGATTTTTTTCTTACATCTGAGAGCGTAACATTTAGTACAAGTACTTCAAACGAATTAAATTTGTCACCTGTTTTCTGGGTAACATTAAGAATATCTCTATAGATTGTTGCAACACCACCGCCACGACCAATCAGACGGGGCTCATGCTTATAACAGTATCCTGATGGAGTAGACTCATTAAGACCGAAATAATCATTTGGTTTAAGCCAGGTTTCAGTAAGCCAAAGTACATCGATGCTATTATCTGTGACTATTTCATTTACAATAACTGCCTTAGGTGTGAGTGATCTAATGTTTAGAAGACCTAGCTTTAGAAATTGTTTTTGTTCACTAATAGCGAGATTTTCTGTTTTAATAACAATTAGATTTTTCCTAGATCCTGCAGTAGATTTATTATTTGATCTCACTAAACGAGGAATAGACACAGTTTCTATGCAATGTTCTACACTAGTATTTATATCAATTAAGTTTTTTCAATTCAGTCTTCCGCAGCCTGATATCGTTCACTCCCGCGTGCAACACGACGGCTCCGACATGCTCATCACCGTTCAAGATCTCGGGTACCCGCACAGCGATGTCGAAAACACGAGCACCAGGAAAGCAGTGAGTGCGCACCTTACTTTTACCTAACGTAGCGTGGACGTGCCAGACGATGGAATCGCCGATGATCACAGCATCGCGTTCCGTTTCGCGAAGAGGGGAGAAGCGGTTCTGGGTGGAGATCTCGAAAACCGGGAAGGGCGGAGAGATTCTTGCTCTGGTCCTGGCCCGCGTCTTCCGCTGCGGAATCACCCTGGGTTCGTGGTGGCGTGTCGGAGCCGGAGTGAACGAAACCATGGCTGATCGTGACCTGGGCGCTCGGAACCAATGCTGAGAAACGCACGGAGTAGACGAGGTCGGGGTCAGCGGATTACTAATGTTAGTCACTGATTTGTGTGCATTGGCGCGTGATGTTTCAAGAGCTAAACGCCGGTCTCTCATCGACGCATCGGCGCATGCTGTTTCAAGAGCTAAACGCCGGTCTCTCAGCTCGACTTGTTTCTCTAAAAGGTCGCGGATCTGCTTCTCTACAGCTTCCAGCTCAGACTGCACCGCGTGCAGCTCGAATGTGTCCTCACCTGCACCAAAAGGTAGACAACATACATCTGATATATTCGCCATTTTAACAGATGGACAGTAATTTAGCAACGACGCTACCAGTGATGCTATCAATATTAATACTAATTTATGACTGAAGTCTTGGATATAATCCGTCTTTTAGTGGTACGGGTGTAATGTAGACGCACGATAGGCGAGAAAATGTTCGTTTTTAAGTGAGTGTAGAGTAGAGATGCGCGGTTGGCGGTTACAGCCGCGGACTCCGCGGATAAACCGCGGATTGGGCGGATGACGTGACGAAAAATAATATTTTAATTAAATTCGGGAGGGTGGCGGGCGGTTGAACCAATCAAATGAAAAATATATGTATACACAAATCAACGGATGGCGGGCGGGTGTGGTTTTGAAAATTGGTCAAAAACGTTGGTGCGGCTGGATGGTGGACGGATGATGATTTTTGTGATGCGGTTGCGGATGAAATAATAGCCCATCCGCGCATCTCTAGTGTAGAGACGACGCGCTCAGCCGTGACCCACAGGTGAAAACCGGTGTTGGATCACTATGAAGATGTGAAGATGTCCATGAAGATGTGAAAAAATAGGCATAAATCTAGCTTACACGTTTACCCAAATTATTATACGCCTGTTTAACCGAAGCTTATTTGGGTGGGTTTCTCCCATCCCAATACAATGTCACTTCTCTGTCTTTTACGGCCCTGACGAGAACGTCGGTCTCCTCGGCTGTGAACCGCTCCAGGCGTGCGCCTGGCAAATCCGCCGTTATAATAGCGATTCACAGTGGGTGTTTCACTGAGTGGGGAGAATCTATTTGTTATGGTAATCGGAATGGAAGAGCTGTGTTTTGTCCCGCGACTACAGCGTCTCATGGTCACCCAGTTGCCCTTCTGCACAGGCTCTATAGCCGGAACCGAACAATGTACAGAGTTCACTAAGCTAGTTGCATCCAAAGCAGTATCTAAAGCCCTTGCACTCAGCTGAGTAAAGCATTTCAACTGAAATGAAGTTCTCACCATAGACTGTAAAAAAATATGGACGTAGTGTCCGTGACGTCACCCATAGGTTTCTGAAGAGTATTTTTGAAGCCCAAGGTAGGCGGAGCCAGCCGTCGGCATCTTGGTAGCGCTTCACTCCTGGAAAAAACGAAAATGGGCAAAAAGGTGGGATTAGCTGAGGTGACATGACGGCTAACAGACAGCAGACAAACAGCTAGTAAACGACAGCAGCGGCAATCCACATGTCACTCAAGTGGCCACGCCCTTAATTATGCAGAACTTTAAGGCTTAATATAATTTAAACTGATTAGTTATAAAAAAATTCACGCCCCTCTCACAGTTTTCATGAAGGGAAAAAATTAGCTATATAGACCAAAACCACTTTTTGCACCAGGCTGTAAAAAAAATTTTCTGCTATAAAGTTGGCCATTTTAACATTGGGGGTATATGAGATTGACTCACTTTTGCACCCTGTCTTTAGCAGCTAGTCGATGAATTGCAGTTTAAGTCACTTCCGTGTTGGTTTTGAGAGAGAGAGAGGAGAAGGTTGCTGCTTGGTTCTCTCCTGTGACTATCAGGTGAGACTCATAGAGCACATTGGGCCTCATTCACCAACCATTCTTACGAAGAAATGTGTTCTTAAACCCCACTTACGCACTTTTACGAAGATTCTGACATTCACTTATGTTTACTTATCTTGGATTTGTTGTTAGCTTAGAACAAAATGTATGCACACTCAAGAGCACTCTTACGCACATTTGAGTGATGACAGTTTTCTCCAAATAATTGGTTACTGCATTTTATTTAATTCTACAGTCATTTACAATGATGGTATTTTACTGTAATGTATTTCTGATCATTTGTTGAAAAAAAAAATCATAGTATGCAAAGAAACACTAACACTGCAATTTACATCAGCAATTAAGCTGAATAAATACTGCATTATTTGGTTATTGATCGCGCTATTTATAGGGCCAAAATGGGCCTGTTTCTGCACATCAGGCATGCTATCAAAATGGCATATCTATTGCTGCTTGATGACATTGCCGAGCGTACTCTGAGAAGGGAACGCATCTTTGAGGACCACGCTGATTTATTTGCGGAGACTGACGAGTACTTGATCGAACGGTTTAGGCTTCCAAGACACGTTTTAATGGAGCTGTGTGATACTTTGGAGCCAGCGCTGCGAAGCCATACCCAATAGTCCAATCCCATACCACCCCATGTGCAGGTACTCTCCACCTTGGGATTTTTAGCCACTGGGACATTTCAGCAGGAGTTAGCAGACCGGGTGGGCATATCACAGCCATCCATCAGCTGCGCTCTCCCACGAGTTGTGGATGGAATAAATCAACTGGCCACACAATATATTTTCTTCCCCTACACCACGCAACAACAGCTGCCGGTCAAGAGAGGGTTCTACTCTATTGCTGGTCTGCACAACGTAATCAGGGCAATAGACTGCACTCAAGTGCGCATTAAGGCACCCTCACCAGACCCATTCCAATACCTCAACCGCAAGCAATATCACTCAATCAATATACGAGTCATCTGCCACTCCGTCAGCCATCTCTTGAACGTGGTCTCCTGCTTCCCAGGAGGTGCACATGACTCTTATATTATGCAGAACAGTTCTGTGGGAATGCGCCTGGAACAAGGAGCTGCTGGAGACGCATGGCTCATTGGTAAGCACCGTTGAGTAATTTCAAATTCCAATTTTTGGTTTCAAAAAGTGGGTTTCTTCATTAATGACTTGTTTCATTAGGAGATTAAGGGTATGCCCTTGCGCCCTGGCTAATGATGCCATTAATAAACCCTCAGACGCACCAAGAGGCCTCTTATAACAGAGGCACGCACGCACCCACTCCACCATTGAGCGAACCATCGGTATTCTGAAGGGACGCTGGATGTGTTTGGACACAGCAGGTGGTAAGCTGCTTTACAAGCCAGAGAAGATGAGTAGGACTACTTGTTTTATTCAGGTTTGAAAAATGGAGAACATGTTGTAGAATCTAATTCCAACAATTTAGTTTTAGTTTTTCTAGCTTTTGATCATCTCTTCACCGTTTTTAGGTTTACAGAATAATCATGGCCTGTTGTGTGTTACACAACATCGCTATGAAGCGTGGTGTTCCACTTCCACTTCAGCCACCACACCAGGATGTGCGTCCTGACCCATTGATGGGACCAGACAACCGACTTGGCGTGGAAGTCAGACAACAAATAATTTGTCATTTTTGATTTGTTTTGTCCTTTAAATACCACAAATTAAACACATGAAATGACACAGGTTTCAGTGCGCGATCTTTATTTTTGAAAATGTGTGTTTATGTCTTTGAGTGTTTCTGATATTGTGGCCAGAGTAGAAGTGATTTCACAGAGACTCCTGGTTATCCAAGACCCCAACGACGATGACACGTGCACTTGGACGGGACCTGGGGGCATGTACAGAGGCAGGCCTACTGCAGGAAGGCCGAATGGTGTCAGGTTCCTCTTCACAGAGGGGTTGCCTGGATTGTAGATCGGTAAAAAACAAAAACGATACTAAAACTAAAACAGTTTTTTTTTTTTTTAGATGTTTCATGTTTCATGTTTTGTTCAATATAGGCCTACTGCAAAAGCAGTAGGATTTCAAACTGAATAAACTAGGAATTCAGGTGAGGACTCATTCACAGTCACATAGGCCCACATTTGGTTTGACAAACTGGTGTAAAATTCCTTTCCAATGGTTTCATCTTTGCTTTCAGTTAAATTATGGCATAAAATTGTAAAAATTCTGAAAGACTTGCTTACCGTCTGATTCACTGGTGGGAGATGGCCTTGGAGGATATGAATCTGTTGATATAGGTCCCTGGTCAGTGTACAATTGCTCCGCTGATGACACACCTGCTGAGAGTGCCGTCTCACCAATAATGGCCCCGATGCGCTGGTCAATCTCAGATAACTTAGGGCCTGCATGCCCCCCTCCAATGGTCAGCATATGTCTCTTATGTTTGGCAATGGATTTTTTGGTCTCTGATTTTAAATCAAACCATTTCTTTTTTACATCTTCAATTGAGCGACGTTGTCCAGAAACAGAGTTCACGGAATCCGTGATCTCCTTCCATGCCTCCGTTTTGTTGGTGGCTTTAAAACCACTGGAAACACTACTAAATGTAATGCCTCGTTTGGCATTTACCTGTTGCAGTAGAATTTCTATTTCAGAAATTTTTGGTGGGCTCCACCCAATGAGGGGTAGACTACCAGCTCCACGGCGGCTGGTGATGGAGCTGGCTCTATCCAGGGGAAGACACTGGGTTCACAGAGAGGGAAACTGTACAGTGGAGGAATACATTGTATGGGGTCAACATAGGGAACCACTACATACAGAACACTAGCCAGATTACAAGGGCTCACATGAAAAGGGGGATACCAAGAGTAATGGGTCTGATAGTGAGTTCCTCATCCACCACAATAGTGCTTAAGTAATAGAGAAGGGTGACCCAGGGTTCACCATTCAAGGAAAACTCTAACTGGAGAAAAAAAAGCATGTTATCACTAAAAAGCAACCATTATCACCTCAGAGAGGATAAATGCATGCAGTTTGTCTGATTTTTACCCATTATAACCTAAGGCTCGAGACAAAACTGTTTCCATGCGTAGATTATAAAATCTCGCAAAAGCGTTGGGTGTGGCCCAGCCTTCAGCTCTATATTTGTCTGCTGACGAAGCACAGTTCGCTAGAGCCAATGTTGCTGCAATACTCATGGAAGAGTGAGCCCTCACTCCCAGTGGGCACAGTACATCCTGGGCCTGATAAGCCTGGAAAATGGCATCCACAATCCAGTGGGCCATTCTTTGTTTGAAACAGACTCCCCCTTCTGCTGACCTCTGAAGCAGACAAAGAGCTGCTCAGCTTGTCTGAAGCTCTGTGTCCGGTCCAGATATATGCACAGAGTGCGTACTGGACACAGCAGAGACAGGGCTGGGTCTCCCTCATCAGGAGGTATTGCTTGCAAGTTCACTACTTGGTCCCTTAAGGGAGTAGTGGGAACCTTGGGCACATATCCAGGCTGGGGTCTCAGGACAATGTGAGAGTAGGCCGGCCACACAATTCCAGGCACTATTCACTAACGGAGAAGGCTTGTAGGTCGCCCACCCTCTTAACGGAGGTGAGAGCAATCAGGAGGGCCGTCTTCATAGAAAGGGCACTAAGCTTGACAGACTGCAAGAGCTCAAACGCTGTGTCGTTAACTGCTAATGTGACCATGTACACTTTAAGGGTGGAGGCTGACAGGTGCTTCTCCCAGGCCATCCTGAAGAAAGGAAAGCATAGACTCAACGCCACAACTCTGTGGGTCTTCACCTCAGGAACCACACCATGTAGTGAACACTTCAAGGCATAGAGACGTTTGGTAGAGGGGGCTCTGGCCTAAGAGATGGTATCTATCACCACTGGTGATAGCCCTATGAATTCCTTCTCGTCCCGTCCAGGGAGACATGGAGGTTCCAGAGGTCTGGACACTGGTGCCATTTTGTGCCCTACCCCTGAGAAAGAAGGTCCTTCCTCAGGGGAATCCACCAGGGAGGGGCCGACGGCATCAGTGTGAGCTCCGAGCATAGGCGCCGATACCGTGGGTGCTCCGGGGCTCGAGCACCCACAGAAAATACAGAGCACCCACGGAAAATACCGAGCACCCACGTGTGCCAGACTGCCAGTAGGCTACATTCATTTAAAATTAAACATTGCAGTTGGTGCTATGTGAAGCATCTGTCACACTGTGATTAGTTATGTCGCTGTCAGTCGCCTGCTCCATATCCTATCCACCAATCACAGCGTTTCTCGGATGAAAACGCTTCTTTAGTGACCCCGCTCTGTACGCAGAGACACGTTCCTCCTGAAGAATTAACCGCAATGGTGAGTCAACAAATATAATTTTTACTGTGTGGACTTGTGTGACAGAGTCCTGCACGGGTTCGGGTACCCGACGGGTGACCCGCAAATTTTGCTCAAATGGATGCGGGTCGGGTCGGACACGGGGGAAACACGGGTCTAAACACGGGTCTAAACACGGGTTTAAAACAATCACGTAAAAAATATATGCACATTTTTAGGAACACATCTACAAAAATATGCCTGTATTTCAAGTTAATAAAATAATTTAAAATCCACATCAGTTTATTTGTGCCCACGCCCTCCCAGGAGTCTCTATACCTACTTTCACTTTTAAAAAGTCATCATAACAAGCGCGATCTGCTTGCAGTCGTCGAGATGGATGCTGAGGAGTTGAAGAAAAGAATAGCTGGTAAAGTTGTTGACAAAACTGAAGAAAACAATGTTGTGAAAGGCTTTGCTGCATGCATTTTCGTGTTGGATAGCCGCAAATGTGGAACTTCATCGCAGAGGAAGCACGCAGATAACTGTGGTAACAAACCAAGCAGTTTTATCGAACAGTATTTTTCAAATTTAACACTGTTAAGCTATGTGTGGTGTGCAAGGCGTGTTTGAACCCAACATTGTCAGATGTAGGCTAGACGAAATTGCGTGGCAGATATAGTGTTGTAGCCGCGTCTGTTCGACTGGTAAAATGTTACTCAGTTTTGTGGTAACGTTAGCCATGTTCTTCATGTACCGGCCTTTTGACAGCTTCAGCTGAAGTTGTCCTTGTGTTAATGGTCGTGTGATAACTTCTGTATGATCTGGCAATAAACAATACAAATTTTGTAAGTGTGTCTATAATGTGATAGTCTAAACTGATTTTATTTCGGTTGCGGGTCGGGTGGGTGGTCCGTCGGTTCTATTTTAAGCGGGTCGGGTGCGGATTTAAATTAGTGCTGCTGTCGGAAAACGGGTCGGATGCGGTTTTAAGCTCTGCGGGTACGGGCGGGTGCGGATTTACAAAATCTAGAGAGGCTGTAGAGAGGCTGCGTGCTCATTGCATACAGCGCCCCAGCCGGTCTCGGAGGTGTCTGTTTTGACAACAAACCTGAACAATCGTGACAGATCGGTATGATGGTTACGCGATGTGTGCTGCTGCGCAATGCCCATCTTGGGCTCGACCCTGAAGCCATTGCTGAAGCTGTCTCATATGCATCAACCCCAGCGGTGTGACCACAGTGGAGGAAGCCATATGCTCCAGGAGCCTCTAAAAATACTTCAGTGGAACCATTGTTTTGAGCTTGAAAAATCTCAAGCAGTTTTGAGAATGAAATGCTGTCATGGCAATCAAGTCCAACTTCACACCAAGGAAAGAGATGCTCTGGTACGGGGGAGAGCTTGCTCTTCTCCCAGTTGACCCAAAGTCCCAATCGGGCTAGGTGCTCGAGTACCAGGGGTCTTATTTATAAAACTGTGCGTAGGAACCTTACTAAAAGTGTACGTGTGCCTGAAGTGTATGTGCGTGTCTCCACCCCGTCTCCTCCCTGAAATAACCATATATGGAGGCGTTGTATATATGGTTATTATATATGCAGTATATATATCTAGTTTTACTATGCATATCCTCATCTGCATATCACTTGCATATGCATAGTCATCCACGTGATACCATGTTTAACTGTACAAGACATTAGGAAAATATGAGATACGAATGTGCCGTCATATTACATTACTAAAAATCATTTAGTAGCCTCTCCTTGCCTTGTTTTTGAATTAATAAATCAAAATAGTATAAAATACATTTCAGATAAAGTTTTTCTCAATCTTTTCCACTGGCCAAATAGTATTTTTAATTGCTTTATATTTTAATGGAAACAGATATGACCATGATTTCTGCTATTATCATGCACTAAGCAATCCTCGCTGTAGTTAAAACATGAAAACACAGCATTCCACAGGAAAAGTGTTTAAAAGCATTGCATCTACTTACAAATATTTCTATTTATTAGAATATAAAAAATGTTGTAACTCCTCTGTAATGATTTCATGTAATTTAAGTGCTGAACTCCATTAATGAGAATGCCATATTTAATCTAAATGTGTATATCAGATGTAAAACATAGTTTAAATCTTTCAGTTCTTTTATGTATTTAAACTGTTGTGAACATGCGAACATGCACTATATTTTTGATTAGGACTCATAATGAGGATTTAAAGTGGTTTTCCTTCATCTGCAGTCAGTCCCTCAGTTCGCCATCAGGGTTGCCAAACTGCTTTGTCTCCAAAATGTGCCTACGCATGGCTCAGAGTTTACAAGTGTGCACATTCTCCCATCAAGTTTTTTTTTTTTTTTTTAATAGAAACAACCTTTGCGTGGGAAGTAGCGTACACGTTTCCTGCCCCATTTTGTGCATAGGGTCACATTCAAAAATGAGACCCCAGGTCCGTGAGTGAGCTAGGATTAGCCAGTCATCGAGGTAGTTGAGTATGCGAATGCCCACCTCACTTAGCGGGGAAAGGGAAGCCTCTGCAACCTTCGTACAGATGCAAGGAGACAGGGACAGCCTGAAGGGGAGGACCTTGTTCTGATATACACGACCTTCGAAAGTGAACCGTAGAAACAGTCTGTGCAGTAGAAGGATCGAGGTGGGGAGTTTGTGGTGAGGGGGAGAAAGGGGAACCACGGTGGAAGGCTCCGCGTCCTTCGTTACTCGTGGCGAACGATGTGTTGAAACACTTACCTTGCTCCTTTGGTACAATATGGTGGTGACTGGTGATGGTCGAGGAAGTTGGGCCTTGTCGATATTCGCCACACTGACCTGCTGTGTACAGACCCGTTGCAACAAAATGCAGGGAGGCAGTATGCTTGCATCCACCAAGGTTCTGATACAAGTGTTCGATGTCTGGCCATCGAGAAGATGAGGGCCATGAGCATTGTGCGTGTGACCCATGGAAAGAGGAAATAGCTCTTTTACTGACCGTGTAAATTAACTTCCCCCTCAGATGGGAATGAGGCTCGCCCCGGCCGGGGCAAACAGGTCCGCAGCCTCTCCTTCCCCTGGTTGCCTGTCTCAGGAACGCTTTGGTACCTTCCTAGTGTCCTGTCGACGGGCAGGTGGTGCCACCTTCCTGCGATGGAATCTCTGGGGTCTGGCTACCGGTACAGGCAGTTGTGGGGCCAGTGCAGCCTTCGCAGACTACCACTGAGGCCTTGCACCTGAAGGTAGAAGGACCAGAACGGGAGTCAGCTGAGGATACTCGGCTTCTTGAAGATGTACGAGAGCCGTGACTGCAACGTCCCAATGGGCATGCTCTTGCAGTGAGAGCATGACTCATCTACGAATGCCGATTCAGTTTGGGCTCAGCCCAAACAGTGCAGACAGTGGTCATGCCCATTCGAGGGAGAGACAAATCACCCGGATTCAGGAGAACACGGTTGGAACGGCATCTTTAAAAAAGACTAAATCCACAGTGCAGCTCTTTTAGAGGAATTGGCTCTTTGGATAAGGAAATTGCCTTTTTCAGAACACTGCTGATGCACCCAGGGGAGCTCTCTGCATTTATCTGTGCAGGCTGGAGGGAGACCGTTGTTGTGTGCTGATGATCCAGCAGCAAACACTTCCAAGGTGAATGAAAAATTGCTTCTCTAGTAGAATGAGACACTGGCTATAGCTCCGAAGAATATAGCTGAAGTGTGTGTGCAGCCAGCTTGCCTTATATACCCGTATGTCCAGGGGCATGGCCTGGCATGCATATTCCACACGCCAAGTCCATTGACCTTTTCTGAGTGTGTCAGGGGTGTTTGGGGCTCTCAAGATCGCCCCCTAGTGTTGGTATTTCGACACAACACTGAAAGTGACAGACAAAAAGGGAATCCTGCTTTTGAAGGACTTTTCAGTGAATAATTTTTTCTTTCACCCCTCTAGATTCACCAAGGATCCAGCGGATTACTAGCAATTTGGTGGAGGATTGTTACTTTTGTTACAGATTCATTGTCCTTTTGTTATGTTTGATTTTACTCAATTTAATAAACATGTACTTAATTTGACTTTACTTAATCTACTTAATTAGTACAGTGTAATGTTTCTACACATATATTATCAGAAATATACAGAGCCCCCAGAAGTCAGGAGAATATTTACGAATATTAACGAAACAATATGAATCTGCATTGGAAGATACAAGCTAAAGTACAACAGACTACAACCTCCTCAGCGCAACACCACAATTTGTTGATTTCTTCGTTTCTTTCAATGAAATCATGACCTTATAATGATAGTAACCCTAACTGACAGATGGACAAAATATATATATATATATATTTTTTATTATTATTTCTCCTGGGGACTCTGAAGAACTGCTTGTGTACAATTGGTTGATATTGTACATTTATATCTACATCAAATAAGTGTTTTAGAATGAATAGTCTTGTGTACTTGTACTTGATTTGCTTCCAACCCCACTGTAATTGAACTGTAAAGTGAAAATCTTGTATATGATTTATTTTGTATTCATTGTTTTCATTTGAAGATATTTCACAATATACAAAAGCTTTAAAAGGTTTTTTTTTTTTTTTTTTTGGTGAGAGGAGGGGATGGCATCGGAACCTCGAGCTGGGACTCTATTTTGGATCGCCCAAAGCGCAACCACGCTGTGTTGGAGCACTGCACAAGGGTGTCGGTTCTGACATTTTATAGAAATTTGAATAAACTTTTCATCTGTTACTGTACAGTATTTTAAATATTAAATGTTGTATTTCATTGTAAGGTTTTTACTGTAATTGTATGTGTTAAATGTCTTTAAATATTAATGTTGTTACGTATTAATACAGTGGGGAGAACAAGTATTTGATACACTGCCGATTTTGCAGGTTATCTTACAAAGCATGTAGAGGTCTGTAATTTTTATCATAGGTACACTTCAACTGTGAGAGACAGAATCTAAAATCCTGTTCTCCACTCATTACCTGTATTAACTGCACCTGTTTGATCTTGTTAACTGTATAAAAGACACCTGTACACACACTCAATCAAACAGACTCCAACCTCTCCACAATGGCCAAGACCAGAGAGCTGTGTAAGGACATCAGGGATAAAATTGTAGACCTGCACAAGGCTGGGATGGGCTACAGGACAATAGGCAAGCAGCTTGGTGAGAAGGCAACAACTGTTGGCGCAATTATTAGAAAATGGAAGAAGTTCAAGATGATGGTCAATCTCCTCGGTCTGGGGCACCATGCAAGATCTCACCTCATGGGGCATCAATGATCATGAGAAAGGTGAGGGATCAGCCCAGAACTACACGGCAGGACCTGGTCAATGACCTGAAGATAGCTGGGACCACAGTCTCAAAGAAAACCATTAGTAACACTACGCCGTCATGGATTAAAATCCTGCAGCGCACGCAAGGTCCCCCTGCTCAAGCCAGCGCATGTCCAGGCCCGTCTGAAGTTTGCCAATGACCATCTGGATGATCCAGAGGAGGAATGGGAGAAGGTCATGTGGTCTGATGAGACAGAAATAGAGCTTTTTGGTCTAAACTCCACTCGCCGTGTTTGGGGGAAGAAGAAGGATGAGTACAACCCCAAGACCACCATCCCAACCGTGAAGCATGGAGGTGGAAACATCATTCTTTGGGGATGCTTTTCTGCAAAGGGGACAGGACGACTGCACCGTATTGAGGGGAGGATGGATGGGGCCATGTATCGCGAGATCTTGGCCAACAACCTCCTTCCCCCAGTAAGGCATTGAAGATGGGTCGTGGCTGGGTCTTCCAGCATGACAACGAGCCGAAACACACAGCCAGGGCAACTAAGGAGTGGCTCCATGAGAAGCATCTCAAGGTCCTGGTGTGGCCTAGCCAGTCTCCAGACCTGAACCCAATAGAAAATCTTTGGAGGGAGCTGAAAGTCCGTATTGCCCAGCGACAGCCCTGAAACCTGAAGGATCTGGAGAAGGTCTGTATGGAGGAGTGGGCCAAAATCCCTGCTGCAGTGTGTGCAAACCTGGTCAAGAACTACAGGGAACGTATGATCTCTGTAATTGCAAACAAAGGTTTCTGTACCAAATATTAAGTTCTGCTTTTCTGATGTATCAAATACTTATGTCATGCAATAAAATGCAAATTAATTACTTAAAAGTCATACAATGTGATTTTCTGGATTTTGTTTTAGATTCCATCACTCACAGTTGAAGAGTACCTATGATAAAAATTACAGACTTCTACATGCTTTGTAAGTGGGAAAACCTGCAAAATCGGCAGTGTATCAAATACTTTTTCTCCCCACTGCACCTTCATCAGATGAATCAGTCTGATATATGAATAAAAGACGTCGGCAAATTACATTTGAATAGATTGTTTTTGCTGCTTCCCAATCCATAGACATCAGTGTGTATTTTACAAACTACAAATGTATTGTTTTACTAGTACTTATATGTATTTAAATGTCTGAAACATAAAATAAACATTATGTGGTTGAAAACACTGCATATTACTAGTTGTGATATATGACATGCGCTGAGTGCGTCCGTCTCTGGCTCAGCGCCAGCCAACGCGTGAAAGCAGTTTGAATCTGGCAGTTCTGTGACGTCACTGAACATTCTAAATCATACTCTCAGGGGCACAGAAATAAGAATCCAATATACGCTGCCATAACGCTCAAAATGTTAAAATGTAATTTACATTTTAAATTATTTTCGTTAAAAAGATATCTGCCGATATTCGGACTGCCAACCAATCAGCAAACAGCAGCTGACTGTGACCCCAGCAGCTCCCCAGAGATGTAGTGTGTAGCGTCTGGACCAATCAGACACAGACAAATTATTCATTTATTTAATGAATAATCCAGCAAACTCACTCTCCCAACAAAGGCCTGTGAAACTTCCCCCAAAAACTAACATCCCAAATGAAGCTAACACACTGGCAGAACGCGGTGTCTTGTTACAGGACACACTGAGACTGATAAGAGTTTTACGACCCAAAGGAATTTCCAGAGAGCTGCGAGTGCGACTCTCACTTAAATTCTTGCAGAGGAAGAGAAATAAACCCTGTTAATCCTACATGTTCTATATATAACCACTTGAGAAATATCAGCTCTCTTAGCTCTCTCGTACTCTTTCCTGGAATGCTGGAGATGATGCTGAACTAGAAGTTTCTAAGGACCCCCAAGCTTGTGCCAGGCTGCGGCCTTGTCTTTCCATTCACCAAAGATACTCTGACTACCACTGGTTCTCTCTCATCAAGACCACATCAGCAAAGGTCAACTGGAGGTCAACAATGCTATAACTTCTTGTTTTCCTGTATTCTGCTTCAGCTCTCTTTCCCTTGGTAAGCTGCAGGCCCGGGGTGGGTAATCGGGAGAATTCCCGGTGGGCCGCTTCACTTTTGGGCCGGTAAAGGATTTATTTTTTATTTTTTTACATTTGTCACGTTAGTTACATTAGGCTACACACGTTCCGCATTCTGACACCGCAGCGCGCAGCCTCTGCATGGGTTGTACCATGAGAGGGAGTTCTCCCCTCCCCTCCCATAGAGTTGGTTGGGTCCATAGCCCGTCTTTTCCAAATCGTTTTCTCAGGTAGGCTACCGCGGCACCGCCGGCGCCTACCGATAGCTGGGCCGGCCCTACCGTAACGGTACGCGTTAGGGAGGATGGATGGGAGGAAGAGGCCAGGAGGGGCTGAAAAAGCCAGGTTGAATAAAAGAAAGGCATTGGAGGAGGATGCTGCCAAATGTGCCAAGCTTACAGATTTATTTTCAAGAGGACAAACACAAGTGACAACAGGTAAAGCAGCCATATCACCCTGTAGCCCAAGACTGGTTGCCCACTGAAGCTAAGCAGGGCTGAGCCTGGTTAGTACCTGGATGGGAGACCTCCTGGGAAAAACTAGGTTGCTGCTGGAAGAGGTGTTAGCGAGGCCAGCAGGGGGTGCTCACCCTGTGGTCTGTGTGGGTCCTAATGCCCCAGTATAGTGACGGGGACACTATACTGCCAAAAGAGCACCGTCCTTCAGATGAGACGTAAAACCGAGGTCCTGACTCTCTGTGGTCATTAAAAATCCCAGGATGTCCTTCGAAAAAGAGTAGGGGTGTAACCCCGGCATCCTGGCCAAATCTGCCCCTTGGCCTCTGTCCATCATGGCCTCCTAATCATCCTCATACACTGATTGGCTTCATCACTGTCTCCTCTCCACCAGTAAGCTGGTGTGTGGTGGGCGTTCTGGCGCAATATGGCTGCCGTCGCATCATCCAAGTGGATGCTGCACATTGGTGGTGGTTGAGGAGATTCCCCCTTCCATATGTAAAAGCACTTTGAGGTCTCAGAAAAAGCGCTATATAAATGTAACGAATTATTATTATTATTATTATTATTATTATTTAAGAGAGATAGGCCTAGTAATGATTAGCATTAGCAACGCTGCAATGTAATTATTCGGCTAATACCATTGTAGCGTTGTCAACCTATTCACAAGCAAAATATCAAATTTAATTAAAATATTAGCCTTTTTGTATCACCCCAATACATGGCGATTCATAGACTTTGCTAATATTATGCAATTTAATATTGATAACAAAACTCAAGCTTGATCTGTGTATGCAGTAAGATGACCTCTTAATTATTTTATTTTTTTGTAGCTTCTGAGCAGCAGATAAGCTAGTCCCCCACTGAAAATGAGGAGGCCATGATAATTACAGGGACAGGTAAAGAGGATACCAGAGTAAACAATATGAATTAAAGTTATTTAACCCTCAGGTTGTGTTCAAAACCCTATAATACCTTTTGTGTTCCCGGTCAAAAGTGACCGGCCTACAAAAAATTGCTTATAAATCACTTGTTATGCTATATAATCACCCAATATTGGATTCAATCTTCAACAAATTTGTAAATATTACATAAAATATGAAAAAATTGGCACTGTTGATCACACTAGTCTACTTTAATTTTTCACCAGGAAATTTGTTTTGAAAAACTTTTATTTTGTACAAAATGGCACATAGACACACTTGTGGTGTTCCCGGTCAAAAATTACCAGCCTACAAAAAATAGCTTATAAATCTCTCATTATACTATATTATCACCCAATATTGGATTCAATCTTTTTGTCAACTTGTTTTCTTTCAATTAGGACTGGTTTTATATTTCTATTTGCATCTGATTAATCATAGGCCTTATTTATCTGAGAGTAGGTATCACGTTTTTTGATTAAAAAAAGCATTATTTTTGAATATTTTTGAATACAAATAAAACTGTAAACATTAGTTCATGCCTCTTTGTGGAAGACATTTCAAATGCTTTCTTTTTCTTTCTTTCTTTCTTTCTTTCTTTCTTTCTTTCTTTCTTTCTTTCTGCTTTTGTTAATTTATCAACCTATCCTTGTGGAATAGTGGAATATTTTTTGTTAATTTCTCAGCTTAAGTGAATTATTATTTAACCTTTACATTATTTGTTGAACCATGGTATTAATAAAAACTACACAATAGTAAGAGCTGAACTATTGCTTCATTTATCCAATTTGGAAAAATATGGAATTATTCTTGTGCCAATAAAAATGAACGTAGCTTTTCAAGAAACTAATGAAAATAAATAAATAAATAAATAAATAAATAAAAATAAATTATCTCTGAAACTGAAAAAGAATAAATTTCAGGCAAATTTTTTGACTTCGTTTTTAATACACTGCATGTTTTGCTAACTAATTCTCATATTTGAATCGCTGATCTGAACTTACAAATGCGCTTCCAGAGTTTTCATTTGCTGTTCTGACACATTTCTCTCGTGGGGGCGGGGCTAGTAGCAGTGTGTTCTCATTGGTTACTGAGTTTTTGATTGACAGCTTCGTGACCTGGAAGTGAAGACGTCAGTGGTGTGTTTATGTGTGGATGTGAGCGTCTGTTATGTTTGTTTTTTAATTTTATCTGTATTTACCTGCTGCTACTACTTAGTTGGCAGAAGCTTTTAGGAGCACAAGAGATCTATTCAGTCTATTCAGGTGTAATTGCACATTAAAGTACTGTATAATACTTAACATATTGTAGTGTCCAATGTTTTCGGAGAATATTTGTTTATTCCTGATGATTATTTTGCATGTTAGGCTCTGATTAGGTTCAGCTGTTACAATTTAAAGAGAATATTAGCAAACGTGTGTGATATATTCAGCCGTCAAGAAAGTTTCACTTCAACCAGGGGCCTGTTTCAGAAAGGAGGTTAAGTGAAAACTCTGAGTATGTTAACCCTGAAATGAGGGAAACTCTGGGTTTTCTGTTTCAGAATGGGAGGTATGTCAAACCTGAGAAAGCAGAGTAAGTCAAGCCTGTTTCAGAAAGAGAGGTAACTTATACTCAGAGTCAGTTACCATGGTAACTTACTCTGTGAACCTAACCTGGTAGGGAGCAGGTTTTCTTCAGTAAACCCTGAGTTTCTATCGGTCTTTTTTAAAGGGGAGGTGGTGTTTAAACACCTCACTCATTCTTTCAGTACATTTTTATTAATAAAATTAATCTTTTATTAATAAATAAAATATTGCTATTTTTACTGCAGTTTTTTTCTATTTTTTTAATAAGATGAAGTCTGTATAACTCCTTAACTGGCAACTGAAAATACAGTAGATTAGAGTTACATAATGTAGTTCTAAACAAATTCTACAGAATTAAACTGTGGCATTTAGTGAGAATGACTGAACTGTGTTGATCTGAGCACCAGAAGTTGATGGACCGTCCTCCTGCTGTTCTTCCACACTCTGGAGGCGCAGGGAGAGATAAGAATACACGTTTATACTTAGATTTAAACTTTGATTCTAGGCTACTCCACATAAAAATGTGACAAAATCTGAATGTGTAGATTGTTTGATGTGTAGACACATAATATTAACATTACCTCTGTAGAGGCCTACAGATAGGCCTCTCTGTGGCAGCAGAAACTCTTTATCCCCATCGTCCTGTGAAGATGAGCATTTGGTCGAGTACACTTTATAGCACTATTTGTCATAATTTCTGGTGTATTGATAGGGTACTTACAACTGCCTGGGGTTCTGTTGGGACAGGAGGCTCCAACAGACAGATATTACCATCAGAATCTGTTGGGACCAACAAAAACCCAAACCAAAGTAAAATAAATGGAAATATCAAAAATAGCCTATATAAAAAATAACACACCTCTTACATTTTATGAAGGCCCTTGGATCTTCGGGAGTGACTGGCTCCTCTGCACTGCTAGAAACTGAATGCTGTTTAGTTATTTAATATGTCAAATGTTTGTAAAGTCAGGTAGCCTACACCCATGATATGCTCAAGCCTTACTTGACTGAATTATGTTTTTATATTTCATTTTCAGCTGCTGCCATGTTCTTTTAATACCTGCAGGATTGCTCCTACATGAACATTAAAATTAGGTTGAATAACATACTGTTCTTCCAGTGTCACCTCAGATATTATAACAGTTGGGTAAGTTACTTGTATTACTAACTACAAATGACATCTTCAACAGTGTAATTAGATTAATGTAATAATGACTATCTTTAGAAAGCATTTATCTACTTATTACTAATTACTAAATCCCATATGAACCTCAACCACTTGAACAATACAAGGAGAGACAAGAAACTGCTTTTTTAATGCTTTCAAATAAACAATATACAATTGCATGAATTATTCTTGAATTGACCAAAGTGTGTAGAGGGAGAAGGTTACATTAAAAATATACCTTTTAAAAATGTGTGTTAAATATACAGAATTGTTCTATAGTCTAATGCAATTACATCAGATTTTACTTTAAATTACAGAAGAATTAAGAGTAATCCCTTTAATTAAATTACAGTATTAATGTTCTAATACTGTAAAATTACAGTAATAATGTTCGTACTGGTGAGAAATATGAAGACCTCTTTTTGTCTGGCACTGTTGCCATGGTGACTCATAATATCTGCGCTCCATTGATAATGGCTTTTTATAGTTGTGGTGCACTCAGAGTCAGTCAACTCAGAGTTGGCTGAACTAACTAATTTCAGCTGTTCTGTAACCGAAAACTCAGAGTTTCCCATCTCAGGGTAAGTCAACTCAGAGTTCAAGTTTTAACTCAGAGTTGGTTGAACCTCCTTTCTGAAACAGGCCCCAGGTAATCAAGGTTGGCAACCATGGCCATCACATCACATTACTCATTGTTAGCATGATACACGTTTACACCATCAAAATTAATGATCACTTAAATAAGAGGAATTTAAACAATATGAAAATTACAGTCGTTGCCTCATGTCAGATTATGCAGACCTCAAAGGGTATTTCATTACATATGTCACACAAAGAATGCTCTTGTTGCCATTTTATTAATTGATAATTGTATTTAGTTATTTCATTTAATTAACACTATCTTCTAACATTTAAAATTGTAAATATATTTTAACAATCATCAACCGTTTCAATTGTGACTTATACAACCAGTTAAATTAATGAAAATATGAATTCAAATAAATTTACATTCTTTATTGTCACTAAAGCATATACACAAGTATCGAAGTGAAGGTCTTGGATGCAATTATGTTGTGACAGGAAAGACCAGAATCCACAAAACATTAACTGCATAATATACATGTAATGCACAGTATTCTCATGATATACATTACTATACAAAATGCACAATTACAAATACAGAATACATATTAAAAATTCATATAGCCTACATTTTAAATGTTGCAATGATTCTTTGAGCAGTTCCTGTTGCAGTACAAGTAACAAAGCAGTGACTGGACACAAGCAGTACAAGGATAGTCCACCCAAAACATGAGAATTCTCTCATCATTTGCTCACCTTCATGCCATCCCAGATGTATATGACTTTCTTCTTCACATAAACATAGACAAAGATTTTTAAGGAAATAATCCATCTCTGTGAGTCCATAATACAAGTGGATTGTAACCCATGTACGTAAGACAGTTGGGCGGAAGTGATGTTTAATAGTTAAAACAGTCATATTATTAGTATTTTTCTTATCTAGCCTATTGTTTTACTTCAGAAGGCATTGATTCATCCACTGAGGTCGCATGGATTACCGTCACGCTCACTGTGTGTGGTTTTTAAAGCGTCTTTAGGACTCACAGAGATGGATTACTTTCCTTACAATCTTAATTCGTGTTTATCTGTAGAAAGAAAGTAAAATGCATCTGGGACAGCATGAGGGTGAGTAAAATAAGAGAGAATTGTATTTTTGGGTGAACTATGCCCTTAACATTCATATGTTGTTGGTATGCTAATCCAAGATCAGCATAGATTAATAAGAATAAAGTGAAACCTCTTGTGTACTTGTGAACTATTGTTTTAATCTAGAGGAAATTGAAATATTTGCTAGTTTATATTAAAATAAATCAGGTGTCTGAAGATCAAGATCCCAGTCATTCAAAGGTGATGTGTCTGAACAAAGTAAGATTATTGTCTGATAGGGACAGTGGATCTCTGGTACTATCACTCCATCCTCTGTGTCAGCATCAGAATTTTGTTTATGGAAAAGTTGCTCCACTTCCTGGAAAATGAGAGAGGAAATTTATTATAATCTAAATATACAAACTGCTATGAACTCCCCATACAGTAAAAAGTTGCAGACTTAAAATATTTATTATATATATATATTTAAGGGATTTTACAGTACTAAATATTTACCTCGGAGTCAAGCAGCATTTATCATCTGTAATACGGTTGTGTAACCAGTAGATGGCTGTATTGCCCTATATATAAACATATGGATGTGTATTCCCTAGTTGCTGGATGTTTTCAATCAGAATAAATATTGCAACCAGGGCAATACTTCAAAATAATTGAGAGTTTACATATTACGAACAGAGACGTGGTCTGTGGTCAAGTCGTGTCTCTCCTCTTTCAAAAACTTTGCATCGCAAATTAATCAGCAATTGAGAAATTCAGGTTTAAATAGCTTTATTGGCATGATAAAAAAGGCTTTACATTGCCAAAGTTGAATCAGGCAGTGATTGACAGCGCTCTGGTCCTATGGCATCGGCCCAATGTTGTTTGGGGTGACTGGGGGGAAATATGATCTAATCGAAGCAAAATGATCTAATCGAAGACTGTAACCGAATGTAGATAAGTCATGTAATGATTGGGCTAACAGTTAAATCAAGACAACACAGCTCAGCTGTATAATGTTATGGGCTCTCACTGAGCTCTAAAATGCCCCCACCTGAAAAAAAGCCAGTACTGTATTATAAATAGTATTAGTATAGTATTAAAAAAAAAAAATTCAGACTTACCACGAGTAGGCTAACGTTATCCAGTATCCTCCTGATATAGCGACGATGACTATGATAAATATCATTCGTCTGTACTATTCCTTCTATAAGAAATCATCTCAACAATATAGTGTAGCAGCAAATAAATACAGATATAAACTTAATATCACTAAAATGAAATAGAAAGCTGCGAATACAGACGCTCACATCCACACATAAACACACCACTGACGTCTTCACTTCCAGGTCACGAAGCTGTCAATCAAAAACTCAGTAACCAATGAGAACACACTGCTACTAGCCCCACCCCCACGAGAGAAATGTGTCAGAACGGCGAACGAAAACTCAGGGAGCGTAAACGAAAACTTCAGAAGCGTAAATGAAAACTCTGGAAGCGCATCTGTAAGTTCAGATCAGCGATTGAAATATGAGAAATAGTTAGCAAAACATGCAGTGTATTAAAACCGAAGTCAAAAAATTTTCCTGCGATTTATTCTTTTTAAGTTTCAGAGATAATTTATTTAGTTTCAATTTATATTTTCATTAGTTTCTTGAAAAGCTACGTTCATTTTTATTGGCATAAGAATAACTCCATAGAAAAAGTGCTAATTTGGAATTCCACCATGGAAAAAGAGTCTTGGGCCTGAAACTCCCGGGCTGAAAAGTGGCCCCACTCCGGCCCTGGTAAGCTGTATGCATGTGTGTGTGTGTATGTTAGAGTAGTTTAAGTGTTTAGACTAGTTAATAAAATCTTGTTCATGTCACACGTAAAGTTGTCCATGTCTCAAGCTCATAACTGGAGTCACTAATCATATACAGTGAGGAAAATAAGTATTTGAACACCCTGCTATTTTGCAAGTTCTCCCACTTGGAAATCATGGAGGGGTCTGAAATTGTCATCGTAGGTGCATGTCCACTGTGAGAGACATAATCTAAAAAAAAAAAAAAATCCAGAAATCACAATATATGATTTTTTAACTATTTATTTGTATGATACAGCTGCAAATAAGTATTTGAACACCTGTCTATCAGCTAGAATTCTGACCCTCAAAGACCTGTTAGTCTGCCTTTAAAATGTCCACCTCCACTCCATTTATTATCCTAAATTAGATGCACCTGTTTGAGGTCGTTAGCTGCATAAAGACACCTGTCCACCCCATACAATCAGTAAGAATCCAACTACTAACATGGCCAAGACCAAAGAGCTGTCCAAAGACACTAGAGACAAAATTGTACACCTCCACAAGGCTAGTGATGGCCAGATCGAGGCCTCATGAAGCAATGAAACAGTTGAACCAAATGTGCCATATTGTTTCGAGGCTTCGAATCAATCCGACACCCGTCTCAACGGTGACACCTAGTGGTCACTTGCAGGTGTTGATCTGAAACAACCTTGACGAGCCATTAAAAAAATGTGTTGTTTTTTTATTATTATAATTTTCTAATATGTGAAGATTGTAACCTATAGGCTTCTCACTGTGCATAATGTTATTTTGGTCTTGCAAAATGAATATTAATAAAAGAGATCAAGCCACAATGTCTCACTTTTTTAGAGATTTTTATTCAAAAATATTAATTTCTCTGCTGTGGAAGGACTTAAACTACTTCTTTTTTTACAGATAATTTCTCCAGCCTTTGAAAAAATCCTCTCACAAGGGACACTTGTTGCTGGCATGCAAAGATATATATATATATATAATATATATATATATATATATTGTTTTGGTGATTTTCCTTTTATTGTGACAGGACAGTAGAGAGATGACAAAAAAAACGAGGCGGGAAAGGTCCACGAGCCGGGACTCGAACTCGGGACGCTACATGTCGGCGCACTGACCACGAGGCCATTGGCGCCGACGGCAGAGATATTTTTTTAGCTAGGACATACAAATGAGGAAAGATTACTGCTATCTCTTTCCAGTTTCATTTAAATTCCAGTTAAATTTAAATGCAAGCCTAAATACCTATAACTAATCAAATCGCACTATGTCACTATATCACCAAAAATCCGCTATCTCAAAATCAAAATTCTCTCACAAAAACCCACGAGGTCAATATGCGTTGATTTTACTTTTATACAGATGTGCGACTGTGTGGTCTGTTCCCGACCGTGTCAATCAAACGCTGATTCGGCGGACCACACCTGATGAAACACTTAGTGAAACACTTCGAGGCTTCGTTTGGCCATAGTCACGTGACATATGTGTTTTGAATCACGCTTCGGATCAGTGTTTCGAAACATCTGCGCTTCGGGATCTCGCAAAGCTTCGGAACGACTGTTTCGCGTCAGCCATCCTTACACAAGGCTGGAAAGGGCTACGGGGAAATTGCCAAGCAGCTTGGTGAAAAAAGGTCCACTGTTGGAGCAATCATTAGAAAATGGAAGAAGCTAAACATGACTGTCAATCTCCCTCGGACTGGGGCTCCATGCAAGATCTCACCTCGTGGGGTCTCAATGATCCTAAGAAAGGTGAGAAATCAGCCCAGAACGACACGGGAAGAGCTGGTCAATGACCTGAAAAGAGCTGGGACCACCGTTTCCAAGGTTACTGTTGGTAATACACTAAGACGTCTTGGTTTGAAATCATGCATGGCACGGAAGGTTCCCCTGCTTAAACCAGCACATGTCAAGGCCCGTCTTAAGTTTGCCAATGACCATTTGGATGATCCAGAGGAGTCATGGGAGAAAGTCATGTGGTCAGATGAGACCAAAATAGAACTTTTTGGTCATAATTCCACTAAACGTGTTTGGAGGAAGAAGAATGATGAGTACCATCCCAAGAACACCATCCCTACTGTGAAGCATGGGGGTGGTAGCATCATGCTTTGGGGGTGTTTTTCTGCACATGGGACAGGGCGACTGCACTGTATTAAGGAGAGGATGACCGGGGCCATGTATTGCGAGATTTTGGGGAACAACCTCCTTCCCTCAGTTAGAGCATTGAAGATGGGTCGAGGCTGGGTCTTCCAACATGACAATGACCCGAAGCACACAGCCAGGATAACCAAGGAGTGGCTTTGTAAGAAGCATATCAAGGTTCTGGCGTGGCCTAGCCAGTCTCCAGACCTAAACCCAATAGAGAATCTTTGGAGGGAGCTCAAACTCCGTGTTTCTCAGCGACAGCCCAGAAACCTGACTGATCTAGAGAAGATCTGTGTGGAGGAGTGGGCCAAAATCCCTCCTGCAGTGTGTGCAAACCTGGTGAAGAACTACAGGAAACGTTTGACCTCTGTAATTGCAAACAAAGGCTACTGTACCAAATATTAACATTGATTTTCTCAGGTGTTCAAATACTTATTTGCAGCTGTATCATACAAATAAATAGTTAAAAAATCATACATTGTGATTTCTGGATTTTTTTTTGTCTCTCACAGTGGACATGCACCTACGATGACAATTTCAGACCCCTCCATGATTTCTAAGTGGGAGAACGTGCAAAATAGCAGGGTGTTCAAATACTTATTTTCCTCACTGTAGATTTTGGCTACTGCTCTTAGTAGTACTGTAAATTAAGAAAGACATTTCCCATGCCCCGGAAATGTACATTTCTTAGAGTTAATAAACAATTAATCCTGAGTGTTCACGGGACAAACAGGTTAATTGATTGTAATATTAATTTACGACATTAAGTTTATTATATTAACCGATCCAAAAATTCATAATCAATTATAACCAGTTATTATTGATTATTAATATTTCATATAGCTAATTTGCTACAAGTGCTTCTAATTGACTTCACTTTTCTCCGTTGAATCCAATGGGGTCGCTGTGTCCATTTCTTATACTGTCTATGGATTCAACGGAGAAAAGTGAAGTCAATTAAGCACTTGTAGCAAATTAGCTATATGAAATATTAATAATCAATAATGGACTGCATTTATATAGCGCTTTCACAGACCTGTGGCCACCAAAGCGCTTTACATAGCCTCACATTCACCCATTCACTCACTCATTCACACACCGACGGCGGTGTCAGCCATGCAAGGCGCCATCCAGCTCGTCGGGAGCAGCTGGGGTTAGGTGTCTTGCTCATGGACACCTCGACACTTGGTCAGGTGGGTCCGGGGATTGAACCACCATCCTCTCGGTTTGTAGACAACCTACATGAACCACTGAGCCACTGCCGCCCCAAAATGTTGGTTCAAAACGTATATATTTACACACGAACTGACCAGAAATAATAACTGGTTATAATTGATTATGAATATTTAATAAGTCAATTAGAAGCACTCACTTCCTGATGGCTGACCGTACTGCGCAGACTCAAACTGAGCTTGACGATGTAGATGTGATGTGAGCAACACGTCTGTCTTCTAGTAGCTGTACCAAGAGAAATCTGAATCATTCCCTTCCGAAACTGGCAGAGACAGAGTGTCCATGAGCTAGGAGAAGGAGCAACTTTTATAAGTATTCTGATGAATTATTTTGTCATTTTGCCTCCACGTCCGCCCGATTGCCCGCGAGCTTCTCCTCCTGTCCATACGGTAATTTATCTACTGTGCGACAGAGAGTCGCGTGGTTATGACGCAATCGTTAGCCTATTTTTACAAAAATTGCATCTACGGGGCATGTATGTATCTCTCCATAACGTAAGATACAAGGTAATGGAGCCTTTTATACATTTTCGTGTTTCTTTAGAAATAAATAATGGACAAATGGAGTCTTTAAACGCCTCAGATGTAAAGTTATTCGCTGTCAAAGTGATGCCAAAATGAATGGGAGTCAATGGAATGCTAACAGCAGGTGATGGTCTGCTAATCAATGGCGGCGCCCGGGGAAGCTTCAATGTTTTCCGAAACATTGGCCCCCTGATATAAACAACAGAGAATTTTTGATTACACAATCACATTGCTAGCTAGCAATATGTCGCAGAGCTCCCTGCTTAACTTTTTTAGCAGAAAACCTTGGCCTGGTACAAGCTGTTCTGTGGAGCGCTTGTTTTCAGCAGTGAACCAAATTAAATCCAGCAACGAACCAAATTAAATCCAGCAACAGAGCAACCATGCTCACAGAAAGACTAAATAGCCTCTGGTTGCTGACATTTGAACGAGAACTTGCAGAGACACTGGACCTTAATTGAGGCTTTCAAGCCCAGGCCACGCCGTCTCTCCTTTAAGCAGCTAACAGGCACTATGTTATGACTATGTTATTGGCGATCCTGAGTGTAATGTATAGTTATATTTTATATAGTTTTATGGTTATGTGGGGCATGGTTATATGGTTATGGTTAATGATTTTGCACAGTAATCTGACAATAAATGTGGCACACCCAGATTTTCAGATGCACACCCAGAGTCTCTTTTCTGGCTACGCTACTGCTTTATCTGATCGATTTTTGAAGGCAGCATAGATGTCCTTCGTTGCCTTAGATATCCCACAATCCGATGCCTTCCATTCAGTGTTAAGCTAGAAAAAGAAAGATGGCATCTGAAAGTTGCAGTTTCTGGTCAGTTCGTGTGTAAATATATACGTTTTGGACCAACATTTTCCACTTCTGATGTCATTTCTAGAGAGAAATTACTACTGTAGTAATTAAATATTTGTTTAGTTCTCACTAAAGCTCGCTCTATTTTGCTGTAGATCATTAAACCGTTACGCTGCCTCGGAAGTCTGTCCAAATTCAGTTTCGTGAGGTAATGCTGCCTGCAGAGTCATTGACTATAAAGCAGCGGTCGAGTCACAAGTCAGCTGTTTACGGATGCAGCCATAATTCAACGTTGATTCAACCTTGGTCCCTTGAAAAGCCGCTGGAACACAGCCTCTGAGTGTCGACTCTGAGCGCTGTTAATTCTCAAAAGTGACGATAGGTATTACCCAGAATGCATAATTTACAGAATTTTTTTATTTGCACTGTATATGATATTGGATGGCACTCACTAAATAAACACGTACATCGGTCATGTGATTAATGTAGCTTAATAATGTTTGAAATTGTTATTTTTGCATAATCCATTGCCCATGGTCCTTAAAAAAATTATTGGCTCAACAGAATAGTAAGTATGCAATTTCGAATTCAGCTTCATGTCTGGAAAGACATCAGGCAACTGAGCCCGGAAGTGACGTAGTGAACGCTTGCGTTGATGCACTAACCGGAAGCAACACAAACCGATACATGTAACTTAGGCCTAAATATGATAGACGGAGGCGAAGGCGAAGGCATATGGAGCAAATGCGTTTGCAGTAACTCAAATAGAGCTTTTTATGGAATTACTTATGATTTTTAAAGTTTTTATTTTATAATAGTGTTTTAGACGTTATTATACCTATATAAAACTTAGTGTTTTATTGTTATTTTTTATGATGAAGTGTGTGTGGTCGTTGGTTGCTGTATGTGTGTTGTGTGTGTGTCTCGCGTATAAACCGGTGATCATCGTTCACGGGCTCTTCGACACCTCTGCTGACTTTATCAACCTACACCGATTCATCAACCTGGTAAACCATTAATGTGATCTAGCCTATGTGTTACCTAACGTTTAACAGTTACTCTGTTTTAACTGTTACGAGCTGCTGAAGAGTATCAAGTCTGTAAATTTGCTCAGAGTCAATATACACACAATAACTCTACAGAAACTTAAATAATAAGGACAAAAAGTAGTGTGGTGGTACCATGGTATAGTGAGAATATAAAATGGTATAACAATCGTTTTGAATAAATGTTATATTAAACGTACCATAAATGTAACTCTAAGATATGACAAAAACAAAACATGTGGTTTGTTTGTTTTAAGTGACCCATGAATTGTCATTTAGGAATGTAAATAGAGAATCAACAAAATAATTGTGCCAATTATACAGTCGTGCTCAAAAGTTTACATAGGCTACAATATTAAATAACTCTTGCAGAATCTGCTAAATGTTAATTTTAACAAAATAAGAGGGATCATACAAAATGCATGCTATTATTTATTTAATATTGTCCTGAATAAGATATTTTACATTAAGGATGTTTACATAAAGTCCACATGACAAAAAAAAAAAAAAGCTGAATTTATAAAAATGTTTGAAAAATTTCAAAAGTTTACATACCCTTGATTCTTAATACTGTGCGTTGTTACATGGATGATCCAAGGCTGTTTTTGTTTTTGTTTTTTTTGCTTTGCTTTTTTTGGTGATGTTCATGAGTTCCTTGTTTGTCCTGAGCAGTTAAACAGCCCAACGTTCTTTAGAAAAATCCTCCAGGTCCCTCAAATTATTAGGGTTTCCAGCAACTTTTGCATATTTTAACCCTTTACAGCAATGACTGTATGCTTTTGAGATCCATCTTTTCACACTGAGGGACTCATACGCAAGTATTACAAAAGGTTCAAACATTCACTGATGCTCCAGAAGGAAACGCGATGCATTAATCACTGGGGGGTGTAAACTTTTTGAATTTGAAGATCAAGGTAAATTGCACTTAATTTGTCTTCTAGGAGACATGTGAGTATCTTCTGTTCAAGCTATTTTGAATAAATGCTGTTCTTTTTAACTTTTTATTCATCAGTGAATCCTGAAAAAAGTATCACAGGTTCCAAAAAATATTAAGCAGCACAACTGTTTACAGCATTGATAATAACTGAGTATTAAATCAGCATATTAGAATGATTTCTGAAGGATCATGTGACACTGGACTGGAGTAATGATGCCGAAAATTCAGCTTTGCATCACATAAATAAAGTATATTTATATAGGAAACCATTTTTTACAAATATAATAATATTTCACATTATTATTGTTTTTTTCTGTGTGTGTGTATATATATATATATATATATATATATATATATATATATATATATATATAGAGTGAGGAAAATAAGTATTTGAACACCCTGCTATTTTGCAAGTTCTCCCACTTGGAAATCATGGAGGGGTCTGAAATTGTCATCGTAGGTGCATGTCCACTGTGAGAGACATAATTAAAAAAAAAATATCCAGAAATCACAATATATGATTTTTTAACTATTTATTTGTATGATACAGCTGCAAATAAGTATTTGAACACCTGTCTATCAGCTAGAATTCTGATCCTCAAAGACCTGTTAGTCTGCCTTTAAAATGTCCACCTCCACTCCATTTATTATCCTAAATTAGATGCACCTGTTTGAGGTCGTTAGCTGCATAAAGACACCTGTCCACCCCATACAATCAGTAAGAATCCAACTACTAACATGGCCAAGACCAAAGAGCTGTCCAAAGACACTAGAGACAAAATTGTACACCTCCACAAGGCTGGAAAGGGCTACGGGGAAATTGCCAAGCAGCTTGGTGAAAAAAGGTCCACTGTTGGAGCAATCATTAGAAAATGGAAGAAGCTAAACATGACTGTCAATCTCCCTCGGACTGGGGCTCCATGCAAGATCTCACCTCGTGGGGTCTCAATGATCCTAAGAAAGGTGAGAAATCAGCCCAGAACTACACGGGAGGAGCTGGTCAATGACCTGAAAAGAGCTGGGACCACTGTTTCCAAGGTTACTGTTGGTAATACACTAAGACGTCATGGTTTGAAATCATGCATGGCACGGAAGGTTCCCCTGCTTAAACCAGCACATGTCAAGGCCCGTCTTAAGTTTGCCAATGACCATTTGGATGATCCAGAGGAATCATGGGAGAAAGTCATGTGGTCAGATGAGACCAAAATAGAACTTTTTGGTCATAATTCCACTAAACGTGTTTGGAGGAAGAAGAATGATGAGTACCATCCCAAGAACACCATCCCTACTGTGAAGCATGGGGGTGGTAGCATCATGCTTTGGGGGTGTTTTTCTGCACATGGGACAGGGCGACTGCACTGTATTAAGGAGAGGATGACCGGGGCCATGTATTGCGAGATTTTGGGGAACAACCTCCTTCCCTCAGTTAGAGCATTGAAGATGGGTCGAGGCTGGGTCTTCCAACATGACAATGACCCGAAGCACACAGCCAGGATAACCAAGGAGTGGCTCTGTAAGAAGCATATCAAGGTTCTGGCGTGGCCTAGCCAGTCTCCAGACCTAAACCCAATAGAGAATCTTTGGAGGGAGCTCAAACTCCGTGTTTCTCAGCGACAGCCCAGAAACCTGACTGATCTAGAGAAGATCTGTGTGGAGGAGTGGGCCAAAATCCCTCCTGCAGTGTGTGCAAACCTGGTGAAAAACTACAGGAAACGTTTGATCTCTGTAATTGCAAACAAAGGCTACTGTGCCAAATATTAACATTGATTTTCTCAGGTGTTCAAATACTTATTTGCAGCTGTATCATACAAATAAATAGTTAAAAAATCATACATTGTGATTTCTGGATTTTTTTTTTTGTCTCTCACAGTGGACATGATGGACCTACGATGACAATTTCAGACCCCTCCATGATTTCTAAGTGGGAGAACTTGCAAAATAGCAGGGTGTTCAAATACTTATTTTCCTCACTGTATATATATATATATATATATATACATACACACACATACACAGTGAAGTGAATCAAAAAAGTTCATCAAAGTTGTCCTATGACAAAAACGGGTATTGTTTAAAGTGCATGTAGGTCTATAACTTTGATGAAAGGTTTTGATCCACTTCAAATGTTGACTACTGTATAAATATAGAACTGTCTGCTGTCATGTGAAAGGTATATTTACTGAAATAAAATAATGAGCCATTTATAGAGAGATGTTTTATTGTTGTAGTTATGCTGCCTTCACATGCTATCGAAAATGTCCTACTTCCCATTTCCGAGTCGTAATTACAAGCTCATCGCATTGAAGTGCTTTGTTGTCGGAAATTACAGGACTATGAACGATACCAGGTACTTTCTTGCCTATTTATTGGGAAAATCTTATTACCAAAATGAAATTTAGCATCCCATTTATTGACAACCATATAAATTCACTTCCTATAGATGGTCAGCCTTCTTACGATTCTAGAATTTCTGATTAAATGCAGGCTATTTTTGCTATGTATATATATATATATATATATATATATATATATATATATATATATATATATATATATACATGCATATACACAAAATACCAGTCACAGCAGCAATCGTTCTCCCCTCTGCCATGTTTAAAGTTTATGGACCGCCCTACTCGGGAACTTGGCTATCAAAATTATCCCCGAGCTTGCCTGTGGTAAATACGAGGGCATTCATGTCCTATTTCCTTAACTAGGAAACTCGTATTTACGATAATTCCAATTGCACGTGAACGCAGCGTTAGTTAGTTGTTGTAGAGGTCAGATTGTTGTCTGTTCATATGTAATTGATTTGTGTGTTTGTTTTATCTGGTTACAGTCTCACCCAGGTACTAATGTGACTGTCCTAGACCTGTTTGACCGCAGTGCCAGTCTTCAGCCACTCTGGAAGCAAGTGGAGGGCTTTGCAGAAGCCATATATTCCATCATGCAGAATGCAGCTGATGGCATCCACCTCATCTGCTACTCACAAGGTCTATAACCAAAACAATAGTGTGTTAAGCATTAGATTAAGATAGGCCATGCAATGTTGTGAATATGGCTAGGGTGCATTGTTAGGCACAATGTGCACCACATGTTGCAATAACATAACAGTCCGCCATGGTTTGCTGTGCAGCGATTAAAAAAACACCTTTTCATCCTATCATCTGTTGCTGTGCTGGGATTTTATGCATGGCTGGAACATAACTTTTCATTTTCTAACTTTTAATGTATGTTGGATGGTCAAATCTCTTAAAAACATGTCTGGGCCGCTTTTTTTGCGTATTTGCGTTGTGACATTATTTTATTAAAGGGATGGTTCACCCAAAAATGAAAATTCTATCATTGTTTACTCACCCTCAAGTTGTTCCAAACCTGTATGAGTTTCTTTGTTCTGCTGAACACAAAGGAAGATATTTGGAAGAATGTTTGTAACCAAACAGATCTCGGTCCCCATTGACTACCATAGTATATTTTTTTCCTAATATGGAAGTCAATGGGGACCGAGATCTGTTGATTACAAACGTTCTTCCAAATATCTTCCTTTGTGTTCAGCAGAACAAAGAAACTCATACAGGTTTGGAACAACTTGAGGGTGAGTAAATGATGACAGAATTTTCATTTTTGGGTGAACTATCCCTTTAACAATTTCTCAGGGTTTCTGCAGATCCTTAAAAAGTATTAAATTAGATTTAAAAAATGTAAGTCTTATTTTTACTTATGAAAGGTCTTACATTTTAGATAACACTTTGACTTGGATATCTAAATACTTTACCAAATTAAATCTAATTAGCATTATATGATTTTTCTTTTTTTTTTTACTTCATGGCATTTAAGTAAATGTAAATGTAAGTTCAATTGAAAGTTCTTTCTATATCAAACAATAATTGCGATATCATCATAGACGATACATATCGCACAGCCCTACGCACATGTATATCGTCTGTGATGATATCGTAATTATTGTTTTAACATTGTGCTGACATGGAGTTTGTCACTCATGCTTTCGCCGCGTGATGTATGCAGTAGTGCTGCACGATTAATCATATCGCGATGTCAAGCCTATGCGATTATATGACGCAAAATTCTGCGATTTTATGAAATAAATAAATGCATGTGTGGACATGACAGCCCATTCTCTCTGAAAGCTGTTTGCCCATTTTCTACACCGCTAATAAAAAGACGATCAGTCAGTTTCAGTTTAGGCAGTGGCACGTGTGCCGCGTATGGTCACGTCGTGACTTTTTCCGGCAGCGTGGAGAACAGGTGAAGATGGATGCCGAGCAGACGGACACTGAACTGGTGGCCAGAAAAAAAATGCCCCCATCAAAAAATTATGAGTTTTTGTCTCATATAAATATCATATGATGTATTTATTACGATATCACACAAGCAATGTTTTTTTTGTTTGTTTTTTTATATCAGCACGTTGCAAATGTAATATTTATTTTATACAATAGTTAAACAATAAATTAATATTGTGAGTTACATTTGAGTCAAAATATTGTCAATATTGTTAGTTTTTTTCTTTATTTCGCCAACGAACATTTCTAAATGAAGCCACAGCAGAACAGTCTCCGAGCAACACACGGCGGTGATTCGTTGCTGAATGAATCCACATATTGAATGAATCGGTTTAATTCATGATTCATTGACCCATTCAATAAAGTCGGTCACTTTCTTCATTCCTAACTGAATAAGCCGTTTGAACAAATCGGTCAATGAATGACTCACTCATCGTTACCTTTATTTATACAGTGCTTTATACAATACAGATTGTTGCAAAGCAACTTAACAGTGATAAACTTTATAATATGCTATAAACTTTATAGCATAAATATTTAGTAAATAATATTATAAATCCCATCAAAATACGAAATATTACTTAGAAAAATATGAATGAACTTAAATATAGTATAGTACATTCATATCATTGAAAAAAAGTTGCAATAATTTATGGGTCACTCTAGGCAGTCAAAAATGACTAAACACCTTATTTGGTCATTTTTGACTGGCTAGAGCAGGGGTTTTCAAATTGGGCGAATGTGAGCCTCCCCTTAGAGTAGGTAAGGACAGCTGAGCTTCCCCAAAATCCACACACGCCTCTGCAGTAAATGCCATCTTTTGTGTGTTCCAGGCAATGATGAGTTTCAATAACAACTGATAAAATGTAAATATAATTTTATTTCTGCAACTTTTTTAAAAGTGCATTCACAAACGATTCTTTGCAACAGCAAATAATTTCCAACTTCATGCAGGCCTAATTGAGGCTACTTTTAAAATCACTGAACATCAGTCGGCCTAACCACAAGTCAACAAAACATGCTTAACGTGTAATCGGCGCCAAAGTTACCGCCGACGACACCTGACGGCTGAAATCGGCACGGTGTGTCTGGGCTTTAAGCGCACATTTGAAGGAGATGCACATCGTCTCAAACAAAATCAGCACAATGGACAGCTCTCTGATCAATGAACGACAACGCTGTTTGTTCACGGAACACATAACATTTAACAGTCAACTGCATTGAAGGCATGTTATCAGATCGAACAGATTATTTTTTACGAATTTTTTTTTTACGATTTCAGCCTCATAAAACCTCAGATTTAAACAACAAACAAAATGCGCCATTCACGTCATTTGCGCTACAAGAGCGACATCAACCCTATGGCCCAACCAATTTATGCATTCAAGACAACACAACTTTGAGTTTCAATTTAATCGCCCATATCAGTGGGAACAAATAGACCGTGCTTTTGATGCGCAGAGGTGTTCGATGGAGGGTTGCACTTCAGAGAGAAATAAACGCAAGTCGTCCTCCATCTGCAGCCTTGATCTGTATTTGTTTTTAATCAGAGTCAGTGTGGAAAACCCACACTCACACAAGTAGGTGGAGGTGAAGGGGATTAGGACTTTCATAGCCTTAGTGGAGATCTGGGAGAACTCGCTCTCCACAGACAACCAGAAACGCGTGATCGGCATTTCTCCCAGTCTCTGCTTCAAGTCCATATTCGAGCTGAGCTCGACCAGGGCCTCCTCCTCCTGCAGGCTCAGTCCATCATGGGGTGTGGCGGGGAAAGAGAACCCACTGATTTCTCATTGCGTCCTCTCCGAAATACTCACCAAACTGGTCACGCAACCCATTCAAATGCGCAGTTGGACAGAGTTAAGAGGCAGCCCTGTCTTCTCCGCAACATCCTCCAGGGTTGGGAACATTTCCACCGAACCTCTTTCAACACGAGCACACCACAAGTCCAGCTTTTTCCTGAACCCAGAAGCTTGGTCGTATGCCGAAAAGACGTGGCACTCTTTGCCCTGGAGAGAGGTGTTGAGGAAGTTGATCCTATCGAAGATGTCGGAGAGATAGGCCAACATAGCAAGCCAGTAGCAAGCCAACATAACGCAAAACAAAAAATCTTCCTGGACACTGCGCTCTTTGATAAACCAAACGTACACCATCAATTGAGCACAGTGTGTGACGTCAGTGAACTCCTCCAGCTGAATGGCGTGAAAGGGGCTTTCACGAACACAGTCCAGGACCTGCTCTTTGACATCACAAGCCATGTCTGATATTCGTCACTGGATGGTCAGAGATGAGGATCGCGTCAAGTTTAGCAGCAGCTGCTTCTCCCAGCATCACTGAACACATATCTCTAGCTGCAGGGAGTGGCAATGTTTCGCCAATGTTATGGGGTTTGCCTGCCTTCGCTATACGTCGCGCGACACGATAAGATGCTTCTGTCGCCTTCATGTTAATAGTGTCAAACGACTTTATTATGCTTTTTTGTGACTGCAAATCATCACGTTTCATCTCAAAAAAACTCAACTGGCTTGTTCACTAAATTCGTGTGCTTACTGTAGTTTCAATGTGACGCCGAAGTTTGCATGGTCTCATTCTATCATTTGCTAGCACCTCCTTGCAGACCAGACACTGTGGCAGAGGTGCAGCCTCAGACCCCGACCAGGTGAAACCTAACTTTAAGTACTCAGGATCATATTTCCTAAAAAATTTTGTTGGGTCCTGTCTCCTCCCTTAATGCTGACTTCTGTTGACTTTGGACAAGGAAACAACGCATTTTAAAGCTAATACTCGCACACACAATTACCGATATCAGAGCTGCATACAGTTATTTTTTCTTTGTGTGTCGCGCCTCTCCTGTGGCTCTTTGGCCTCACCTATTGAAAACCGCTGGGCTTGAGTGACCCATAAGTTAGGTGCACCAGAGGATTAAGCAAAATATAAATTTTCTTTGGAATTAATATGGCCTGGACAAGTTTTTTAAATATTTTTATATATATATATATATATATATAAACGAATTTCCCAGAGGTTTAGGGCTTTTGTGTTTATCTGTAAAAGTAGACATTTTTAGGTTATAGAGTCTGTGCAATCAGTTCTGTTGTGTATTTCTTCCTAAAAACGTTGTCCTCCTTTTTTTTTTTTTTTCTTTTTTTTTTTTAACTCTTTCTCATTTGTGTGTCACTTTGACTTATATAAACATTAAAGCAAGGGCATGTCTAAATCTGCTGCAGGTGGCCTTGTGTGTCGAGGAATCCTGTCCACTCTTCCAGACCATAATGTGTACTCTTTCATATCTCTGTCTTCTCCGCAGGCGGGACAGTATGGAGGTAACACACTTTCTTTAGTTCTGTTGAGGGGCACATTTACAAATTTGCTGACCTGATTAAACATTAAATTGAAAAGCTTTGACTCATTGAGTGTCATCTGAAACCATTCAACATTCAATATTAGGAACTTTTGACTTCTTTTGAGAGAAATTGTTCTGTTTTGCTCATGTTTTATAAGTGATATTTGCTCTTTTTTGTAGACACAGACTATCTGAAGTACCTCTTCCCTCAGTTTGTCAAATCCAATTTGTATCATGTATGCTATACTGCAGTGGGCCAGAAAATCTCAATCTGTAACTACTGGAATGGTGAGTGAATGAAAGGATCAGAAGATAGACACATAAATCATGCATCAGTCAAAATTGTGGGGAAAATGAGGAAGCTACATATTGCCTTGTCAAATGATTGATCTATGATATTAAAGAGCTAAGGAATAAGTTAATGACAATTCACCTTTATTTTACATTATTAATGGTGCTTGCATCACTGTTAATATTGTTCCTCCATAGTGATTTGAGCAAAAACAGTAAAAAGTCCAATACATAACTAGCCCACATCATTTGTACTATGGCTAGAATGATCACACAAATCACATATGTTGAGGTTGAATTTAAAGAGATGGTTCACCCAAAAACTTAAATTCTCTCATCATTTACTCACCCTCTGAGCAGCTTGTATGACCTTCTTTTAGGATATTTTTAAGAATAAGAATATTATTTACTGTTTCTGTCATTATGATGGATATTATCCATCAATTGGATTGTAACGAGATTGTATCAGTGCAGATCAGGGTTAGAAATAACGGGGGTTTAGAAAGAAAAAAAAGCCCCAGCACAAAAGTAAATCGGTTAGGGTTAGGACTGTCAAGATTAAAGTGAAATATAACATTTTTAATAAGTGTCAATTGCGGCATTGCATTTGATGTGCTCATGTTGCATCAAATATTTATTTTTACTTGTCTTTTTTGCAGCGTTGAGCATTACAACTAATCACACATTTTTGTTGAGCATATGAATGCAATGGCCAATCAGATATGTTTGAAGTAATGTGTATATATAAATAGTCACTTTTGAAGAAGAAATCTGCTGAAAGCGCTGGAGTTTTAGTGCACACTCACTGACTGAATGTACTTTGGTAGCTTTCTGTATAATATATTTCTAGTTTGAATAACTGTTATAACTGAATAACTAAGATAGCCAGTATGAAGTCTTGATTTTCTAATGCATAAAAATGCACAAAACTAATTCATAAACAGTTCTCAACCGTTTGTGTCTGCTTGTTTAGCCCACAAGAATATTACATTTTCTGGTTATTCTATAAACCAGTATTAATATTCTTTATTACAATATTATGGGCAATAAATGACAATGATTAAAAAGGGGAATTAGGTGTACGCCAAGCTTCAGGAACATGGTTCCATTACTAAAAAGCAGAAAAAATGAAGAGCAGGGATCGGCAACCTTTTTGTCATGAGTTCCATTTTTAAGTTTCCTAGTTATAACCTTGCCAGATTTCCAATGTGACCCTATTGAACCCCACTACGTGTGAACAAAGTTTGCACATCACTGTTATTTTGATGTGTGTGGAATGTTTAATAGGAATCTATATTGAATACCTCAGAAATGTATAGCATTAATGTATTAACTTATTTTCCTCTAATTCCCAAAGCTGCAACAAATACAACAGAACAAATTGTAAGCTGTCAGTGAAAAAGATTTAACTTGTGTGATACATCTGCTGTCTTGATCTGTGTCCTGTTTTCAGTGGATCGTGATAAGCAGCGGTCCCGCTTATGGTTTGTCAGAGCTGTGTGCTTTCATTGATTTGTGCAGTTTAATTCACACACTTTAATAGTATTTATAGCTCCTAACTTAAAAACGTAAAATTGATATAATGAGCGAGTACACCATGAATCCATCTTCCAAACTGTGTTCTTGTCTTATCCTGAATCACTATGGTAGCCTATAATAAGTTTTAATATTCTGATTTAGCCATAGTACCTGTATGACTTGTCACATACATAAACGGAGAGAAGAAGCTCCGGCTGCAATGTTCTATCGCAAGACGCATGCAGTTTTGTTTATTAATTGCTAGAGCACCAAAAGTTACATAGTGCGCCTTTGATAAAACAAGCTGTGTTACAATGAGGAATGATTACCTTAAAATGTAGATCTGTATGCAGGTGCAAGGTACTTTATCTAAATGAAGTGGTGCCATAGGGTGTCGACCCCTGCTCTAGAGACTTTTGCACAACAATTGTACTTTTTTTGTGTTAAAAGGTTCACTTGAAATGTTGTTTGCTGTTACAAGAAAAAAAAAGCATGCACTGAAAAGTTATGTAGATGGTTGATTATTTGTATGACTGAAGTGTGTTAAGCATTGCAAAAAGTGGCAGTTTTATTTCCTAGATTGAAACTGTTTTGAAATTATGCAAACTGGCAATACATATCTTCTCACCTTAAAATGCTATTGGTCTCAAATATTTAAATAAAAAAACTATATATATTTTTTTTTTATCCCAAATTGCTTAAAGTCCCCCTGTGGTGAAAATCAAGTTTTAAATGTTGTTTATATGCCAATGTGGTGTTTTTAATATGGTTTAAGACCATGTTAAGTCCATGTGCAAATTCATAAGTCAACACCATTGCTGAGTATATTCTCCTTAAAACTGCAGTGAACCAAAGACATTCACAAAATTGCGGTTTGAAATCGCTGGTGTTTCTGACTTCACAAACTACCTTGTAACCAATCACGATCACGTCAATGTGTGATCCTCGAATAAATCTCTGAGCTGGTGTAAGTGAATCGAGGCGGGGCTAATTTACATATTCATAGAACCACGTATACTAAATGAGGCAATAGTGTAAAATCTATTTTAAGGCATGAAGAATTTTTTTCTTAAATATGCCATTTTGGTGATCAAAGATGAGTTTTAAGGGATACATTTATTGAATACAGGGGGTCTTTAAATCCCTGATGTCATGCATGCTTAGAATGACATGAGGATGAGTAATTGAGGATAGAATTTTTTTTTGGGGGGTGGACTAGGGGCCAGAGGCAAATCTAGAATCTAGAATATCACACAATGAGACAATGGCTCTTTTGACTTGGGCCAGTAAGCAACCACCCAGAACAACCAAATAGCCTCACACTAAAAGCACTCAGAACAACATAGTAACTAGCAATGCCCTGATCATTCACTGAGTGGTTATTTATTATTACAGCAAAGATATTATGTTGAAAAATTTAAAAATCTCTTTAAGACCATACGTGACTTTTTTTTTTTTTCAGACCCTCATCACAGAGACTTGTACATCAACAGCAGTGACTATCTGGCATTACTGAACAATGAAAGACCAAATCCCAACTCTACTGGTAAGACACCAGATCACAGTTCCAGCTTTTTAAAAAGTACATCTTCAATAAGAGGATGGTAATTGTGATTTCTGTGGTTTTGAGTGCCAGAGCTTGTTTAATTTTTTCAATTGCTTTTATTGTTTGCAGTGTTTATAACTGGTTTGTGATGTAATATTCTCCTTGCACAGCTTGGAAACAAAATTTTCTGCGAATTAAGAAGCTGGTGCTGATTGGTGGTCCTGATGATGGGGTCATCACACCATGGCAGTCAAGGTTGCTTATATCACTTGTCAATCTTTTATCTTATAACTCAGATTTTCGGAAGCTTGAAACATGATGGTCATTTTTTTACTTTTTCTCAAAGTATTTTTATGATGTCTCATGTTCTTGCTTTTCAGTCAGTTTGGTTTCTATGATGATAATGAGACGGTCGTTGAGATGAAAAACCAGAAAGTAAGCATAACAAATATTACTTAGCCTTTTTTTGTAATTCTGGAATGATATGTCCTCTGACAACATTGTTGAAATGTATGTACAGTGGGGAGAACAAGTATTTGATACACTGCCGATTTTTGCAGGTTTTCCCACTTACAAAGCATGTAGAAGTCTGTAATTTTTATCATAGGTACACTTCAACTGTGAGTGACGGAATCTAAAACAAAAATCCAGAAAATCACATTGTATGCTTTTTAAGTAATTAATTTGCATTTTATTGCATGACATAAGTATTTGATACATCAGAAAAGCAGAACTTAATATTTGGTACAGAAACCTTTGTTTGCAATTACAGAGATCATACGTTTCCTGTAGTTCTTGACCAGGTTTGCACACACTGCAGCAGGGATTTTGGCCCACTCCTCCATACAGACCTTCTCCAGATCCTTCAGGCTTCGGGGCTGTCGCTGGGCAATACGGACTTTCAGCTCCCTCCAAAAATGTTCTATTGGGTTCAGGTCTGGAGACTGGCTAGGCCACTCCAGGACCTTGAGATGCGTCTTACGGAGCCACTCCTTAGTTGCCCTGGCTGTGTGTTTCGGCTCCTTGTCATGCTGGAAGACCCAGCCACGACCCATCTTCAATGCTCTTACTGAGGGAAGGAGGTTTTTGGCCAAGATCTCGCGATACATGGCCCCATCCATCTTCCCTTCAATACGGTGCAGTCGTCCTGTCCCCTTTGCAGAAAAGCATCCCCAAAGAATGATGTTTCCACCTCCATGCTTCACGGTTAGGATGGTGTTCTTGGGGTTGTACTCATCCTCCTTCTTCCTCCAAACACGGCAAGTGGAGTTTAGACCAAAAAGCTCTATTTTTGTCTCATCAGACCACATGACCTTCTCCCATTCCTCCTCTGGATCATCCAGATGGTCATTGGCAAACTTCAGACAGGCCTGGACATGTGCTGGCTTGAGCAGGGGGACCTTGCGTGCGCTGCAGGATTTTAATCCATGACGGCATAGTGTTACTAATGGTTTTCTTTGAGACTGTGGTCCCAGCTCTCTTCAGGTCATTGACCAGGTCCTGCCGTGTAGTTCTGGGCTGATCCCTCACCTTCCTCATGATCATTGATGCCCCACGAGGTGAGATCTTGCATGGTGCCCCAGACCGAGGGAGATTGACCTTCATCTTGAACTACTTCCATTTTCTAATAATTGCGCCAACAGTTGTTGCCTTCTCACCAAGCTACTTGCCTATTGTCCTGTAGCCCATCCCAGCCTTGTGCAGGTCTACAATTTTATCCCTGATGTCCTTACACAGCTCTCTGGTCTTGGCCATTGTGGAGAGGTTGGAGTCTGTTTGATTGAGTGTGTGGACAGGTGTCTTTTATACAGGTAACAAGTTCAAACAGGTGCAGTTAATACAGGTAATGAGTGGAGAACAGGAGGGCTTCTTAAAGAAAAACTAACAGGTCTGTGAGAGCTGGAATTCTTACTGGTTGGTAGGTGATCAAATACTAAATTAATTATTTAAAAATCATACAATGTGATTTTCTGTATTTTTTTTGTTTTAGATTCCGTCTCTCACAGTTGAAGTGTACCTATGATAAAAATTACAGACCTCTGCATGCTGTGTAACGAGGAAAACCTGCAGAATCGGCAGTGTATCAAATACTTGTTCTCCCCACTGTATGCTTTCTTTCTTTCTTTCTTTCTTTCTTTCTTTCTTTCTTTCTTTCTTTCTTTCTTTCTTTCTTTCTTTCTTTCTTTCTTTCTTTCTTATCATGGTTTTAAACATTAACCTATTCAGGAACTACAGTGCATTCAGAAAGTATTTAGAGTTTCTCATGCCTTAAAGGAGAACTCCGGTCAATTTTAACATTGAGCTCATTTTTTGGTTCATTTGGAGTGCTGTCAATACAGAGAACAACGACAGAAATCGGTGTTGCCTACACCGTGTTATCCTCTTTTTAAAATCTGCACCCTGTTGACTTCAATGGGGCAATGTTTAAACCTGCTTTTAGCCTCTTAATATCCTTGATGTGTCATTACAAGTGCACAGCCAATGTGAGCACAACCTATGGGCGTGAACTCGGCAATCGACTACTTTGGACTTCGACCGAAAACAGGATGTAAATACAGGTATTTGCGCTGGCTTAAATAACATCATTTTTATTCTTATCTTTCACAACTACTGCAGTCAGATTCACTCTGAAGGAATCACTCACATTGGCTGTGCACTTGTAATGACACATCAAGGATATTAAGAGGCTAAAAGCAGGTTTAAACATTGCCCCATTGAAGTCAACAGGGTGCAGATTTTAAAAAGAGGATAACACGGTGTAGGCAACACCGATTTCTGTCGTTGTTCTCTGTATTGACAGCACTCCAAATGTACAAAAAAATTAGCTCAATGTTAAAATTGACCGGAGTTCTCCTTTAAGCTAAAATGCTTTAATGTTTTCCTTCACAATCTACACATCATACCTCATAATGACAAAGCGTCTTTGTCATATTATTGTCCTGTTAGAAAATGAACCTTTACCCAATTTGAGGTTTAGACCAGGTTTTCATTAAGGATATCTCTGTATTGCCCTGTGTCCAACTTCTTACGCTGACCAGTCCCTGAAAAACCCCCACAACATGATACTACCAGCAGTATTGTGTAGGTGATGAGCGGTGTGTGGTTTCTTCAAAACATGATGCTTGGAATTGGGGTCAAACTGTTTTCATTTCACTGAATCAGTGCTTTTTTTCCCTCTTCAATTTCTAAACAGGTTTTCATGTGTCTTTAGGCTCACCACTCTGCCATAAATCCCAGATTTCTCAGTTTGGCTGGGAGGCCTGCTCTAGGAAGAGTCCTTCTTCCATGTAGTAATTATAGAGGCCACTTTGAGAAACTTTTGTTTTTGTAGTCTTGCCCAGATCTGCCTCGACACAATTCTGTGTCTTATCTCTGCAGGCTGTTCCTTTCAGGTTTTCTGATAGGAAGGACCCAAGAGCAGACAGATGCTTAATTAGACTTTATTGAAAAGTTCAGAAACTGAAACATTGTAAGCCTTCTGGCTCCAGGCCAACTCAAGAGCATAGACTAATCAAGAATAATCACCCAGACAAGGGTCAAGCCTAGCCTGGGTTTCCCCATGCTGCCTTGCGCAGTGCGATTTTATTCACGCTGCTAGGCAGCCTGGACACCATGGACCAGATTTTCCCCTCAAAAAGGGAACTAATCACAGAACGGGGAGGGAGCAGCAAGACGATGATGACGTCTATGCGACACACCAAAGCAGTTTGTTTATATCTATGGATCCAACATGGCAGCAGACGCGAAGTTACCTTTCGATGCAGCCTTTGATAGTGTTCTAAGTAGTTTAGTCGCTGAACGCCATCGTGTACACATAAATCTCTGACCCATCGTCTTCTTCCTCGTCGAATTTCTGTCGCTCTACATACGTCATCTGGTATAATTGAAACGATTGGCTATGAGCTACGTACAGGCGCATTTGATAGACATTCGTAGCGCCCAATAAACGACTCTGGGTATTCGTAAACCACGCCTCAAATACGAGAAAATGAACATGTGGTTCCCAGATCACGTCTCAATGAGACGAGGTCTGACGTTAGCCAGGCTAGGTCAAACCAGAAATCTGCCTAAACAGCGACCAAATCCAAAGTGACAGCAAGAGGGGAGGTCAGACAGACAAGCAGATTAGAGCCAGTGAGAGATAACAGGGCTGTACCAGATTGACTTCCATCAAACTAGTGTAAAAAACATTTAAAAGGTGATCCAGAGAAATGTGATGAACCTGAGCTAAATATACCCATCATAGCAAAGGGTCTGAACACTTGCATACATTTATTTAAAAGAAAAAACTGAAAGGTTACAAAGTCAAACCAATTATGTTTTTTGTTTTTATGTGGAATGGAGGGTAGATTGATGTAAAAAAAAAAAAACGTAAGTGTAAAATTGCTGGTTGCTGTCGCAGGTAATTCACACATGCATCTCTCTCTCTCTCTCTCTCTCTCTCTCTCTCTCTCTTCGATAATTAATGTAATCTTCCGCACTACTTTATCTCTGTGTCTGATTTTAAGTGGGCAGAATGCTAGATCTAACGTGTAGTAACTGATGAAAATAACCATAATTTTTAGCCTTCCGGTCAAATATTGTGCTGCAAAAATCAATAATAGTTTTAAGTTGCCAATGCTGGCAAATGGCCATGATATAAGCAGGACAACCCATGGCTAGCTATGCATTAAATGTTTTGGATGCACTCAGTTAGTTCTTTGCCTCAACATTGTGCATTAAAATTGTTTCTAAAATTGTAATTTTCCTCATGAATCTGCTATGTTTTCCAGGTGTTTTTAATGGACTTGTTTGGGCTGAAGACACTGTATGCTCGAGGAGATCTGGCTCTTTGTTCAATGGCAGGTGTTGCACATGTCTTCTGGCACTCCAATGAAACCGTGTATAAAACCTGCATTGAGAAATGGCTTACATAGATACTGACACACTCACACAAAGATCTACACATGATCACTACAGATCATTCTCTATTATTAATTCATACATATTATGAATACATACGTCTTGCAAATTTTGTTACAGTATGCTAATGCATTGCATCAGAACATACATTTCTGTTACTGTGCCCATTGAATGTCTCTACAATAGAGACACAAACTCAGTTTTGATTATATGTTAAAATATACGCATAGAAAGGTAAACACTAAATATAAGGAATAACCATCAGTGCCTGATTTCTCATTTTGCTAAAGGGTTTTTTTTTATGTGTAATTTATTTATTTTATAATTCCTCTATATGTATGTAATGTGTTTGATGTGGACTGTGCACACACATGCAGTAACATTCATGCCTTGCATTTAAGTTATTGGACATGTTTTGCTCTGTCTTTGTCTAAAAATGCACATAGTAAGTGCAATGAGAAAGGAGAAAATGAGGGAAGGAGAAAAAAGGGATATACTTAAAGGAAATATAAAAGGAAACTCATGGAAGTGCTGTTGCATTTGCTGTATATAACATTACCTCTCATTTCCCATCCTTCAATCCTCAGTCCCAACATTGCTTGTTTACCGTAAAGGGATTTGTCTCTGAACATTTAATTCATATTTAATGTCTGCTAGGATATTTTGCTGTTATTTCATGTTTGAAGATAACCTTGCTTTAAAAAGGTGTTCTATTCACATAGTAGTCACTTTAACAGTTTTAGAATTTCTAAAAGGGTTTGATATTTTTAAGCACAATTTGATTATAATGCATTTAAAAGTGTGCTATACAGATGAGTACTGTACAAAACATATTTTGCCATATTTATTGAGATCATAGCAGTGTTATGTGTATTTCTTAGTTTTAGGCTATTTTAACTGTTTTTAATTAAATGGAGGTTAATGGATAGTTTAACAAAAGTATATTGTCTGAAGTATTGACCATTGAAGTACACTTTTCAGCTAAAACTGTTATTGTTTAATATTTCACATTCAGTACCATGATGCATCTCCAGTTTGTAAATTTTGTAAGTGACTTAAGCTGCATACCAGTGTGCTTTACTGTTTTTACAGTTTAAGTTAACTTTCAGAATAAATTTTTCATTTTTTTGATGTCAGCAGTGTTGTCATTTGTCGAAAGTCGCCTATGCAGTTTATTTTACGCCTATTACATTTTTAAATAAGAGCGTTTGTGACATTGAATGAAATTTCATGTGAAAAGATTTCTGAAATGTGACCCTTGCATAATCTACAAAATGGTAATTTTAGCTTGGAAAGAAATGATTTAAAATATAGCTGTATATAAAATATGCTATTATGGGTGGTTGCCCTGCACGCTTAATAAACAAACTACAGCTGGTCCAAAACGCAGAAGCTAGAGTTCTTACCAGAACCAGTAAGTATGACCATATTAGTCCAGTTCTGTCAACACTGCATTGGCTCCGTATTAAACATTGTATACATTTTAAAATATTGCTGATTACTTACAAAGCACTAAATCAGGGTTCACCAATCTCGGTCCTGGAGGGCCGGTGTCCTGCAGAGTTTAGCTCCAACCCCAATTAAACACACCTGAACCAGCTAATCAAGGTCTCACTAGGCATACTAGAAACTTTCAAACAGGTGTGTTGGAGCTGGTTGGAGCTAAACTCTGCAGGGACAGCGGCCCTCCAGGACCGAGATTGGTGAACCCTGCACTAAATGGTTCAGCTCCCCAGTACTTTAGCGAGCTCTTAACGCATTATAGTCCTTCACGTCTATTGCAATCTCAAAATTCTGGCCAGTTGATAATACCTAGAATATCAAAATCAACTGTTGGCGGTAGATCCTTTTCATATTTAGCACCAAAACTTTGGAACAGCCTTCCTAAAATTGTCTGGGAAGCAGACACTCTCTGTCAGTTCAAATGTGTTGTAGATTTGTTCAGTTCTAGATTAAAAACACATCTCTTTGACCTAGCATACACATAACACTTTATAGACTTCTATAATTCAATGTTAGGCTGCATAGATTAGGTCAGCTGGAACCAGGAACACTTCCCATAAATCCTGATGTACTTGTTACATCATAAGAAGGATGGTATAATGCGATCTGCGCCTGGTCATGACGACAACACAGTCCTGAAGTGTTAACTAGTCTCTCCCCTGTGAAGGCCTCCTTCCCTTCCCTTTCCTTTACCTCTGTACAGATAAAACGTTGTCGGGATAATTCCGGTTCACGTGGCTATGCGGAAGCTTTAAAAAATTCTGTATTATAAATTTTTCAAGGCTTGTACCTTGGATCCTATTGCAAATGAGCAGCCGGATCGCATTAAGGGTTTTCTGTTAGAACCGCGTCTAAGTTAATAACTAATGATCGTTGCAACGGAAGTGAATCAATCAAAACTAACTAGCTGGACAATAACTTTATTCTAGAGCTGCTGTAAAGCCAAAACAATCTCTGTTACTTTAATTTCCTATTATCACTGTTAAGCTGCTTTGAAACAATCTATATTGTTAAAAGCGCTATATAAATGAAGGTGACTTGACTTGACAATTATACACTATGGTAGTAGTGAAAAGGGTGTTTTTTTTCATGCATTTTTCTTAGGGCCTTTAGCCCAGTTGGACCCTATAAACTGAAAGTTTGTCATCTGACCAATCTGAAGGATTTGTGAGATATGAACTTATTACTTATTAACTTATTACTCTTACTGTTTGGTTTTTTTTTGTGTGTTTTTTTTTTTTTTTAACCAAGGAAGAATAAAACCAAACTGGTTTTATTACAACCAAGTGTAATAAAAAGAGTGCGCTTCTGGGTTGTACATCAGAACGTAGGCTCACTATTGGCCGACGCTGGTCATGTGTGTGATGCTTGTGATGCTGGCCCAGAAGCGCTGCGCTGTTACACTACGTGAACTCACTCAGAGGCCCACACAGAAGAAAATGAATGGTTGAATAAAGTCGTTATTTTTGTTTCTTTTTTTGCGCCCAGAAAGTACTCTCGTCGCTTGATAAACTTATGTAGTCACTTGGACTATTTTTAACACTGTATTTACTAACTTTCTGGTCCGGCAAGTTTCAATTACAAAGAAGCCTATGGAGGAGTGAGACAGCTCTCAGATTTAATAAAAAATATCTTCATTTGTGTTCTGAAGATGAACAAAAATCTTACGGGGTTGGAACAACGTGAGAGTGAGTAATTACTGACAGAATTTTCATTTTTGGGTGAACTAACCCTTTAAACTCTGCAGGGCAGTGGCCCTCCAGGACAGAGTTTGGACACACCTCTCCTAGCCCAACTGGTTGTTTGTTTGTGGAACTCCTTTGAAGGTGTGAGTTGAGAGTCCTATTTAAACTTTCTGTTCTTTTCATTACAGCAGAATAAAGGGGCTCCCATTGTGACATGGGCAACCAGCCATCATGTCTGCCTGCTGTTCACTACAGCCTTATTGTTTGGTGTGCACCAAGGTTCGGATGGCAGCGTTCACACTGATTAAATGACCCGCGCTAACAGAGCAATTGCATAAGATATTGTACCTGCTAAGTGTGAGCACACCCAAAGTCAGAATAAAATCAGATGTAGCAATTTATTATTAGTCAGGTTAATACTTATGATGCCAATTACATGATCAGTCAATTCAGAGATGATCAATACAAAACATAAAATTCTCAAAGACAAATGCAGAGCAAGAAATGCATAACTGACATTAAACAATATAAACAGCAAATTCTAAATTATCAACAATTTAAGATAATACTAAGATGATAATAGCCGTAATACTATAATCCACTAGAGCCAGGAGGAGACATCCTTTTAGGTTGAATATTTTTGCATCATTGTGAATGAATGAATGTCTTTTTTGTTTTAAAGTCAGGTGTTTCTATGTATTTTTGTAAGCAGTTTCATCAAACTTTAACTTACATTATCGGAGTTTCAAGATAATTTTGCAGTAAAAACGTATGAGCTATTGGAGTTCATTACTCTTTGACTGCTATATTTAGAATATTAAAGTTGCATTACATTAGGAAAAGGAGAAGGGAAAGCCCTGATTAAGATAATGTATGGAGATTTTGGCAGGAAAAGCGGGATGAAGATTTGAAAGGTAGGAGATATTATAAAATTCAAAAATCTGTTTAAATAAAGATCAGAAGAGAGGAAATAATAATAACAAGACTCAGATTAGACCACACAGGATTAAATAGTTTGTTGGCTGTTCTAGGGGAAAGAAATAGAAATAAGTGTGCTAACTGTGGACATATAGAAAATGTAGATCATGTCATCATGTATACTGTTCCATATATGAATCTGACAGAAGAAACTTACATGACAAAGTAAGAGAAACAGAACGGGCGTGGGATCTAAAAGGGGTATTGGGAACAGAAGGGGAGGAAGAAGGGGTAAGAGAGATCAGGAGGGCACTTTTCACCTTTTTAAAATGCACTAGATTGAATAACAGAATATGAGCTAAGTGACATGGTGATACACACTCTTGTACAGTAGGTGGCGGTATGTACCTTTAAAAGTTGTTTGCGATCCGCCAGAAAACGAAGGGAAGAAGAAGACGTTTCTTGCTCCATACCATACTCCGTTCCAGTCGGTGGCGGTAATGCACCGAAAGCTGGTTTGCCAGCCAACCGCTATGAAACATTGGAATGAGTAGACTGCACGTTCTCTTTCGTCTCGGAGTGGCGACGTGTTCGGGAGCAGAGACTTGTAAGTGAGAAATAACGCTTGGTTTTTACGGAAAATGTTGGCCTAAATGACTATTCACTGCATAATGTACTTCTCTCACAATATTTAGCTCACATTAATCGAACACGGCTCACTGTTCGATGGGTTAAATGTTGAGATATGTTAAAAAGTCTAATCTTTTCACGTGGTCTTAAATTTTGGTACACGAACCGCGATACGACCTAATGTGTTAACTAAACTTTAAGGCTATTCGCTTTTATATGAAATAGCCTAATGCTAAATATGATATGATATGATTCAGCATGATTTATGTGCACTCCTGACACAAAAATAATACTTTACCCTCGCATGTGCCAATTCGCGGGATTCACTTAAAAAATTGTTTAAAAGTTACTTTTAGTTATAAAATAAAAGTGCCTTTTAGTATAAATATACATGCAGGGCTCTATACACTTATTGTTTAGCACTTGTAACTTACATGCATTTACACTGACCAAACAAATTGCATAGGCTAAATGTTATGAGATTAATGTTATACATAAATTGGAATATAGAAATTATACTTTAGAATGATCACTGCAGGAGTCAACAAGCAGTACTTTTGTTTTTAATAAACAACCTCTAGTAGCGAAAAATGTCATGGTGTGCCTTTTAAGCATGTTTCTGTTTTTGTACAAAGTTTCTTAGACTTGAGGTTTGAAATAGAATTGAACTTCTAACCAGGTGTGATGCTGTAGTGACTCATTTATTTCCCTTGGATCAAATAGTTATTTATTCTCCTCATTTAGGATTACATCACTGTTAAAGAAGTATACCAAGTACCTTCCCCATTCTGGCTGTCACTACTCATACGTTTCTATAAGGCCTGATGCCCCATAGTGGGGTAAATGACAAACTCTGATGATGCGCGACACTGATAACGGTAGCTGTTGACCATACACATCAAGAATGCATTCCAGATCATCTAACTCTTCACAGGAGAGGTGGGTATGTTGACAGACTGAAGGCAGTTGTTCATTTTTCAGATATAAATTAAACTAAACTAACTCTAAACTCTTTGAAAAGTTGTCTAAAGGGCGAGACTAGAGTCACATCCGATATTGTTCATTGTCCTGGTGTGCTATAGTACTCGCAGAGTAACTCTCTGCTTATTCATTGGCTGCTGCTTTCCATTGCCCAGCCAGTCACCAGCTCAGAAACATGCTAATGTTGTGGCATTTGTCTGTTTTTGTACAAAGTTTCTTAGACTTGAGATTTGAAATTTAATTAAATTTTAACCAGGTGTGATGCTGCAAGTTTTTAGCAGCAGTCATTTGTAGTTTTGGTTAATTACACCGAAAAATACTGGCTTTGAAAAATTTTCACGTAGAAATTTTGCAAAAAATGGCAAATCATTTTTTTACAGTGTAGGATAAAAATGCTTGGATTATCTTTTTTTTTTTTCTTTTTTTTTTGGTGGTGACCATTTTGTCATGTCACACCTGGTTAGGACACTTAAGTTTCTCTGTGTTTTCCTGAGCCTTGCTTTGTTGTCTGTAGTGACTAATTTCTTCCTTTGGATCAAATAGTTATTTCTTCTCCTCATTTAGGATTATATCACTGTTAAAGAAGTATACCAAGTACCTTCCCCATTCTGGCTGTCACTACTTGCACATTTCTATAAGGCCTGATGCCCCATAGTGGGGCAGATGACAGACTCTGATGCGCGACCCTAATAACGGTAGCTGTTGACCATACACATCAAGAATGCATTCCAGATCATCTAACTTCGTACAGGAGAGGTGGGTATGTTGACAGACTGAAGGCATTTGTTCATTTTTTTTTTTTTCAGATATAAATTAAACTTACTTTTTGAAAAGTTATGTCTAAAGAGCGAGACTAGAGTCACATCCTGATGTTGCTCATTGTCCTGGTGTGCTATAGTACTCGCAGAGTAACTCTCTGCTTATTCATTGGCTGCTGCTTTCAATTGCCCAGCCAATCACCAGCTCAGATACAATTATTTATTTATTTATTTTTATTATTTTTTTTAATCCTTGTTACTGTTGCATTTCTTCACTGGTTGATCAAGTGTCATGTGTTATTGCCTCTCTCAAACTACAGATGTTGGTGAAAGCGATCATTAATTGCATCCCCCGTGCCGCTCAGGAGGCAGGCTATAGATGCGTCTTCCCTTCAGAGTCAACCAGGTATAAACAACTATTACATAGAAATGGAATACCTGTTCACTTTTGAAAAGAATACAGTAATACAGGGAATTCTTAGTGTTCAATTATGTCACCAGTATCAGGTGGTTCGTTGCTGGATGAAAAAATAATGCAGTCATTAAAGCAAACCGTAATAAAATGTGTAGGGATGCTCCGATCAGGATTTTTGCAGCCGATACCGATTACCAATTTCTTGTCATGGTGATCGGCCGATACCGATCCCGATACTGATGCTTAATATACTTAATATAAGACAAAGATAAATGCAAACAAAATGGAGCAGTCTGATGCAGCCCACAATGTGTTTTTTTTAAACATTGTCCAATAGTAAACTTTGGAGGACAAAAATAAACATTTAATCACCTAAAATGGAGAAGTCTGATGTAACTTAAACATTGTCCAATACAAGTCTGATCAGGACAAAATTAATATAAAAAAAAAGTAAACTCCTAAAAGAAGAAATTGGAGTAGTTTGATGTAACTCATTAGTAGGGATGGGCATTTCAAGCAAAAATAATTTTCGTAAATCGCTGGGTATTATTCGATTATTATTTGAAAATCGCACCCCTCCCCCATGCACGCACACATGCATGTATAGGCTACACACATGTGAGAAAAGCGGAGCGGTGTGACGTTTAAATGTAACTTAAAAAACTTAAATATACGTTTCATATTTATGTTTTATAATATAATGTTCTTTTTTTAATTTCATCTATGTTGATTAGGCTATATGGAAAAGGAACCGCATGAGATGGGTCCGATTGGATCATAAGATGCCCAATATATCAGGAAACATTTGGAGTGGGTCAGACATGATTTTGACCACTTAAGTTTTGTTTTGTAGAAATACATTCTTTAAAGTGAATTTCGTTTTGTAAAAATTGTATCTTAATTTCAATCAATGGTTCATCAACCAATTGCCTGGATTTAATAAATAAGCAAATATAGAAGACAATATAATCAGGACACGGAGGCACGACGCGTGAACTGGAATGCGTCTCATAAATGAACCGAAACTCAGCGTATAAGCTACTTGCCTCACAGACCTGAGAACGTATAGAAAGCTTGAAATGTCTATTTAAAAAAAAAAAAAAGTTCAAATCGATAAGAAATGGGCTACTCTCTGCTTTTGTAGGCTAATCCGTATGAAGTGTGCATTTCTCTCTATAGGCGCGTTCACTAGGCTACATGCGAAGATGGCGAGTCAGCATCACCAACTGTATCTTTGCAGCCAGAAAACGCTAGTCTATTAAAGGTGCTCTAAGCGATGTCACGTTTTTTTAGGCCAAAACATTTTTTGTCACATACAGCAAACATCTCCTCACCATCCGCTAGCTGCCTGTCCCCTGAACACACTGTAAAAAACCCCCAAAAAAACGCGGTCTCTGTATACAGCCCAGGCTCCATAAACGGCAAGAAAAACAAACTGGGCTAACCCGCACCACGAAACATGAACTGTTCCAGCCAATAACCGACAAGACGGATTTGGGGTGGGATTTGGGGGGTTAGTGCGTGGATAAGGAGGAGGGAGGGTCTAGCTAGCCTCTGTTTTGTTTGACAATACTTTAAACGTCAACAAGAAGTGACGTCACCCAACATCACTTAGAGCAGTGGTTCTCAATCCTGGTCCTGGGGACCCACAGCTCTGCACATGTCCAGTATGTCTCCCTCATTTAACACACCTGATTCAGATCATCATCTCGTTAGGAAAGAGCTCTGAACTGAACTGGGTGTGTCAGATAGAAGACATATAAAAGACATATAAAGGAGACATATAAAATGTGCAGAGTTGTGGGTCCCCAGGACCAGGATTGAGAACCACTGACTTGGAGCACCTTTAATAAACAATTAAAATGTATCATGCTGCATAAACATTACTTTTTTTTTTTTTGGCAAGTTTTATGCATGCGCTTATACTTTATGCATTCCGCATGCGGAATATCAATATATTACGATAACGCCCATTATGAGTTTAGTATTCTCTCACATATATATTTAAGTGATTAAATTAATATAAATATGCGATTTAGACTAATGGCTTAAATGAACTACTAGTCAACTAGAAAAAAACTTTAGTCGTGCACGGGCAGCCCAACTTATTTCACATATTTTCTAACCAGCATGTCTCAAAGGGCATTCTGAGCGAGCAGCGCTGTGTAGGCTGAGCGAGCACAGCATACTCTTCATAACGCCGGTTTCACACTGCACGCGTTAGCAGAGCATAAGCAGCACAGGAGCAGTGCGTATGGTGAGCGGGAGCAGGACGCGTGCGTTTTGCGTTCACACTGCCAGCGTTTGTCACGCGTGGCTGAACCGTGGCGTGTGTACAGACACTAACAGAGTAGCCTACTCTATAATGGGTAAGTTGGCATTGCTTTATTTCGTTTTCAAATACATTTAAGAAAAAAGACTTGTCAAGAAGCTTATTTTATTAATAATTTCATTTATATAACTTTTGGTTCATCTTTGTTTTTATTGTTCTGGCAACAAGTTTGTTTTTGGACATTTGTTTTCTTTTTAAATTTCTGTTGGTCATTTGATTGACTGTTTAAAACACAATAGATATCATCAATGTGCTTTTTGGGTAAAATTGCGGTGTATTTTGGCCATGATCAATGCATTGTCACTTTAATTCAGCATAAGCGGCGCAGCAAAAATAGACTGGGCGCCGAAACTATCGCGGAGGACAATGCTCCTCCACGTGAGATTTCTTTGAAACATACACGGCAAATTGCTAATTTGTTTCGTTGTTTCTCGACACATCATAGTAATTCCACACTGGCAATGACATGATTGCGTCGCCGAATCATGTAAGTCCCCATGCATCATGTATCTCCTCACTTTTTGACGTCATCAAATTATGATCGGTTTGTGAGATCGGCCAAGTTTAGTGAGTACCGATTGAGTCATAAAATGTTTTTATTGGCCGAGACCGATCTCCGGCCGATCGATCGGAGCATCCCTAAAAATGTGTGATCATAGGTGGAGAGAGAGAATGTAAAATATGTAGGCATTATTGTGGTTCTGCACATCTATTCCAGTAGGGCTGCACGATTAATCGCACTTTCCATGTATTCGCACTTCAACCGATTTGGCTTATCGCGATTATGACATCACAAAGGTTGCGATAAATTATTTATTTATTTTTTATGCGCCGCTTGTCATTGATGCATATTTGGCGGGGCATATTTGGCGTGTCTGCGTGAGAGCACCCTCTGGCGTTCAGATGGAGCAGCATTTACTACCGATCAGCCATGCTGCACTGACAAGCTGCACATAAAATAATCGCAGCCTTTGCCAAATTGCGTGCGGTTTCATTGCGATTAATTGTGCAGCCCTATATTCCAGTGTTATCCCACTCTAAATTATACAGACCCCTGAAGCACGTTTGAAACACGTTTAAGAGAATTTGTTTTTCAGTTGCTGTGTACTGGTGCTAGAGAAGCCGTTTTCAGGACCATCTACTGTGCAGTGTCTGGCCTATGAGCTCATCGGTGCTGCCAAGGTGAGGGGTTTTTTTTTACAGAAAAAATCCTGATCAAGACGTCCACGTGTTGCCCAGACCAGGGGTTCCCAAACTTTTCCAAATTCAGGACCCACTTAGACAAGGATAATCTATCTCAAGACCCACCAAAATACACTGCTCAAAAAAATTAAGGGAACACTTAAACAACACAATGTAACTCCAAGTCAATCACACTTCTGTGAAATCAAACTGTCCACTTAGGAAGCAACACTGATTGACAATCAATTTCACATGCTGTTGTGCGAATGGAATAGACGACCGGTGGAAATTATAGGCAATTAGCAAGACACCCCCAATAAAGGAGTGGTTCTGCAGGTGGTGACCACAGACCACTTCTCAGTTCCTATGCTTTCTGGCTGATGTTTTGGTCACTTTTGAATGCTGGCGGTGCTTTCACTCTAGTGGTAGCATGAGATGGAGTCTACAACCCACACAAGTGGCTCAGGTAGTGCAGCTCATCCAGAATGGCACATCAATGCGAGCTGTGGCAAGAAGGTTTGCTGTGTCTGTCAGGATAGTGTCCAGAGCATGGAGGCGCTACCAGGAGACAGGCCAGTACATCAGGAGACGTGGAGGAAGCCGTAGGAGGGCAACAACCCAGCAGCAGGACCGCTACCTCCGCCTTTGTGCAAGGAGGAGCAGGAGGAACACTGCCAGAGCCCTGCAAAATGACCTCCAGTAGGCCACAAATGTGCATGTGTCTGCTCAAACGGTCAGAAACAGACTCCATGAGGGTGGTATGAGGGATTGGCAAATTCGCCACTGGCGCCCTGTGCTCTTCACAGATGAAAGCAGGTTCACACTGAGCACATGTGACAGACGTGACAGAGTCTGGAGACGCCATGGACAACGTTCTGCTGCCTGCTTTCATCTGTGAAGAGCACAGGGCGCCAGTGGCGAATTTGCCAATCTTGGTGTTCTCTGGCAAATGCCAAACGTCCTGCACGGTGTTGGGCTGTAAGCACAACCCCCACCTGTGGACGTCGGGCCCTCATACCACCCTCATGGAGTCTGTTTCTGACCGTTTGAGCAGACACATGCACATTTGTGGCCTACTGGAGGTCATTTTGCAGGGCTCTGGCAGTGTTCCTCCTGCTCCTCCTTGCACAAAGGCGGAGGTAGCGGTCCTGCTGCTGGGTTGTTGCCCTCCTACGGCTTCCTCCACGTCTCCTGATGTACTGGCCTGTCTCCTGGTAGCGCCTCCATGCTCTGGACACTATCCTGACAGACACAGCAAACCTTCTTGCCACAGCTCGCATTGATGTGCCATTCTGGATGAGCTGCACTACCTGAGCCACTTGTGTGGGTTGTAGACTCCATCTCATGCTACCACTAGAGTGAAAGCACCGCCAGCATTCAAAAGTGACCAAAACATCAGCCAGAAAGCATAGGAACTGAGAAGTGGTCTGTGGTCACCACCTGCAGAACCACTCCTTTATTGGGGGTGTCTTGCTAATTGCCTATAATTTCCACCGGTCGTCTATTCCATTCGCACAACAGCATGTGAAATTGATTGTCAATCAGTGTTGCTTCCTAAGTGGACAGTTTGTGAACAGTCGAGGTCGAGGCCAGCATTTTTAATTACATTTATATCTGCATTTGTCTGCGTCTCACCTGGTTAGGACACTTAAGTTTCTCTATATTTTCCTGTGCCTTGCTTTGTTGTCTGTAGCGACTCTCATTTCTTCCCTTCAAATAGTTATTTCTTCTCCTTATTTAAGATTACATCACTGTTAAAGAAGTATACCAAGTACCTTCCCCATTCTGGCTGTCACTACTTGCACATTTCTATAAGGCCTGATGCCCCATAGTGGGGCAGATGACAGACTCTGATGCGCGACCCTAATAACGGTAGCTGTTGACCATACACATCAAGAATGCATTCCAGATCATCTAACTTCTTACAGGAGAGGTGGGTATGTTGACAGACTGAAGGCATTTGTTCATTTTTTTTTTTTCAGATATAAATTAAACTTACTTTTTGAAAAGTTATGTCTAAAGAGCGAGACTAGAGTCACATCCTGATGTTGCTCATTGTCCTGGTGTGCTATAGTACTCGCAGAGTAACTCTCTGCTTATTCATTGGCTGCTGCTTTCAATTGCCCAGCCAATCACCAGCTCAGATACAATTATTTATTTATTTTTATTATTTTTTTTAATCCTTGTTACTGTTGCATTTCTTCACTGGTTGATCAAGTGTCATGTGTTATTGCCTCTCTCAAACTACAGATGTTGGTGAAAGCGATCATTAATTGCATCCCCCGTGCCGCTCAGGAGGCAGGCTGTAGATGCGTCTTCCCTTCACAGAGTCAACCAGGTATAAACAACTATTACATAGAAATGGAATACCTGTTCACTTTTGAAAAGAATACAGCAGTTCAGGGAATTCTTAGTGTTTAATTATGTCACCAGTATCAGGTGGTACGATGCTGAATAAGATTAATGCAGTCATTAAAGCAAAACTGTAATATGTTATCATGGGTGGAGAGAGAATGTAAAATTTCAGTACTTATATTTGTTTTAATTTCTTCATTTACAGATGTTAAAGAGAACATAAAAAATGTCCATGACTTGAAATGCGCTAACTCCAGTCCGGATATGAACTCTAATCTGTGTTGCGAATGTTGTTAAAGTCCCCCTGTAGTTAATAATTTGTTCCCTTAAAACTCATCTTTGATCACCAAAATGACATATTAAAATGTTTTTTTCCTTAAAAAATGTCTTCATGCCTTAAAACAGCTTGAATTTAAATCTACACCTTTAGTATATGTGGTTCTTTGAATATGCAAATTTTAGCCCCGCCTCCACTCACACCAGTTCAGAGATCCACTTGTTGAGGATCACACATTGAGTGGATCACACGCCCTCAAGCTACAGACTACAGTTGCAATTGTGTGTTAAGAAAATGAATTGCTTGTCTTCAGCTGATTCTAATTAGTATGTTCGTGATCATACTACTTCCTGATACAAAGCGAGACTAGAGTCACATCCTGAAATTGTTCATTGTCCTGGTGTGCTATAGTACTCGCAGAGTAACTTTCTGCTTATTCATTGGCTGCTGCTTTCCATTGCCCAGCCAATCACCAGCTCAGAAACATGCGCAAACATCAGCTTGTTTTTGTAATTGAGCTTGTGGTACCTCATGATGTGTAACACCTGTTTTATATTGTCTTAGGGATCATCACATGCCATCAAGAAAGATGACCTGAAAAAAAAAAACTTTCTGATGCCCACCTGTTTTTCAAATGTTTTCACAAAAACAAAATTTGAATAAACTTATGATTGTCAGTGTGTCATTATAGAATTTTAGATATAAGTCGTCACCTTTATTTATATAGTGCTTTTTACAATACACATTGTTTCAAAGCAGCTTTACAGTGATATGTTTGTTTCTGTTGTACAGCAGATCTAGAGGAAAATAGTGTCATAGTTCAGTGATGGTTCATTTGTTATAAAAAAAAAATTAATTTAGTTAATTTCTGTACAGTTGCTCTGGAGCTCAGCTCAGTTCTCATATAATGGTGTCAATGCAGGCAGATTAATAATATGGTTAAATATTAAATGTCCTCAACTAAGCAAGCCAAAGGCAACAGTGGCAAGGAACCAAAACTCCATCAGGTGGTGGAATGGGGAAGAAAAAATAAAAACCTTGGGAGAAACTAGGCTCAGTTGGGGGGGCAGTTCTCCTTTAGCCAACGAACAGTGTATGATTATGATTGAGGCAGCATTACAGATCAGAAGTCAGATTGGATCAGAACATTCAGAAATAAGTAATAGTATAATTGAAAAGGAATAACAGCTATAATTTTAAAACCATAGTGTTTGACCGATGTTTATATGTATATATTTTTGCTTTCATTTAACATTGACACATTTTCCAGGTAAAACAAAAAAAAACATGATTAAAAAGAAATCTTGGATTACATTAAGTGGATGTAATGTGATATTAAAACCAAATATATAACCTTAAGTTTAAGCATGTTTTCTTAATGCACACCATAACATCTTTCAGATTTTATTTTATGTGAACAGAATTTTTTTTTGTATTTGTTTACTTTGATACATCGGACAGGCCAATCATAAGGTAATTAGGTTTTTTCTTTATTATTCAAGGCCACAATAATAAGGTTTTAGTCACATTTAACATTATCTGCCTAAAATTATTTTTAAAACATCTGTCTGAAAATAAAAAGCAGATTAAATATACAAATTTATATCATGTAGTCTAGTTTTCTGGTGAGTAAATACAATGACCAAAAAAAAAATCCCAGAAGTCCACATAATTCACAGGTGTATGTGATATACACTGCTCAAAAAAATTAAAGGAACACTTTGAAAACACATCAGATCTCAATGGGGAAAAATATCATGCTGGATATCTATACTAATATGGACTGGGTAATGTGTTATGAACGAAAGGATGCCACATCGTTTGATGGAAATGAAAATGATCAACCTACAGAGGACTGAATTCAAAAACACCCCGGAATTCTAAGTGAAAAAATGATGCAGCAGGCTTGTCAATTTTGCTGAAATTTCATTGCAGCAACTCAAAATGGTACTCAGTAGTTTGTATGGCCCCCACGTGCTTGTATGCATGCCTGACAACGTCGGGGCATGCTCCTAATGAGACGACGGATGGTGTCCTGGGGTATTTCCTCCCAGATCTGGACCAGCGCATCACTGAGCTCCTGGACAGTCTGAGGTGCAACCAGGTGATGTCAGATGGACCGAAACACAATGTCCCAGAGGTGTTCTATTGGATGTAGGTCAGGTGAGCGTGGTGGCCCTTCAATGGTATCATTCCTTCATCCTCCAGGAACTGCCTGCATGCTCTCGCCACATGAGGCCGGGCATTGTTGTGCACCAGGAGGAACCCAGGACCCACTGCACCAGCATAGGGTCTGACAATGGATCCAAGGATTTCATCCCGATACCTAATGGCAGTCAGGGTGCCATTGTCTAGCCTGCAGAGGTCTATGCGTCCCTCCATGGATATGCCTCCCCAGACCATCACTGACCCACCACCAAACCGGTCATGCTGAACGATGTTACAGGCAGCATAACATTCTCCACGGCTTCTCCAGACCCTTTCCTGTCTGTCACGTGCTCAGGGTGAACCTGCTCTCATTTGTGAAAACCACAGGGCACCAGTGGCGGACCTGCCAATTCTGGTGTTCAATGGGAAATGGCAATCGAGCTCCCTGGTGCTGGGCAGTGAGCACAGGGCCCACTAGAGGACGTCGGGCCCTCAGGCCACCCTCATGAAGTCTGTTTCTGATTGTTTGGTCAGAGACATTCACACCAGTGGCCTGCTGGAGGTCATTTTGTAGGGCTCTGGCAGTGCTCATCATGTTCCTCCTCGCACAAAAGAGCAGATACCGGTCCTGCTGATGGGTTAAGGACCTTCTACGGCCCTGTCCAGCTCTCCTAGAGTAGCTGTCTGTCTTCCTGGAATCTCCTCCATGCTCTTGAGACTGTGCTGGGAGACACAGCAAACCTTCTGGCAATGGCACGTATTGATGAGCCATCCTGAAGGAGCTGGACTGCCTGCGCAACCTCTGTAGGGTCCAGGTATCGCCTCATGCTACCAGTAGTGACACTGACCCTAGCCAAATGCAAAACTGGTGAAAAACAGTCCGAAAAGATGAGTAGGGAAAAAATGTCAGTGGCCTCCACCTGTAAAACTATTCCTGTTTTGGGGGTTGTCTCACTGTTGCCCATCTAGTGCACCTGCTGTTAATTTCATTAACACTAAAGCAACTGAAACTGATTACCAACCCCCTCTGTTACTTAACTGACCAGATCAATATCCCAGGAGTTTAACTGACTTGATGCTATTCTCTGATTAACAAGTGTTCCCTTTATTTTTTTGAGCAGTGTATATCTTATTTTTTCCCAAAACTTGTGTAATTGAATAAATTGTATAAGAAAGGTTTTGTTATTGATAGAAAATGTTAACATTTTCTATATGTTGTTCCACTGATATACTTTATAGCTGTCCAACAATACTTTAAATATACTTTGGGCTTTTGGGGCTCTATAAACTCAGGAGATGCTGAAACATTAACTGCTGTTGGACAGTGTCACTTTAAATCAGGGTTCACCAATCTCGGTCCTGGAGGGCCGCTGTCCTTGCAGAGTTTAGCTCCAACCAGCTCCAACACACCTGTTTGAAAGTTCTAGTATGCCTAGTGAGACCTTGATTAGCTGGTTCAGGTGTGTTTAATTGGGGTTGGAGCTAAACTCTGCAGGACAGCGGCCCTCCAGGACCAAGATTGGTGAACCCTGCTTTAAATAGTGTCTATACACTGTTCAGTCTCATATTTCTTAATTTTATTTTTTTGTACAATTGATTATTTTCTCATCCAATTTTTTAGGAGGCACTGCCTTCATTGGGAATGCGGCTGATACATACCGTTAGATGCTTCGTTCCCGTGACTGCATTCAAACTAAATATGAATTTCAAAACGATGGGTGTGTTTGACTTCACGCAGCTTTGCGCAGACCGATCGGTGTATGGCATCAAAGTACCGCGAGAGCGATTAGAGGGCAGGGGGCTTCAAATGCTTTTGAATCACTCTCGCGGTACTTTGATATCATACAGTACACCATTCGGTCTGCCCCATCGTTTTGACATTCATATTCATAACACACCTTTTGACTTCATGCGGAGACTGATTCGTGTCTGCTTTGAAGCAGTGCACATTGGTTAGAATTTGTTTTCTATTTTTCCCCCCATTGAATACTTTCTGAAGTTTTTTCTTTTTTCTTCGAACAATAGTAGAGTCAAGGGGGTCAAAATGAAAAAAAGTAGTAAAACTAAAAAATATTTAAGAGTCAGTCCACAAATAACAACACAAATTTTACAAAAAGACCTGTAGAAGAGTTTACACTTTATAGCTTTTTAATAGTACAGTTACATCTGTGTTTGTGAAATGTAACTGATAGAATTGTAAGATGAAGTAAATATGGCTCATTTTTAATACATTATCATACCTTAAAAGTATTTAAAAAAATATATATCTAAAAAATCTGGTTGAATTTGTCAACTATAAACACGCATATCCTACAGCTTTTTCACATAGCTACAATGCCAACAAAAGATGGGGCAGAGTTTCCAGTGGGAAAGAACAAAAAGAGCAGCTCACATCAGTGTCCTTAAATATACAAAGAAAGTGTTTAACATGATAAAATGTATTATCTTGAAAGAAATTTCTATCATCTTATTTGTAACAAATATATAGGGGGGGAGCAGGGAGTGTTGTAACTGTCAGTTTAACAAGTTAGAACAGAGGTATGGTGATGTCATCAATATCATACACTCCCATCACCTTTTTGAGCTCACAGGAGAAGTGACTGTGAGCAATATTGAATATTTTATGCAAAAAAAAAAAAAAAAAATTCAGGAAGAGAAGTAAATCGTCAATATTATATTTTGCCTAGCAACCATTGCATTAGATACAATTATTTGACTTGCATAACCTAAAGTAGCTGTTTCTCTAGTTTAATTTGATTATTTGCATACATGCAAAAAGAGTTAGCTATGTTTTGGCTGTTTGGGTTGGGAATAGTTGTAATAGTTCATTAAAAATGTTACAACCAACGCCTTATGATGATTCCAATCTAGTCCAGTTATTAATCACATCCTGTTAAGGATTTATGTGGTAAATATGTTTTCATCGTAGTTTATGTGCAAGTCTTGCTGTCTTTCAGATAAAAACATTTGCCTCAATTGAACACATTTTTTTTCTTTTTTTATTATGTGATGCTGCAAAACACTCAAGGCAGTTGTTTTGTGCTAAATTTAAAGTCCTAAAAGAAATACAATATAATTTTTTTGTCACTTTAAATTAACTTTATTCAAAAGTGATTTTTCTTTGTTCTTCAATAAAGTTATTGCATAAATTAGATAGAGTGTTCATCTTATTTCAGCAAATCACCTCTCATTGTTACATCTATCCAGGCTAGTCTTACACCCCCACCCTAGTTGTGGGGTAGCTTGTAACAATGGAAATCTTGGAATTTGACATTAACTCTCATAATCTGTGATTGTGTAGTACACATCCAAGTGAGTTTTATTATATAGTACACAAATGTAGCTACCGTGTATTAAAGTTTGAGAGATCTATCACAAATTACCACTGAGTTACTGATGCTCAAACAAACATTGTTACTACCATCCCCGTTCTTCCCTAGGATATTACAACAAAATATTCTCCCAATTAAGATCACCAACATACTTGGTCCAGTAATAGTCTACGGTTTGGTGGCAATCTCTTTTCAAAACAGCTTTGTTAAAATTTTAACTTGTAAAAATATTACAACACACAGTATTATTGACTGGGTAAAAGTAAGTCAGGGAAATAGATTATACCTGTACACAGAGAAACAACACCAGAATGAATGGCACAAATTTGCAGGGGGGTCAGAAAAATGTAAGAAATCCTTAAATCATGGGATCCATGTCAATTGAACAACTGACAAACCCAAAACCAATCCTTTATCACGCTCTAAAAAAAAGTGACAATTAGCTGCGGAAAAAATTATGCTTGTACATCTGCTTCCATACCAACAAATCTTGACCATGAAAGGCACAAACTTTTACAGTTTTATCTATTTTATAGTCACACATTAAACAGAAACCAATCAGAAAAAAAAGTATTTTAAGTCGTTTAAAGTCTTTCATTGAGTCTTTTAACCAATTAATTTGATGTAATTAAATGTATTATTTGAGTGGATTTTTTTATATATAATTGGTCAATACGTGGCAGTATTTTTATCTAGATGTATGGAGGAAGCAACAAATGTCAGTCTTGAAATGCCTTCAGCTTTGGTCGGAAGACAACGACTTTTGAGAAACAACCAGAGATTACTTTTATTTATTTATTAATTAACAGTCAAAGAAACTCTGTATTCTGAAGTTCAAAGTTCAATTTGAAGTTCTGTATTCAAAGAAACCAGTATTCTGGAAATAATAACTACAAAATAGTTAACAGGGTTTCATTAACGGGAATACCATCAATGGATAAAATAAGTACAGTCCTTTAAAGCAAATATATCTCATTTTTGAATGTGAAAGAATAGGCCTAAAGCCTTAGAAAACTGAATTATTTTAATTGCATGCTGAACTTAATCATTAATTTTAAGAAACAGGGCTGTGTCATCTGTGAGCTGGTTAATCAAAATGCTTTCTACCAGCAAAATGGACTCATGTCAACTTGCTGTCTTTATTAAAATGGCAAAACACTTGAGCAACAAAAAAAAGATAGAAACTTATTCAGGTTTACAGTGTATATAAACTTCAAACCTTTCACTTGCACTGATATAGCAAGTTGTTTTCTTTCAGTTGTCCTCTTTTATGGACAACTTTACTTGCTGTGTAATTGTGGTTATATTTTTCCTATTTTTCAATCTCTTAATCTTTGGCAGAAGAGAGAAGTGAAAGTTTGTTTTTACGTCATGTGATTGGCTGTTCGCTACTGATGTCACACTTTCATGTGTGACCACAGTTATTCATCAAGTCAGGATCAAAGGCTTGAGTTGACAGAAAGTTGATGGTCAGTGTCATGTTACCAACAAAGCCTGATTGGACTGGTTTGGTTTTGTCAAATTGAAATGAATCCTGTAAGCCTGAGTTTGTTCAACTACCTTCCTGGTATGGGCCCTTGAAAAAGTTAATTACGTGGTGCTTCTCAATACTCAAATTGATGCTTCCTCACTCCTCCAGCCTGTAACCCGGTAACTGATCAAAGAAAGCCATCTTGAAGGACATCTCAATTCTCGAATTGTACCGTGAAGAACGATGAGTGAGGAAGCTTCTAGATTACATACTACAGAGTTACAGGCTGGTGAGTTTGATCAAGGTTGGAACTAAATTGTGCAGGAAAGTGAACCTTAAGGGTCGGAATTAAGAACCCCTGAATTAGTAAAAAAAAAAAAAAAAAACCTTCCAGGTTTAGAACAACATGAGGGTGAGTAAATAATGAAATAACTTTTTTTTTAAATGTGAACTATCACTTTAACTGCTCAGTTCCATTGTGAGTGACCAGTTCATCTGTTGTTTATTTCAGCGCCATTTATTATAATACTCTCATAATGTGTGTCCATTCTAAGGATCTAAGCAGATTAGACAGTTAAGGATGAATATGTAAAATTAACATATGAGAACAACTGGATATTTGCAGACTACAGCAAACCAGTTCTAACTGGGCTATAAAACATATCTGCCTAAAACCACACACTTAAAGGAATAGTTCACTGAAAATACTGTCATCATTTACTCACCCTCAAGTTGTTTCAAACCTGTAGGAACTTCTTTCTTCTGCTGAACACAAAAGAAGATATTTTGAAGAATGTCGGTAACCAAACAGTTGATGGATCCCATTAACTTCCATAGTATTTTTTTCCTATTATGGAAGTCAATGGGGTCCATCAACTGTCTGGTTACCGACATTCTTCAAAATATCTGTGTGTTCAGCAGAAGAAAGAAATTCATTCAGGTCTGAAACAACTTGAGGGTGAGTAAATGATGACAGAATTAAAAAATTTAAGTGAACTTTAACTGACTGTATAAGAAAAGATGTAAACAAAGTAAACGAGAATCTGATTATGCAGAGATTGTACTGGAGTGCCTTAATAGTTGGATTTCTTGTTAATGAGAAGGCAGTGGGAGGACAGTGCTCCCCCGAGTTTGGAGGCTTCACTGCAGGCTGTGGGCAGTAGGGTGTAGTCTGTCAAACGCTGGAAGGCCTGAAACAGAGAATGATAAGTAAATATGTAGCATCTGGACTAATCAGACAAAATAAAAAATTATCACACAAATTATTCATTATATTGAACGAATAATCCAGCAAACTCACTCTCCCAACAAAGGTCTCTGACCCATCCCCCGAAAACTGCAACTATCATCCTAAATTAAGCTAACACACAGGCAGAACCAGGTCTCTGGTTAAAGGACACATGATGACTGATAAGGTTTATGACCAAAAGGAATTTGCAGAGAGTTGTGACTCACTTAAGTCTTTTTGAAAAGGACAAATAAACCCTTTTAATCCTATATATTCTATATATATATATATATATATATATATATATATAACCACTTGAAACATGTATAAACATGTATCTAATTTTCCCATTTTGTGATTTTCCTTTTATGGGGTTTGACCTATGTATTCATTCTCTCTTTTAAACTCTTTTGGATTAATGTTTCAGACTTGCATACGATGGTAAACCAAAATCACATTTAGCATGTTTGGTCTCTATGAGCTACAATCTTCGTTCCCCATTTGTTCATTTACATTACATTTTGATAACTCTGTGATGCATTAGTATTATAAGAATCTTGAAGGTTCTTTTCTTAAACACCCAATCAAATTACATATTCAATTGCCCTGCTAGAACACAAAGGATTGTAAAATTTCCCTCCAAAGGGAACAACTTATTGGCACTCTCAAATCCTGAGGGTGTGACATCTTCACACTTTAAAAATCACTGATCACAAGATCACGCCTGTTTTTCCATTTTCTGAGAAATCCTGATGTGAAGATTATCTGAGCTAGAAGTCTTCTAAGGACCCCTAAGTTTGTGCCAGGCTGTGTCATTGTCTTTCCATTCACCAAAGATCCTCTGACTCCCACTGGTTCTCTCTCATCAAGACAACATCAGCAAAGATAAACTGGAGCCTCAACAAAATGGGCGAGACATGCAAGTATCAAACTTATTGTTTGATATATTAAGTATCCTAAACCCTTTTAAAGAAGGGTGTGTTGGAACTAAAAACTGATGCTTTGCTCAAGGCTGTTGATCTGCTGAATTTCAAACGATGCTACAACTATTGTTTTCCTGTATTCTGTTTCAGCTCTCTTTCCATTGCTAAACTGTATTTATGTGTATGTAGTTTAAGTGTTTAGTCTAGTTAATAAAGTCTTGTTCATGTCACATTTATAGTTGTTTGTGGTTCATGCTCATATACTGGAGTCCCTAATAATGCAGATTTTGCCTACATGTTCTGAGTAGTACTGTAGAGTAGGCAAGTTATTTCCCATACCCCGGAAATGATAATTTCTTAGAATTAATAAACAATTAACCCTCAGTGTTTGCTGGGCAAACATGTTAATTGATTGTAATATTAATTCTGCTACATTAAGTTAATTCTATTAACTGTTCCAAATATTTAAAAATAATTATGAGTTATGATTAATTATTCGTATTTCCCTTGAGCTAATTTGCTACAAATATAACAATACAAAAATGCAAAATATGTCTGCACTCTAAAAATACTTTATTACAAACAAGAGATAAAGATTATACAAACGTTTCAGGTCTTTGCCTTCATCAGTGTGACAATTTCACTTATTCTCAACTATATAGAAAGAACGCAGCAGGTCTTCAGGTGATTGTGATCATAGTTAAACAATCAAATAATTAGTCCACAGACTCCAGTCTGTCTGGAACAGTAAATAATGATTAAAAATGTTGGGAACAATTACACATCATGAAAAGATGGCATATATATATATATATATATATATATATATATATATATATATATAAAAAATAAGTATTTGAACACCCTGCTATTTTGCAAGTTCTCCCACTTAGAAATCATGGAGGGGTCTGAAATTGTCATCGTAGGTGCATGTCCACTGTGAGAGACATAATCTAAAAAAAAAATCCAGAAATCACAATGTATGATTTTTTAACTATTTATTTGTATGATACAGCTGCAAATAAGTATTTGTAATAAGAAAATCAATGTTAATATTTGGTACAGTAGCCTTTGTTTGCAATTACAGAGGCCAAACGTTTCCTGTAGTTTTTCACCAGGTTTGCACACACTGCAGGAGGGATTTTGGCCCACTCCTCCACACAGATCTTCTCTAGATCAGTCAGGTTTCTGGGCTGTCGCTGAGAAACACGGAGTTTGAGCTCCCTCCAAAGATTCTCTATTGGGTTTAGGTCTGGAGACTGGCTAGGCCACGCCAGAACCTTGATCTGCTTCTTACAGAGCCACTCCTTGGTTATCCTGGCTGTGTGCTTCGGGTCATTGTCATGTTGGAAGACCCAGCCTCGACCCATCTTCAATGCTCTAACTGAGGGAAGGAGGTTGTTCCCCAAAATCTCGCAATGGAATTATGTGGAAAAGTTCTATTTTGGTCTCATCTGACCACATGACTTTCTCCCATGACTCCTCTGGATCATCCAAATGGTCATTGGCAAACTTAAGACGGGCCTTGACATGTGCTGGTTTAAGCAGGGGAACCTTCCGTGCCATGCATGATTTCAAACCATGACGTCTTAGCTCTAATCGGGTCATTGACCAGCTCCTCTCGTGTAGTTCTGGGCTGATTTCTCACCTTTCTTAGGATCATTGAGACCCCACGAGGTGAGATCTTGCATGGAGCCCCAGTCTGAGGGAGATTGACAGTCATGTTTAGCTTCTTCCATTTTCTAATGATTGCTCCAACAGTGGACCTTTTTTCACCAAGCTGCTTAGCAATTTCCCCGTAGCCCTTTCCAGCCTTGTGGAGGTGTACAATTTTGTCTCTAGTGTCTTTGGACAGCTCTTTGGTCTTGGCCATGTTAGTAGTTGGATTCTTACTGATTGTATGGGGTGGACAGGTGTCTTTATGCAGCTAACGACCTCAAACAGGTGCATCTAATTTAGGATAATAAATGGAGTGGAGGTGGACATTTTAAAGGCAGACTAACAGGTCTTTGAGGGTCAGAATTCTAGCTGATAGACAGGTGTTCAAATACTTATTTGCAGCTGTATCATACAAATAAATAGTTAAAAAAATCATATATTGTGATTTCTGGATTTTTTTTTAGATTATGTCTCTCACAGTGGACATGCACCTACGATGACAATTTCAGACCCCTCCATGATTTCCAAGTGGGAGAACTTGCAAAATAGCAGGGTGTTCAAATACTTATTTTCCATATATATATATATATATATATATATATATATATATATATATATATATATATATATATATCTCGTGAAAATCCCAGTAACTGAGCAGATTGTGAAATACTCAGACCGGCCCGTCTGGCACCAACAACAATGCCACGCTCAAAATTGCTTAAATCACCTTTCTTTCCCATTCTGACATTCAGTTTGGAGTTCAGGAGATTGTCTTGACCAGGACCACACCCCTAAATGCATTGAAGCAACTGCCATGTGATTGGTTGATTAGATAATTGCATTAATGAGAAATTGAACAGGTGTTCCTGATTATTAGGAACACCTGTTCAATTTCTCATTAATGCAATTATCTAATCAACCAATCACATGGCAGTTGCTTCAATGCAATGGAAAGAAAGGTGATTTAAGCAATTTTGAGCGTGGCATGGTTGTTGGTGCCAGACGGGCCGGTCTGAGTATTTCACAATCTGCTCAGTTACTGGGATTTTCACGCACAACCATTTCTAGGGTTTACAAAGAATGGTGTGAAAAGGGAAAAACATCCAGTATGCGGCAGTCCTGTGGGCGAAAATGCCTTGTTGATGCTAGAGGTCAGAGGAGAATGGGCCGACTGATTCAAGCTGATAGAAGAGCAACTATCTAGTAGAGAATCTCAGCACACCATGCCACCCAAGAAGGACCAAATCAGCAACCAAAGTAATGGAGAGGAGTTGGTGTCGCTTTCACAGATAAGGGATCTAATGAGTCAACAAATGGATCTGTTCATACAACTTCTACAGCAGCAAGAAAGTAACTTTAAGACTGTTGTGGAATTAATTGTGAACAATGTGAACACTCGGATTGACAAATTGATCAAGGAGACACAGGAGCTGAGAAGCAGCTTGCAATTCTCCCAGAAGGACATTGATGATCTAATAAAGAAAAATGATAAAACTGAGTCGGAAAGAACAATTGCTTGTGCTGAAACCAAAATAATGCAGGGGAAATTGGCAGAGATGACTGAGAAAGCGGATTACTTGGAGGGTCAAACAAGAAGGAATAACCTTGTTGTGGATGGCATTCCTGAGGCTCAGAATGAAAGCTGGAAGGAGACTGAGGACAAAGTCAAGTATGTGATAAATGAGAAACTTCACCTGGACAGTAGTCAGATGGTGATTGAACGTGCACATAGGACTGGCAATCCATCTGGATATTCTGGAAAAAGACCTAGGCCTATCATGGTCAAATTCCTCAGATACAAAGATAAAATGGCTGTTCTAGGAAAGACTAAGGATCTGAAAGGCACCAACATCTATGTGAATGAGGACTACACTGAAGCCGTTAGGCAAAAGCGTAAGGAACTCATTCCAGCCATGAAAGCTGCCAGAGAACGAGGTGACATAGCCTACATCCGACATGACAACCTTATTGTCCATCGACCTGCCCTAAAGCATAAGGATAGGAAAGGCACCAACAGCCAGGAGTTGGAGCCAAGAGCTGGAGTGAGAGACTAGTTCTCTGGTTTCTTTAACTTGAGCTCATATAGACTGAACTGATTTTAAAGAAAAATAATAATTATGGATAGTAGGCCTATTGATGATAAGCATCAACTTTCTGTTTCAAAGGGTCTTGTTATGGCTCATTTGAATGTCTGCAGCATCAGAAATAAGGTATTTGAACTTAATTATCTGATTACAGAAAATACCATTCATATCTTGGCAGTATCGGAGACTCATCTGGATGCTAGTTCTTGACACAGAGATTTCCATTAATGGCTATAATATTTTTAGAAGGGACAGGAATAAACATGGGGGTGGCATAGCTTTATATATCAGAGATAACTTTCCGGCAACACTGTGCTCTGAGTTTATCTCAGATGGTTTAGAATCGTTATGGGTTAAAGTGCATCTTCCTCACTTAAAGCCGGTGCTAATCGGTTGCCTCCCAGGACTATAGACCTCCTGGGACTGATGTGCAATACCTGAATGATTTATGTGTGTTAATTGACAGAGTTACAGATGTGAATGGTGATATTTTTTTACTTGGGGATATGAACATTGACTGGTTTGCGAATCAGTGTCCAATGAAGCAAAAGATAGTTTCATTGATCGCTGCTTGTAATCTGTCTCAGATGATCTCTCCACCAACCAGAGTCTTTACTAACAGTGCTGGACATATTTCTGCCACTTGCATAGACCATATTTATACAAATATTCCTGAATGCTGCACTAAACCAGTTTCTCAATCTGTGGGTTTTAGTGACCATAATATCATAGCAATTACCAGAAAAACTAAAATTCCAAAATGTAAGGTTAATATAGTACATAAAAGGATGTTTAAGAAATTTATTCCGGAGAGTTTTTTGGCAGATGTTGGTGGTATTGATTGGACTGATGTGTATGCTGCTGAGGAGCCTGAGGCCGCCTTAAATATCTTTATGGAAAGATTTATGCAGATTGTTGATAGGCATGCCCCTATGAGAAAGTGTATTGTAAAAGGGAGACCAGCCCCATGGCTGAATGAGAGTATAAACAGGCTCATGAAGGAAAGAGACAAAGCCAAATCTATATTAGTAAAGACTGGATTGGTGGAGGACAGATTCATGTACTGTCAACTGAGAAATCAGGTTACTAAACTGAATAGATCGATGAAAAAAGAATATTACATGCAGAGAATAAATGCTGTAAAGCAAGATGGTAAAGAGCTCTGGAAAACCCTTAATGAAATAATGGGGAGGCGGACATCTGGAGGGGCTTCCTTTGTGGAGTCAGAAGGCAAGTTTTTGACTAAACCATCTGATATAGTGAATTATTTTAATGATTTCTATATAAATAAGGTCCATGCACTAAGGCAGAATATGGACAATACTGATTCTAATTACCTAAAGCTTATAAAAAAAAGATGTGATGTTAGATAAGAGTTGCACTTTCCAGTTTAATAATGTAGAGGAGCCGGAAGTAAGAAAGTTGTTGAAGTCTCTGCCCGAACACAGCTCAGTAGGTACTGACATGCTGGACAGTAAAGTACTTAGCCTGGCAGTTGACTATGTTTGCGGTCCGTTATGTCAAATATTAAATGCATGCTTAATGAAAGGTGTTTTTCCCACTATTTGGAAAGAAGGTAAAATTATTCCTTTACCTAAAGATGGCAGACTAGCACTTACTGGGAAGAACAGCAGACCTATTACTATTCTCCCAGTTCTTAGTAAGCTGATGGAGAGAATAGTTCACTCACAAGTAAAGGAATACTTTGAATCTAATGGTTTGAACACAGATTTCCAACATGCTTATAGACATAACCATTCAACTTGTTATGCCCTTACAGTAATGACAGATGACTGGCTTAAGGAAATGGATAATTTAAAGATGACTGGAGCTGTATTACTTGATTTTAGTGCGGCATTTGATGTCATAGATCACAATCTACTCATTGGTAAACTAGAATGTTATGGATTTAGTCCAACTGCCATCGATTTTATGAAGAGTTATCTCACATGTAGGACGCAACGGGTTTATTATACTGGCAGCTGGTCTTACTCTAAGGTCTTGGACTGTGGGGTCCCGCAAGGGAGCTGCCTGGGACCACTTTTATACGCCATCTTCACAAATGATTTATCATCTGTTTTGTGTAAAGCAACTGTACAAATGTATGCTGATGATTCTACATTGTATTATGCTGCAAAAACCGTCAGTGAACTGGATTATGTTTTATCAGCTGAGTTAAATATGGTTTCTGATTGGATAAAACAAAATAAGTTGGTGCTGAATATCTCAAAAACCAAATCAATTATCTTGGGATCGAGTCATAAATTGTCATTAATACCAAAGATGAGTTTGAACTTGTCTGGGGAACCGATAGAACAGGTAGATAAAGTAAAATTACTGGGCACAATAGTGGATAGTAAGCTGTCATGGGTAGAATATATTGATATCATAGTGAAGAAGATGGGTAGTAGTATCTCTATGGTGAGGAAATGTCTTTCTTATGTCCCTACACACATTGTGGAGCAGGTGGCTAAATCTTTAATTTTATGTTATTTGGATTATTGTGCCCCTGTATGGTCATCTATATCTAAAGGTCAACTAAAGAAATTACAAACGACCCAAAATAGAGCTGCCAGGTTAGTATTACATTGTCCCATTAGAACAAACACTATTAGTATGCACTGTCAGCTCTCATGGTTAACGGTGAAGAAAAGGCGGGTTTTTAATACAACTAAGTTTTTTTTAGAAACATTGTCTATTTTTCTCAACCAGTTTTTTTTATAGAACCAAATCGTTAGGTGTGATCAGGTGCATTCTCATATGACTAGGTCTGCGGATGATGGCCTGATGATGTTACCATGCCCAAAATCAAATGCTTTAAAGAGAACTGTTATTTATCGTGCCATCAATCATTGGAATAATTGCCCATTGTATATACGTAAAATTAATGGCAAAGACTCTTTTAGGTACCATCTGAGAATGCACTATTTAAATTTGTGAGTAAGGAAAGGACATATTTATTTTATGAATGTAATACTGTAATCATTTATTCAGACTCATTTATGATGATGTGGTATTGATGTATATAATGTTATAGAGCTATATTGTTTTTATATTAACATTGTTATGTGATTTCTTTTTTGTCGTGGACCCCAGGAAGACTAGCTCGTTTCACTTTGGTGACAGCTAATGGGGATCCTTTTTACAATAAACAATAAACTTTGACTGAAATAACCACTCGTTACAACCGAGGTATGCAGCAAAGCATTTGTGAAGCCACAACACGCACAACCTTGAGGCGGATGGGCTACAACAGCAGAAGACCCCACCGGGTACCACTCATCTCCACTACAAATAGGAAAAAGAGGCTACAATTTGCACGAGCTCACCAAAATTGGACAGTTGAAGACTGGAAAAATGTTGCCTGGTCTGATGAGTCTCGATTTCTGTTGAGACATTCAGATGGTAGAGTCAGAATTTGGCGTAAACAGAATGAGAACATGGATCCATCATGCCTTGTTACCACTGTGCAAGCTGGTGGTGGTGGTGTAATGGTGTGGGGGATGTTTTCTTGGCACACTTTAGGCCCCTTAGTGCCAATTGGGCATCGTTTAAATGCCACGGCCTACCTGAGCATTGTTTCTGACCATGTCCATCCCTTTATGACCACCATGATGAATGATGAATTAGATGAATGTGATCATTTATGTTTGGGCCTGAAATCGCTGATACAACCTTTAACAATATAGATCGTTTCAAAGCAGATTTACAGTCATAATAATAAATTACAGTGACAGAGATTGTTTTGGCTTTACATTAGCTCTAGAATAAAGTTATTGTTGTCCAGCTAAAGTTAGTTTAGTTTTGATAGATTGATTCACTTCCGTTGCAAAGATCATTAGTTATTAACTTAGGGGCCCCTAACACGACACTGTTCTAATGTGAGAACGCAAACCCTGAAATAGATTTAAAGATGAAAGCCTTAAAAAATTTTTAGAAAAAAGGTCATCTCTGCGCATACCTCAAAAACGCAAACCCGCGAAATCAATATTTTAAAATTTATACGATGTTTAACAGGGAGCCAATTCAGTGTTGACAGAACCTGGCTAATATGGTCATACTTCCTGGTTCTAGTAAAAACTCTAGCTGCTGCGTTTTGGACCAGCTGTAGTTTGTTTATTAAGCGTGCAGGGCAACCAACCATAATAGCATTACAATAATCTAGCCTTGATGTCATGAACGCATGAACTAATTGTTCCGCACTTGTCATTGAGAGCATATGATGTAATTTAGATATATTTTTAAGATGGAAAAATGCGGTTTTACAGATACTAGACTTTCAAATGAAAGATTGGTATCAAAGAGCACACCCAGGTTCCTAATCGAAGACAAAGACTTGACAGAGCAGCCATCAAGTGTTAGACAGTATTCTAGGTTGTTACTCGAGTACGTTTTTTTGTCCAGTAATTAGAATCTCTGTTTTTTCAGAATTAAGTAGAAGGAAATTACTAGTCATCCAGTTTTTTATATCAGCTATGCATTCCTTTAATTGTGTGAATTGGTAAGTTTCGTTAGGGCGTGAAGAAATATAGAGCTGAGTATCATCAGAATAACAGTGAAAACTAATGCCATGGTTCCTAATGATATCTCCCAAGGGTAGCATGTACAGAGTGAACAGCAAAGGTCCTAGCACTGAGCCTTGTGGTACGCCAATACTGAACTTTTGATCGATAAGACATCTCTTCATTTACTGCTACAAACTGATAGCAAATTAGGTAAGTATGATTTAAACCATGCTAATGCAATTCCACTAATGCCAACATAATTTTCGAGTCTATTTAAAAGAATGTTGTGGTAAATAGTATCAAATGCAGCACTAAGATCGAGTAACACGAATAGAGAGATACAACCACGATCGGATGATAAGAGCAAATCATTTGTGACTCTGATGAGAGCTGTCCCAGTACTATGGTACAGTCTAAATCCTGACTGGAAATCCTCGCAGATACCATTTCTTTTAATGGTAAAAGAATTTTTAAAAAGGAACATAGTTGTGAGGATACTGCCTTTTCTAGTATCTTTGACAGAAAAGGTAGAATAGAGATCGGCCTGTAATTGACTAATTCTGAAGGATCAAGTTGAGTTTTTTTAAAAAGCGGTTTAATCATAGCCAGCTTAAAAGTTTTTGGTACGTATTCTAATGACAAAGATGAATTAATGATATTAAGAAGAGGATCTATGACCTCTGGAAGCATCTGATGATTTAACGAATTTAGAAAATTCTTCCTCTCCTATAGCAATGAATGAATAAAAAAAATTCTCAAGGAGACTACAATGCACTGCCTGATGCGATACTGTAGTAGACGGTTGCATAGTTATAATTTTCTCCCTGATATTATCAATCTTGTAAGTAAAGAAGTTCATAAAGTCATTACTGCTGTGCTGCTTGAAAACGTCTGGGGTTGAAGCTTTTTTTTCGTTAATTTAGCCACTGTTTCAAATAAATACCTAGGACTTTGTTTATTTTCTTTTAATAGGGTTGAAAAATAAGCAGATCTAGCAGCTTTTAAGGCCTCTCTGTACGCAATCGTGCTCTCTTTCCATGAAATACAAAAAAGGTTGTTTTCTCTTCCAGTTGCGCTGCTTTGACTGCTCTCTTAAGGGCTGGACTATTTTCTTAATCTTCTTTAAGCGCAAAGGAGCAACTGCGTCTAAAGTGCTGGAAAAGAGAAAGTCAAAAGTTTCTGTCACAATATCGAGTGCTTCTAAGCTAGCTGGGATGCTGAGGAAATGAAACTGATCAGGAATATTATTAGTCGGCTTTGCAACCTTGGCTAGATGGTATACACAAGACTAGATAATGATCTGAGATGTCATCGCTCTGCTGTAGAATTTCAACAAGATCAACATTGATTCCATGTGATAATATTAGTTCTAGAGTATGATTATGACAATGAGTAGGTCCTGACACATGTTGTCTAACTCCAATAGAGTTCAGAATGTCTTTAAATGCCAATCCCAATGCATCTTTTTCGTTATCTACATGTATATTCAAATCACGATCACAATTAGGTTTTTCAAAAGTAACGGGTAATGACTATCGACGAAAAATAATGTATTCTTATCAATTGGTTTACGAAATACTGTGGTGGAGACAGTGTTGTTGATCTTTGATATCAAAACATCCAAAAAATTAATAGATAAGTATTTTTCAACTTATAATGTAATTGAGTCTAATCTGGTGTTCAAAAACTCTTCGCTTCCTTTCCAAATAAGGACACAGTCATCAATGTATCTTGCCCAGTACTTAATGCAGTGCCCAAACTGATTGTTGTTGTAAATGAAGTCTAATTTTAATTTACCCATAAAGTGATTTGCATAGCTTGGTGCTAAGGGAGTGCCCATAGCAGTGCCTTGTATTTGAAGGTAGTAATCTTTTTCAAATAAAATATTTTTAGTTAATATAAATTTAGTCGAGTCTAAAATAAATTGTGTTGGTAATGCAGAATTCTGTAGAGTTTGTAGAAAAAAAAAAAATCCAAAGATTCCAAACCTTCTGCTAACCTTCTTAGCACTGTTAAACATTCGTTCACTTAAAAATAAATCACTTCTAGTCAATGACTTAATAACCACAAACAACCTGGATTTTATGCTTCTAAATGAAACCTGGCTAGAAGACAGCTGCAGTGCAACAATCCTAAATGAAACAGCCCCTCCTAACTTTACTTTTATGAGTGTCTGCAGAGCTGTAAAGAGAGGTGGGGGTCTAGCTGCTCTTTTTAAAGATATTTATCAATGTAAGCAAACATCATTTGGGAATTACCCGTCTTTCGAATATCTGTGTTAAAGGTGTTAAAAGGTGCTCCACGGATTTTACTTATTATTTACAGGCCTCCAATACTCTCCAGCCTTTGCTGAGGACTTTACAGAACTGTTATCAACCATTACCTCAGAATTTGACTGTTTTGCCATTGCTGGAGATTTTAACATTCACATAGATAGTGCAGAAAACAATATGGCAAAAGAAATCAAAACTGTTTTAAAAACTTTTGATCTGACTCAGCATGTACATGGACCCACACACAATCGCGGACACACTCTAGATTTACTTATCAGTAAGGGTCTAAACATTTCATCGATTGTTATTAAGGATGTAGCACTGTCTGATCATTTCTGTATTTTCTTTGATATATTGATCTCTCCTGCCACTGAAGCTAGATCTGTGTGTGTCAAGAAGAGATGCTTAAATGAGAACACTAGTGTACTATTTATGAAGGCTATATCCTTAACACCAAGCATATCTGCAGACTCTGTTGATTTTATCCTTGATTCTTTTAACTCAAAAGTTAAAGGTGTAATTGATGATATTGCTCCTGTGAAAGTCAGGAAGAAGAGTGGCAGACAAAAAGCACCTTGGAGAAACTCAACAGCAGTGCAAAATATGAAAAGACAATGCAGAAAAGCAGAGCGCATGTGGCGGAAGACAAAACTTGTAGTCCATTATAACATCTACAAAGACAGCCTTCATGCTTTCAATATGGAGCTAGGCAAAGCTAGACAGACTTTCTTCTCAAATATTATAAACAGCAATTTAAACAACACACGCACTCTTTTTGCTACTGTAGAGAGACTGACAAACCCCCCAAGCCAGATTCCCAGTGAAATGCTCTCAGACAGCAAGTGCAGTGAGTTTGCTTCTTTCTTCTCTGAGAAAATCAATAATATCAGAAAAGTGATCAGCACATCCTTGAGTGGCACTGAGGTCAGACAGATCAAACCACCTGAGAAAGTAGTTACTATGTCTGATTTCAAAGAAATTGATGGGAAAATTTTGGAAGAAACCGTACAGCACCTTAAAACATCAACCTGCGCTCTTGACACACTTCCCACATCTTTCTTCAAAAGTGTGTTAAACAGTTTAGAAGCAGATCTTCTAGAAGTGGTAAATGCCTCACTTCTCTCTGGGAGTTTTCCAAACTCCCTGAAAACTGCAGTTGTCAAGCCCCTCCTGAAAAAGAGCAATCTGGATAAGACCATATTAAGCAACTATAGACCGATCTCAAATCTTCCCTTCATAGGCAAGATCATTGCAAAAGCTGTCTTCAATCAGCTGAACAAATTCTTATGCTTGAATGGATACTTTGACAATTTTCAATCTGGTTTCCGACCGCACCACAGCACAGAAACAGCGCTCATAAAGATAATAAACGACATTCGCTTAAATACTGATTCAGGCAAATTATCAGTGCTGGTACTACTCGACCTCAGTGCTGCATTTGACACTGTCGATCATAACATACTTCTTGACAGGCTGGAAAACTGGGTGGGGCTTTCTGGGATAGTCCTAAAATGGTTCAGGTCATACTTTGATGGGAGAGGTTATTATGTTGAGTATAGGAGACCATAAGTCTGAGTGGACATCCATGACATGCGGAGTCCCTCAAGGCTCAATTCTTGCGCCACTCCTGTTCAACCTGTATTATGCTCCCAATGAGCCAAATAATGAGAAAGAACCAAATTGCTTACCACAGCTATGCAGACGACACACAGCTCTACTTAGCCCTATCACCTAACGATTACAGCCCCATTGACTCCTTGTGCCAATGCATCGATGAAGTAAACAGTTGGATGTGTCAAAACTTTCTTCAGTTAAACAAAGACAAAACTGAAGTCATTGCGTTTGGAAACAAAGATGAAGTTCTCAAGGTGAACGCATACCTTCACTCTAGGGGTCAAACAACTAAATATCAAGTCAGGAATCTTGGTGTGACACTAGAGTCAGACCTCAGTTTCAGTAGTCATGTCAAAGCAATAACTAAATCAGCATACTATCATCTGAAAAATATTGCAAGAATTAGATGCTTTGTTTCCAGACAAGACTTAGAGAAACTTGTTCATGCTTTCATCACTAGCAGGGTGGATTATTGTAATGGACTCCTCACTGGCCTTCCCAAAAAGACCATAAGACAGTTGCAGCTCATACAGAACGCTGCCGCCAGGATTCTGAGCAGAACCAGAAAATATGAACATATCACACCAGTCCTCAGGTCTTTACACTGGCTCCCAGTTAGATTTAGGATTGATTTTAAAGTATTATTACTGGTATATAAATCATTCAATGGCCTAGGACCTCAATACATTGCAGATATGCTCACTGAATATAAACCCAACAGATCACTCAGATCATTAGGATCATATCAGCTAGAAATACCAAGGGTTCACTCTAAGCATGGCGAGTCCGCTTTTAGCTACTATGCCAGCCGCAGCTGGAACCAGCTTCCAGAGGAGATCAGATGTGCTCCTACAGTAGTCAGTAGTCACATTCAAATCCAGACTCAAAACACTTCTGTTTAGCTATGCATTTACTGAATGAGCACTGTGCCGCTGTTCGTCCGACTGTTTGTACTGTATTTTATTTTATTTATTTTTTTTTACTTTTAATTTTTTATTATTTTAATTTCTTCTATGTAAAGCACTTTGAATTGCCATTGTGTATGAAATGTGCTATATAAATAAACTTGCCTTGCCTTGCCTTCTTTATGTGGAATCGAAATGTATAGAGATGATACGTCCAATGTTACTAACCAATCTTGGTCATCTTAATTCGAATGCAATTGTAATTTATGTAAAAAATCTGTAGTCTCTATTAGGTGGGAAGGTAATTGTTTCACCAATTTGTTGTATATGAGAGTCTATAAATTCTGATAACTTTTCAGTGAGTGAGCCAATACCAGAAACTATGGGTCTAGGAGGATCTATGGTAGATTTATGTATTTTTGGTAATGCATTATGTATTTTTGGTATTGGGACAACTGGATGACGATTAGTTAGACATTTGAATTCTGGCAATGTTTATAAATGGTATCTTTTCCTGATGTGTAATTGTTCCCAACATTGTTTTTAATCATTATGTACTGTTCTGGGTGGACTTAAACTGGAGTCTGTGGACTAATTATTTGATTGTTTACCTGCAGCTTTTTCCCTTTTACTTTAACTGTTTCTTCTATTACCTGCCAGCAGACAAAACTGTCAGCTGATGCAAATTCTAGACTTAAGATTTTAATTTACTCAGTAATTCACTAACATTTAGACATTGGGGCATTCAAAACATTCAGAAGAATTTCAATGGATGCAGGACTTAAATATTACACTGATATTCACCAGTCAACTATATTTACAATATTCAACAATATTCACCAAGCAACTACAATATTTACCAGTCCCAAGGATGTATTATTATGATCATGATCCTGCTATGCACAGCAGCAAATTTATATAAAATGTGCAATCACTGTCAATTACCACATTTTCTGATTCAATTCCACATTAAAATACGGTTGTCAATCCAGAAACTTTGCAGTGTGAAGGGAGTAGCATGCAAAATATTCTTATTCAAACTGTGAATAGGTTACAAACAGAACATGAGCAAAGAACACGCCCTTTATAATTGACTGAAGCTGTCAATGTCATCAATGTGAACGTATTGAGTGGATGCACCACTAACTAACCTAAACAGCTCTGATTGGCCACATTGTTCATGTGCTCAGACATGTCTGTGATTGACCTGCAATGCTTAAAGCTGCAAAAGCTTGCACAAATACGCACAGTAGCATTTGAAAGCAGCACCTATCTGATGTCAGTCATGAGACAAAAAAGGTGAATGAAACTTGCGTAATGCTTTTAGAAACAAAACGTTTAACATTATCGCAACATTATGTTTATCGCAACATAAACAATATTCCGTAATATTTTACATCAGCAAAGATATTGCGATATAATCTATGTATCACCCAGCCCTAAGTGTAATGTACAGCAAATGAGACAAAAATGTACTACACATAGTATATAACATCAAAGCTGCAATAAAGAGTTCTGGCACTGTTGGTACCAGGAATATTTCATTATTTCAATATTTAATTTGTGGCAAACATCACTGGAACACATTCAATGGTTGTTTGTCTATCTACCTCAGATCTACACCTGCAGTATCTTGCCTACATGTGGGCACAGTGGATGTCTCAGCTGAAGGCCCTGACATTTCATAATCTGTCCTCAATCGATTATTGTTGTTTCCTCACTGAGTAGACCCAAATGCTTTTGCTCTGAATCAAAGATGTAGGAAAGTGCAGAGTTACACTAACATTTTATCAAAATATTTAGAATAATGGTTTTATTTTTCCGATTAATCACAAAGACCAACTTGACAAAAATCTGTAGTGATGGATGCAAAAATGTTTTTAGTCTTAAAAAAACTGCTGATCAATCAGGCTTGTGTTGTTGATTATTCTCTGATGTAAATGCTTTAACTGTACATCCTTCACTCACAGGAATACTGTTGGGACACTCTTCGGCTGTGGGATGCAGGAGGTAGTCCACTTTTGCAGGACCTCTGATGTATACACAGTTAGCAGCAACCTCCTCAGGTACTGACAAGATCTCATAGTGATGGTCAGTCAGCTGCTCCATCACCTGTAACACAAAAACACAATACTTGTGCCCAAGTACTTTTGGCACATCCTTGTTGATAATGTGATTATCTCCTCAGAAAAAAAGTGCATACATCTATATACATTAATGTAGAGATCATGTTTTGTATTTTACTTGCACACACTCACTCTAAGTGTTTTTTTGGCCCCGTCGCTGTTACTGATGATGATGGTATTGGGGCCGCCCATGGAGCAGATGCTCTTCAGACGAGAGCCTCCAAACACGGGCACAGTGGACACAGCAAAGTCCTGAACACACAGCACCAAGCAACATCAAACAATTGTTATTTTCTTTTTGCTGGTAATTGCACAGGATAATAAGCACATTGTGATTATTTGACAAAACAAGAAGGACAAAAGCAAGAATTCAGTTCAAACCCATTGATAAATGTAATTAGGGGATCAAGCGTGTAGCGCTGAAACCCTATTGTTATTGTTAATTTTCCCATGATGCAGCATTCTCCATCTAAAACTGATCGGGCAGACCGAACCGTAAGTCGTAGAAACTTGAAACTTTGAGGGCTGGTTGTATTCACACCGCCTACAACATCATCAATGCCCGCCCCGATCGGCCTGACGGGGGCGCTACAGCGGTCAAAAGTACGAAATGGCTCATAACTCCTAAACTGGTGTAGGCTCAAGTGTCTTGTATCGTTGGAATCCTTGGCTCAAGGCAGACAAAATGCATGCCTTGGATTTGTTCGCCCTTCAGGGGACAATTTTGAGTAATTTTGGATTTTGTGAAAAACCTACTTTTGCACACTAGTCCTCAGGTTTTGGCCCGATCAGAACCAAACCAGTGCAGCAAGATTCTCTGGAGTCTGACTGTCAAATTTGTCTATATGTCAGCGGCCATATTTACAAAAATGGCAATAACTAATTTTCACCAAACTTGGGACACGTGTATAAGATCAATCTTAGATTATGTGAAAAAAAAAAAATAAATTAAATAAAATTGCGACGATTGGCCACTTGGTGGTGCCAAAAAATATTAAAATGTCTATAACCACCCAACCATTAGCCCAAATGACTTGAAAATGTGAATGCGCTGTATTTGTACGAGGTGCCACGATAGTCTATGAGGACAATGGCGTATCTCAAAATACATGGCCACTAATGAAATTTGAGTAGCTATCAGACAAGGTTACCAGAGGCTGATCAGAACAAAACTCAGTGAGCATGTTCGACTCATGGCTCTAGAGTTCTGTAAGAATTTTGAAAGAAATCGGCCCCTAGTTAGCACTAACTAGTTTTATGCCTCTGTAATCATGTACTCTGTTTTTCACACATACACACAATATTCATGTAATTTGCTCCATAGACAAAATAACCGCTGAAAAGTTATGTCAAACTAATAGCTTTCTTTTGTGAAGCAGGTGATGAATTATTAGTTTTATTTATTATATCAAAACTGTGATTCTACAACATAAGACCCAGCAGTTTTGTGGCAATAAAAGTGATAGCAATAAAGTAAAAGATTTAACAAACAGTTTGTGCACTAAAAGGTATCATCTATGGCAGTGGTTCTCAATTCCAGTCCTCGTGACCCACTGCTCTGCACATTTTGTATGTCTCTCTTATCTGACACACTCAGTTCAGTTCATGGAGTCTCTCCTAATGAGCTGATGATCTGGTTCAGGTGTGTTAAATAAGGGAGACATACAAAATGTGCAGAGCAGTGGGTCACGAAGACTGGAATTGAGAACCACTGATCTATGGCATCACACCATGGTGATAAAAGTATTCGTGCTACATTGCATGATGGGAGTATGGGTGAGTACCTGTGCTGGTACCCAACATGCACTGCAACATGAAACTTTTAATGTCACCATCGTTGAGATTCATATGCCGATTCTTGATCTCTGTGTAATGGGCCTTTCACACAGGACGCGGTATGCGCGGCGCTTGCCGCTGGGTTCAGCGTTGCCCTTCAGATACAACGCGATTTTATATACTTTAATATCTGAATCAAAACAAGAATCATGAAGTCAGCTCTTTTTTAGAATAAAACATTTATTCAAACATTAAACCTGAAACTAAAAAAACAAATTATATATATAGCCTACACAGTACTAACCGTTCATCCATTTTGATTTCCGTGCTTGTTTGGATCCCCCGATTCTATTGGCCGCGCTGGTAATCGTCACAGAGCGCAGCGGCAAAAGTTGAACTATTTTGAACTTTGACCGCGGCGTGCGCGTGAGCAAGCCAATGATGCGCACCGCTGCGCTTGCGCTTTGGTCGACGCAGCAATAAAACGTCCTTGCGCGGCGCAGGCCATTGAAATGAATGGGTTTTATAGCGCAGCGCCGCGCATACCGCGTCCTGTGTGAAAGGCCCATCAGTCAGCATAATACCACAGAGGTTTTTAAATCTGATAGTCACAACAATGTATCACATTACATACACATTACAGTATCACATTTCTACTATAATTAATAATGCAAAACTAATAATAGATAACCTGTTTAAACAGAGATTAGGCTCTGGATAAGTTCAGTGAATCAAGTCACTAAATTGTGTTGTTAAATTGAGTTTTATCATCAAAACACAACCATCAACACCTGATTATATTTTCTTTTGACTTTTGTGCCACAACAAGTGTTTTATAAACACACAGTTACAGCAGCCAGAGAAAAAAAAATACCTCTGTTAATTATCAATAACAACTTCTGTAGACTTTATAAAATCATTAAAACATTACAAATGACTTAGTCAAAATGTACCTCTTCAGTTGTTCATTTTATGCATCATATTTTGCAAATTCCCATTAGGATTGCAATGACACCTGAAAACTATATTTTAAATGGGAGGCCTAAAATAAACATTTATTTAACTATCGTTTATTTCAAATATCTAGGCTACATAAACAAATTGTGTGTGTGTGTAAGCATGTTTAAAGGAGTTAACATGGAAAATGTGCCTTGCTTTAGTGGAGACAAACTGACACTTTTAAAACAGACACATTTAAATGAAAGCAAGCTAATGAGTGGTCCTCTGCTGGTTATAATAGTTTTTTTTTTCTTACTACTTACTAATGTGTTTCTATAATTCATATTTAGAAATGATAAAATCACTATTAGTGATAGACACTGAAGTAGTGCCGGAAAGGGAAGTGCAGGAGGATCGGTGTCGCCGTCCCGTCTGCGCGTCCGCAGCGTTAAGATGAGCAGGCTCTCGCAGTGAGAGCAGCTTCAGCGTGGGCTGGTCCCAGACACGTGGCGCACTCCGCACGAGGTGCACGAGGGGCGAGGCATTTGGAACAATGCTCGCTAAATTTGTTCTTTTATGAAACTGAGTGTTGCTGAGTTTTCTCGCCGGATGGCCTCAGGAGAACAGCGACAGAAGAGGAGTGGCTTCGAGGTGAGTTGAAGGCACTGTCCACTGTATGCAAAGGCTTGCTCTAGCTGTTTTGGCTTGTTTCGACGGCGAAGGCTTCAGAGGAAGTCAGAGACGTGAAGAGTCGCTGAAGGAGAGAAAATCTGCTATATGGCCAGAATGGGCTCCCTTTATAGGTTTATGCCACGCCCATTTAGGCACGCTCTGACGTGCCTGGCGCCAAGTCACTTGATTGGGTCACGCATCAGAGGCGCTTGGCCATAGGATGTGCAGTTGCCGCAGCACAGCCAATGGGCGAGCTAGACGCACTGCTGTGTTTGCTGTGCAGCTGCACTGCGTTTTAAATTATTAGCTTCAATATTTCTCGAGGAAAGGAGTTTCCCCACTGCATATTAGCTATGCAATACGAAGTGACCGTTCTCGAAAGGGAACTTATCCCGTGCGAATTGGCCATTAATATTACAGACGTCCTGTGGTAAAATTACATTACTCCATCTACCCTTGTAAAGTTAATCCTGTCCGAATAGGGCTTTAGTCTACAGGGTGGGCCATTTATATGGATACACCGTAATAACATGGGAATGGTTGGTGATATTAAAGTCCTGTTTATGGCTTCTAAATGGCCACCACGGTCACCACCCATCTTGAGGAGTTTGCCCCCTCACATATACTAATGTGCCACAAATAGGACTTTAATATCACCAACCATTCCCATGTTATTACGGTGTATCCATATAAATGGCCCACCCTGTATATTAAGTAGCCTATTATTGTTTAAGCCTTTCATTCTATTGTGAATGTGTTTTAGCATATTCTCCATCATGGATATTTTATGGTGTCAGGCTGTCAGCCCTACATTTCGGGTTTGGCATAGACCTTAACAGCATAGTTGGCATTAAGGTTTTAAAATGCTTGAACCCCGCTAATTGCTGCTTGCAGCTATACTGTATTTCATTATGTCTGTATTTGATATCTACAATGTTAATGTGCATGATTCTTACATATACATTATTCTAATCAGCCAATGCTAACAGAATCGATTCAACCAAAACGCACCACTCACCTTGAAGGTGTCGGCCAGGACTTCTGCCCCTCTGTGATTGGTGTGTTTCGAAATGCCCACAAAGAACTCTTTTCCAGTAAAGAAGACATCACTTCCTTCTAGAGTGGCTCCACCAGACCCCCCCTCCTCATCGCCCATCTCCACCACTGTCAGGTTCAGTTCATTTAGGACTCGCCGCACGGCCTCTGCCTAAAGAAAGTTTACACACGTATGACCATGTAACATCTACATCTACAACAGCCATGTGTCTGCCCCTTACCTCAAGGCGTCTCTGCTGTTTGAAGGGTCGTGTGATAAGTGCCGTGTCGCCTTGGATCACAGCAATATCTTCGATTCGCCAGCTCTCAGGCAGCTCAGAGTCTGCTGGAATTTCAATCAACTGCAGCCCCACCTTTTGCCTCAGTGCACCTGTCAGCACCCCCATTTGACGCTGGGCCTTGGCGAGGTCTGTCTGAAACCCTTCTCCACCCTCTGCCAACTTCCCAAAGGACTCTGGGATACATCTGACGACAGCATGAGTGAAGCAGCCGTACGGATAAATATTGGCCATGACGGTGTGTGTATGAGGTATGCTTGTATGACAGGTGTCTGGTGAATGTTTGTATGAGCTTGACTGTATATGGGTGTACGTGTCTCTGTGAGTGACTGATTCACAAACTGAGCAAGTTTAAGTCTATGAAGGACAGTCTTTGAGTGAAAGCTATTGAAAGCTCCTAACAACAACAACTGGATCAGCAAATCATTCTTGACATCTCTGAATCCCCTGGGTAGAAAGCTCAAGAAGTGTGTTTGTCCCTTTAATACTGCCTGTGGTGGAGAGAGAGAAAAATTATATTGTAAAGAGCTATATCAACCAAACTGACTAATCTGTATCTGAGAGTATTGCATTGGCTTGTTTGAGTCCACTTTAAAGTCCATCTAGCCTAGTCATAGTGCTGTCTCCAGAACAGGTTTTTGAGAAGCACTGTCATTTTATATCAGTCCACATTCGTTTCCTGTAACCATTCATTGCTGAACTGAACAATTAACCTCACTGTATCTGTTCCAAATCTTTAAAGGTCTTGTCAGTGGATAACTCACATTATCTGTTTCCAAATGCTTTGAACTTGTAGTAAACATTATGGTGCATTACAGTGCCAGAACTTGTCTTACACACGTGTGTATGCATAACCTATAGAAATAAAAAGCAGCAAAAAATATTCTGTAGCATGTTATCCAAAACAGTAAAACCATGGTATTGTTTCAGTTACCATGCCCAAGTACTAAAGTGTAGTCCACAACTAAAAAGAAAACAATCAAAATATAAAAGGTAGCTTCTAAACAAAGACAACAATACCGGTTACCTTGTGCATCTATTAAAATGATCTTACGAATGGATCAATGGCTGTTTTGGTGTAAGCCAGGGCACATTCAACATTATGTCCCGGTCTTTACAAACAAACAGCACACACACTGTTGCAACAAACACACACACACACACACACACACACACACACACACACACACATTAACAAAAATGTAATAATAAAAAGACGAAAGCCAGTCAGTTAAAGATAAATTCATTCCACTTTAGATGACTTTCCCGAAAAGATTCAATGAAATTTGTAAAGTCACCGTTGATACACAAAACGGTTCAAGTTTGCGAACGTTCCACAGTTTGTTCAACAGTGTCTTGGCTGCCAAAGTTGACGCCCTGATGGATTAAGACAAATCGTAAAACAAATTATCCTACCTTGTGATACGATTAAACACGTTAACTCAGTTTCCTCTCAGCATAAAGCGCTAAATTGTTTTGATCGACTCGAACTCGGCCATACACAAACACCATACCGTTCACTTAACGTTCACTATTTCCCTTCCCCCTCAATCCATCCATCCTGCTGGAATCCTTTTTCTCCTGCGTGACTATAAGGGGGATTTACTAAATAATGACTTAAACAGGAAACGGGGGATTTACTAAATAATGACTTAAACAGGAAACACATACCCGATAACTTAAGGGGAGCGAAATGCCTAACTTACCTCTGAGACAAAGACAGAAGTTCTTTAAATTTGCCTAACTCTGATCCGCATGAAAAACATGTTTCAGTATTTTCCACATACCCGTCCGGTTGTTTACAGTGCCACACCTCCAATGCTCCCTATTTCCTCATTTCCAGCGTGTAGCTAGACTAAACATTCTTTTTCTTTCTTTTTTATGAAAAAACTAAATATATATTGTATAAGAACTCATCCGGACTAAACATGTGTTCAGTGAATTTTGAGCTATGACAACGATACCATCCCTAGGTTTTGTTCTGTTAACTTCAGCTGTTCGCTAATCCACTCTTTTAATATGTAGGTCGGGACTCAAGCTCAGCTGTGACCTCTGTCTCATCAAATAACAGATTACTTGTGAAATGTAGGGCTACATGTCATAGATTTGTTGTTTTCCTATTATGGGGACATGTTTCCCAGGATTTTGTGAGAATGTGGTAGGCTATAGGGGGTCGGATCCCCGGTACGAAACTTCTGATTTATTTGTGATTACACAATAAATATGTAAATAGGCATAGGCCTATTTTTGTTGAAATATAGACCTGGAAACCAGATACATTTTTATCCTGGCTGATAGTCAGAATTAAGTCAAAAGTGCGGTTCTAAAAGTGTACAGAAATTTTAAGTTGAGTAAACATCGCACTCAAACACATAAATTGTGTTTTACGCATTGGTGTGTTGGCTAATGCATCATCTGTTTAGTCGTACGAGAGCCTTTTTGATGTTGTTGTTCTGGAGCAGTTAAAAAACATACTGCCAAGCCAAAGCACACTAGTCTGCAAGTCTGTTAAAGATCACTTAATCTGGGAGCACCTGCTGTTTACTAGCAATTGATAGATGTCTTTAAGATGTCAGTTTTACATACATTCTAAATAAACATAAAGACATTTTCTAAACGTCTATTTGACATCTGACAGGAAATGTCCTATAGACTTATTGCAGATGAAAAAATATGTCTTCCAGATGTAAACACGCACATCACATAGACGTCTCCGTGATGCTATCGTGTGCTATCAGGGATATTGCTGAGTGAAACGTGTTCACTGTGGCTGTGCTATGGTTTTAGCAGATGAATATGAGTTAATACACAAAACATGTTTCAATGCAGGTCACTTTATCATATCAATTTCAATCATAAAGGCACTGTTACATCTGTCAGCTGCAGGTGCCATCATACATTCTACCAGAAACGTACATTATCTGTCCTTGAATTGTTACAGTGAATAAAAAAGTATTTCATCCAAAAATTTCTAAAACTGGCTCATAGTTGATTTCTGTGAGTTGTTCTGTAAAGGAATATGTCATTCATTAGGTTCTCAGATATTTTTTTCTTTATTAAAAACACTTTTGAAAATTACAAATCCTGTCCATGTCCTTGTCCTCAGCCAAATTGGAGCTACAGCTTTCATAGTTTTGTTATGCTACAAACTGTTATTTAGAAAAAAAAAAACTCAATCAATAACAAGTTTAAGCTGTTATCATTCACATCAACTGATCAAAAACATGAAATTATAAATAAATTCTACAAATAAATTCTATTTTACAACTGTCCCCATGTTTTGGTCAGTCCTGTCACGTTTACATAAAACTCTACATAAAATGTGTGAAATATGCCTTTAAGGGTATCACTCAGAGGAAGTGACATCATTTGACCCAGGTGAAGCTTACATTGATTAAGGCTGAATTCTGTCATTGAATTGTATGATTTTATCTGGTGGATTTGATTTGTATGTTTTTTTTTTAGGAAGACGAGCTAAAGGGTCAGGCCCTGTCACGGTAAAACATTCAAGAAAATAATGAAAATGTTTTAAATCCAAAACATGTCTAAAAAGGTTATTGAAATTCCTTGCTTGCATGTTAACAGTTTTTATGCTAGCATGCTAGCAGGCTGAGTAAAGGCAGTTTAAAATGGCCAACCGTCAGGCCCTGTCACATCAGGCCCTGTCACATTCCTGTGTGACACGGCCTTACAAATTAATGTTATTGTTCTTTTTTATTACATTTATTGCATATATTATGTATTTAACACATGCAATAGTAAAATGAAGGCCAAGGTGCTTGATTTTTATACAACTGTGGCCATGGATGTGATTTAAACACTTGAATTCAATTATTTGGAGGGCTGTCCCAATACTTTTGGCAATATTATGTATGTCCTTGGCTGAATTTTACCATAGTCTAATATTACATTAACATTAAAATTATAATAATAATTTAAAAAAAAGAAATGCCAATCAAAACTTGATTAAAGAACACAAAACATAACTTTTTCTGCATCATCAAAATCCATAAAGTCAGTCCTGTCACAGTACCGTCAGTCCTGTCACGCCATGGTCAGTCCTGTCACACAGGAAATATGACAAAAGTGTACTATTTGAGGAAATATTAATTAATTAATCTCTTTAACTGTGTAGATGAGGGTGGGGGTATATATCCAATACTATGTTTTTATAAAAATCTCCTATGTAAAGTTAGTTATTTTACAACTATATGAGTGCCTGGTGGGTATTCTGTGATTTTGTGTACTACAGTTGACTGAAAAGTTACTTATATTTCTTAAAGGAATTATAAAACCATGTTAGATACAATCAGGGACATGTGATCAATAAGAAAATGCTATTTGTATCAAAGAAATTCATTAGGAAACCATTCTAACATATACAAATTTGTCTGTGACAGGGCCTGACATTTTAGGGGTGAAATGCGTTTAAAAATGTATTTTATTTAATCATAAAAACATGCTGAGATGGCATGATATGTGTTTCTCATAGTTTAACATGTCCTCCATATGACTCAACGTTCAGATTTAAGAAAAATATTTTTTTCCCCCCAAGATTTTTTTTTTTGGAAATGTACGTTTCTGGTAGAATGTCCCATGTGCTAACTGATGGCAGCCTAGTCCCTCACCATTTCCATAGACTCTGTTATTCCTGGACTTCATTTCCCAAAATCCTCTGCTCATTATTAGTTTATCTGTTTCAGCTGTGTCTTGTTTCATTTGATCATCACCCTGTCTATTTTAAAATGCCTTTTGACTTCGTTCAGATGGAAGTCTTGTTTGGTTTGTGCTCTGTCAGTATTTTGAGCAGTTCCTGGTTTCTTTAGATCTATCGTTTCCCCTTGTTTTGGATTTCTTGTTCTTGTCTTCCTCTGTGGATTGTATTTGTATTTCGGACTGTTTACATGTGCTTGACCTAGTGGTGGGCAGATCGAGGCTTCGTGAAGCAATGAAACAGTTGAACCAAATGGGCCATATTGTTTCGAGGCTTCGAATCAATCCGACACCGTCTCAACAACGGTGTCACCTAGTGGTCACTTGCAGGTGTTGATCTGAAACAACCTTGACGAGCCATTAAAAAAATGTGTTGTTTTTTTATTATTTTATTTTTTTAATATGTGAAGCTTGTAACCTATAGGCTCCTCACTGTGCATAGTGTTATTTTGGTCCTGCAAAATGAATATTGATAAAAGAAATCAAGCCACAATGTCTCACTTTTTTTAGAGATTTTTATTCAAAAATATTAATTTCTCTGCTGTGGAAGGACTTAGCCTACTATGTCACTATATCACCGAAAATCCGCTATCTCAAAATCAAACTCCTCTCACAAAAACCCACGAGGTCAATATGCGTTGATTTCACTTTTATACAGATGTGCGATTGTGTGGTCTGTTCCCGACCGTGTCAATCAAACGTTGATTCGGCGGACCACACCTGATGAAACACTTAAAGGTTAATAAATAGTTATTACAAATATACAAATAAATAGTTAAAAAATCATACATTGTGATTTCTGGATTTTTTTTTTAGATTATGTCTCTCACAGTGGACATGCACCTACGATGACAATTTCAGACCCCTCCATGATTTCTAAGTGGGAGAACTTGCAAAATAGCAGGGTGTTCAAATACTTATTTTCCTCACTGTATTGTCAACGCAGTGCGGCAGCCAGCAGACCATAGCAGGCTGTATAAGCGTGCTCATTGGCTGACCTGCGGCAACTGCTGCAGCCTATCGGTGAGCCCTGCATGACGTCGCGCCCTCTACGCGTCACAGCCTGCCAGAATGGGTGTGGCTTAGCGTATATAAAGACGGGCTCAACAGGCTGAACTCTGGTTTTCATTGACTGAAGCGAATAAGCTTGTGGCGCGAGCACGGCAGGTTACGCAATACTCGTTCCCTCTTCTAGAGAGAACCGAGGTTACGTTAGGTAACCGAGTACGTTCACTTACGAGAGGTTCTCTCGTATTGCGTAAGTTGCTTACGCTACGGGAACCCCTTGTCAACGCCGTGCGCGCCGAGCATCACTGCATGAGTCCCAGGGAGCCCGGGGGACACAACATGCTTGAACAGGCGGCCAGCAACGCGGGCCAGCACATGTAATAAGCACTTCATAGGAATACAGAGCGGCTCCGCTGGTCTATGTATAAACGTGTAGGGAAAAGGCGGCCAGCAACGCGGGCCAGCACAAGTACATAAGCACATCACAGGGAAAAAAATAGAACGGCTCCGCCGGTCTATGTATAGAGAGTATCAACCCTTTGTGCAGCTGTGTGGATAATAGGCGGCCAGCAACGCGGGCCAGCACAAATACACAAGCACATCATAGGGGAATACAGAGCGGCTCTGCCAGTCTATGTATATAGAGTCTCACCCATTTGTGCAGCTCAACCAGAAGAGCTCGTAGTGACATGAGAGTGGCCTGCACATGAATGTCTGGGCAGTACATACACATCTCTTAGACTGATAAAAGTTTAGCCTGCAGGGTGGGAACTTCCAGGTTATAAAACCTCACAAATGTAGAGGGGGAGGCCCAGCCTGCCGCCATACAAATATCGTGAATAGAAATCCCGCTGGACCAAGCCCACGACGAAGCCATGCCTCTAGTGGAATGGGCCCTGATGCCCATCGGGCACTGCAGGTGTTTGGACGCATAAGCTGCTGCGATAGCGTCCACTATCCATCTGGACAGGCTATGTTTCGAGGCGGCGAGACCCTTGGTGTGCCCACCAAACGAAACAAAGAGCTGCTCAGAACGCCTGAAGGTGGCGGAGCTCGTGATGTAAGTTCTCAGCGCCCTGACGGGGCATAGGAGGTTATCACTGTCCTCGCTATCGGATGCTGGCAGAGCCGATAGGGAGATGATCTGTACTCTAAATGGAGTGCCAATCGCCTTGAGGATGTAACCATGTCTCGGTTTGAGGATGACTTTAGAGTCATTCGGTCCGAACTCGAGACATGTGGGGCTAACAGATAGCGTGTGTAGATCCCCCACTCGTTTTACTGATGACAGAGCTATCAGAAAAACGGTCTTGAGCGAGAGGTATTTTAGATCCACAGAATCTAACGGCTCAAAGGGAAAAGCTTTCAGGGCCTCCAGGACCAAAGAAAGATCCCAAATAGGAACCGAAGGGGGCCGCGGGGGATTCATCCTCCTGGCTCCTCTAAGGAAGCGGATGATGAGCTCGTTCCTTCCTATCGCACGGCTGTGCGTCGGCTCAGCGAACTCTGCAATAGCCGCAACGTAAACTTTGAGCGTGGAAGGGGACCTGCCCTTGTCCAACAGCTCTTGAAGGAAGGAAAGCACCCACGAAACCCCACACGTGCGTGGGTCTAGGCTCTTAGTAGCGCACCATTTGGAGAACACTGACCATTTAGACGCGTAGAGCCTTCTCGTAGAAGACTGCGTGATCGTGTTCACGGCCCCTTCTGGCAAAGCAACGGGTATCCGTTGATTATCCACGCATGCAGAGACCAGCGCTCTGGATGGGGATGCCAAATTGATCCACTGGCCTGAGAGAGAAGATCTCTCCTCACCGGGATCGGCCATGGGGCTATGTGCAACAGCCTCACCAGCTCTGGGTACCAGGTTTGGTTCTCCCATCGCGGGGCTATGACTGAGTGGCGCGTTTCCCTGATCCTCTTGATTACCTGTGGTAACAGGGAGATCGGAGGGAAAGCATACAGCGGGCGGCTGGGCCAGGTTTGGGCCAGCGCGTCCTCGATCTTTGAGAGAAATCTCGGGCAATGAGCGTTGTCTTTCGACGCAAAAAGGTCGACTTCCGCTTTGCCGAAGAGGCGCCATAGTAACTGGACTGTTTGAGGGTGCAGGGACCATTCTCCCGGGGGAATGTTGTCCCTGGACAGTCTGTGTGGGCCGACATTCCTGTGGCCCGGTATATGCGAGGCTCTCAGCGAGCGCAATGAGTGATGGGCCCACACGAGAAGGCGTTCTGTCAGTTTGCAGAGGTTTCTGGATCTGACACCGCCCTGGTGATTCACGTAGGACACCACAGACATGTTGTCCGAGTGGACTAGAACATGGCCCCGTATGTGTGGGAGGAAACGCTTCAGCGCGTTCTCGACCGCTATCATCTCCAGACAGTTTATATGAAGGCATTTCTCCTGGTCTGACCACAGGCCAAAAACCGGTTTGCCTTCGAAAAGAGCGCCCCAACCCAAGCTATCGAGATAACTTTCCGGTGCGAGACAGCTCCCATTTTCACTCCCCGCTGGTACCAGTCGGCCGCTAACCAGGGTCTCAGTGCTGAAACGCAGCTCTGAGTCACTCTGATCCGGATGCAGTCGGACGCCCAGGCTCGGTGAGGCACTCGAGCGTTCAACCAGCGTTGCAGCGGGCGCATACGCAGTAGACCCAGCTGAAGCACTGCTGCAGCTGATGCCATACAACCCAGCATCCTCTGAAATGTTTTTAGAGGTGCGACGCTGCCTTTCTGGAAAGACGCGGCCAGGCGTTGAACACGGTGCGCGCGCTGTGTCGACAGCCGGGCCGTCATTGCCACAGAGTCCAGTTCTATACCCAGAAAAGAGGCTGACTGACTGGGCAGTAATGAGCTCTTGGTCCAGTTGACCGTGAGACCCAAGCTTTCCAGATGGCCGAGAAGCACTGTTCTGTGAGAAGTAAGTTCTTCCTCTGACTGTGCTAGAATCAGCCAATCGTCCAAATAGTTCAAAATCCAAATGCCCTGAGTCCTCAGGGGAGCGAGAGCCGTGTCCATGCACTTCGTGAATGTACGGGGTGCTAAAGACAGGCCGAACGGCAGGACGGTGTATTGATATACCTGACCGTTGAAGGCGAATCTCAAGAATGGCCTGTGACGGGGTATTATCTGAATCTGAAAGTAAGCGTCTTTCAGATCGAGGGAAATAAACCAGTCCCCCGGGCGAATTTGCGCGAGGATCTGTCTGGTTGTGAGCATTTTGAACGGTCTTCTCATAAGAGCTTTGTTCAAATATCTCAGATCTAGAATCGGTCTGAGAGCTCCGTCCTTCTTGGGCACGAGGAAATAACGGCTGTAAAAGCCTGACTCGCTCAGAGAAGGCGGTACCGGTTCTATGGCCCCTTTGCACAGAAGTTTCGCTATTTCTGCACGAAGTAGGTGTGCTACTTCCCCATTCACTCTCGTCTCGGTTCGTGCCCGAAAGCGCGGGGGACGGCGAGCGAACTGCAACGAATAGCCCTGCTATACTGTGCTCAGCACCCATTCTGACACGCCTGGAATAGCTTCCCATGCTTTTGCATGTGTGGCTAGGGGCAGAATGGCCTCCGGGTTCCGATCGCCGCATTCTGCGGGCTCGAGAACCTGATTCGGAGGCGCGGGCGCAGTGTGCGCACTCTTGGTGCTCGAATATGGCGGCTCGCAGACAGCGATGGCTGGCCGTTTTACACACGAAGTCCCGGTGGCTTTTGACGGGGAGCATATTGTGCAAGGAATGGGGCGTGAGAGCGGCACCGGGGGGAAAATGCTTGTCAGTAAGTGTGAGCGCTTGCGAGCGGGCACAGGGCTTACATCCGTGATGTGACCGGCAGAGAGTGGCCGTGTGACAGAACGAGCGGTGAGTAGGTGTGGGCACGGGCTCGTGGGCACATATCCCACATCTAACACTCGAGCGGCTTTCGCCAGCTTTATGAGAGTGGGCTCTGTGAGAGACACAGGGGGGTATAGTGCTTGTGTGCAGGGGTGAACACTGAAATGTGGGCACATTTTCTGCATTTAAAACACATGCGGCGTGAGCCGGACAACCAGACATTATGCTCTTTTTGAGATTTCTCTGGGTCGCCGTGACAACGGCGGTTATATGCAGGCGAGGGGGTAGTATCACCGGCTCGTTGGCTGCGTAATACACATCTGCAGTAGCCATGACTACGGGGACTGACAGAACGGAAAGCTTTGACGGTGGTCCGGCTGCGGCAGGACTTAACCGTCTTTTTCTCCTTTGAGCTGCTAGGAGGACTTCGCGGGCTCGGGTTTCAGCGCGATCTTGGGCCGGGGTCCCCGCGGGGGAGGCGGCCTGTTGTGGCTGGTCGAGCGCGATCTAGGGCGGCCGCCCTGTCGTTGCTGCGAAGACGGAGGCTGAGCTGGATGCTGGGTGGAGCTTCGCGCAGGCTGGTCCCGAGGGTGGTGTGCGGCTGAGCTCGAGCGTCGAGGCAGGAAAAGGTTCATAGCCTGCGTCGTCTTTTGTACCTCCGAGAAGCGGTCTACGATCCCGTTAACCGCTGGGCCAAAGAGGCCGGTGGGGGAGAGCGGGGCGTTGAGGAAAACAGCCCGCTCGGACTCCCTCATGTCGGCGAGCGTCAACCAGAGGTGCCTCTCTGTGACGGTCAGTGAGGACATGCACCTTCCAAGAGCCTGGGCAGCAGATTTAGAGAGATTTACTCTCGCGAAGGGAGAGATCCGTCACGCTGCGCAAATCCGTGATGGAGGCAGGATCCGGGCCTTTCTCATCCAGCTCACGGAGGAGATCGGCTTGAAGGATCTGTAGGACTGCCATGGAGTGCAAAGCTGAGGCGGCCTGTCCGGCGGCGGGGAAAGCGCGGCCGACAAGGGCTGATGTAGTCCTGCAGGCTTTGGACGGGAGGGCAGCCTTTGAGCGCCATCCAGAAGGCGGGCAAAGGTGTGCTGCAACCGCTTCCTCCACAGGGGGGATGGAATTATACCCCTTCTCGGTGGCGCCGTCAACCTGTGAGAGCGGCGAGGAGACATGAGAGTGCAGTCTTGCGGAGAATGGTGCATTTAGAAAGCTCAGCGTGGAGCTCCGGCAGGAAGGGTGCAGTCCTGGACGCGGGTGCTTGGCGGCGGCTATGAAGAAAGCAGCCGTCGAGTCTGTTCGGCACGGGCTCTTTAGGCGGTGACCACTCGAGGCCAAGTAGGTCGACGGCCTTGGTGAGGAGGCACAGTAGTTCCACATCCACGCCGGCCCGAGTACGGCCGGACTCCTGGACTGACGAGGAGGCAGAGTGGTGTGAACCGGACCATTCCTCGCTGTCAGAGGCCAGAATAGAGCAGCTGTCAGCGGTGGCGTCCTCGTCCACTTCATCCGCTTCATCCCCTGAGGCGGCGCGGGCGGGAGCCGGCGGCTGCGCGTCCGGGAGGGGGGGCGGAGAAGGCGAGAAAGAGGCTCGAAGGAAGGGTTCTGGCGAGCTCTTGAGCACCACATCGGTCTCCGGTGGCCTCTGGGAGCGGCGCTTCTTCCTGCGCGGCCCAGCAGAGACAGGTGGAGTGACAGCTTCGTCATTAAAAGCTTCAAGTCGAGCCCGCAGGGTCGACATTGAAAGCTCCTCGCACTCAGCCCGTAGAGAGAGCGATGGCTGCGTGCTCACGGCCCAGACAGAGAGCGCAGATCAGATGGCGGTCTCCGGTGCTGAGCGGGGCGCGGCACGAGCCACAGGAAGAGCGAGGCATTTTGATAAAAACGTCTCGCGCGCTTTTAGATAGAAAGTGTGTGTCGCAGCGGCGAACACACACAGCAGAAAAAGGATACTGTCGCCGGATAGCTCAACAGGCACGGATGGCTTCCGCAGACGCATCCTAGGCTTGCTGGTTGCTTGCTTCAACGGCGGCGGCTTCTCAAGATCCAGCGATGCGAAGAGCTTTGCTGAAGAGATGAAAATCAGAGTTCAGCCTCTTGAGCCCGTCTTTATATACGCTAAGCCACACCCATTCTGGCGGGCTGTGATGCGTAGAGTGTCATTGGGCGTGACGTCACGCAGGGCTCACCGATAGGCTGCAGCAGTTGCCGCAGGTCAGCCAATGAGCACGCTTATACATACAGCCTGCTATGGTCTGCTGGCTGCCGCACTGCGTTGACAATATATACAAAATTAAGGATAATTTTTTGGCTTCAGATCTCGATAAAAGATGACTTTACCCGTAGCGTAAGCAACTTACGCAATACGAGAGAACCTCTCGTAAGAGAACCATGGTTAAATGATGAAAGGGAGTATCTGAAATCAATATGTTTTCATTTATGATTAGAACACGACAGTAAACTACAGACAGCTTATGATAGTGTTGCAATTTTTTTTTTACCAAAATGTGCTGGCAAGTTTAAGTCAAGTCATCTTCATTTATATAGCGCTTTTAACAATGTAGATTGTTTCAAAGCAGCTTTACAGAGATAAACGTATAATTTAAGGTAACAGAGATTGTTTTGGCTTTATAGCGGTTCTTTAATAAAGTTATTTTCCAGCTAAAGTTAGTTTTGATTGATTCGCTTCCGTCGCAACGATCATTTGTTATTAAATTAGGGGCCGCTAAGACAACACCATTCTCTCTACACAGACTCACATGCGCATTAAGAAATGGTTCTATAGTTATGTGCGTTTGAATATACAGTGAGGAAAATAAGTATTTGAACACCCTGCTATTTTGCAAGTTCTCCCACTTAGAAATCATGGAGGGGTCTGAAATTGTCATCGTAGGTGCATGTCCACTGTGAGAGACATAATCTAAAAAAAAAAATCCAGAAATCACAATGTATGATTTTTTAACTATTTATTTGTATGATACAGCTGCAAATAAGTATTTGAACACCTGAGAAAATCAATGTTAATATTTGGTACAGTAGCCTTTGTTTGCAATTACAGAGGTCAAACATTTCCTGTAGTTTTTCACCAGGTTTGCACACACTGCAGGAGGGATTTTGGCCCACTCCTCCACACAGATCTTCTCTAGATCAGTCAGGTTTCTGGGCTGTCGCTGAGAAACACAGAGTTTGAGCTCCCTCCAAAGATTCTCTATTGGGTTTAGGTCTGGAGACTGGCTAGGCCACGCCAGAACCTTGATCTGCTTCTTACAGAGCCACTCCTTGGTTATCCTGGCTGTGTGCTTCGGGTCATTGTCATGTTGGAAGACCCACCCTCAACCCATCTTCAATGCTCTAACTGAGGGAAGGAGGTTGTTCCCCAAAATCTTGCAATACATGGCCCCGGTCATCCTCTCCTTAATACAGTGCAGTCGCCCTGTCCCATGTGCAGAAAAACACCCCTAAAGCATGATGCTACCACCCCCATGCTTCACAGTAGGGATGGTGTTCTTGGGATGGTACTCATCATTCTTCTTCCTCCAAACACGTTTAGTGGAATTATGACCAAAAAGTTCTATTTTGGTCTCATCTGACCACATGACTTTCTCCCATGACTCCTCTGGATCATCCAAATGGTCATTGGCAAACTTAAGACGGGCCTTGACATGTGCTGGTTTAAGCAGGGGAACCTTCCGTGCCATGCATGATTTCAAACCATGACGTCTTAGTGTATTACCAACAGTAACCTTGGAAACGGTGGTCCCAGCTCTTTTCAGGTCATTGACCAGCTCCTCCTGTGTAGTTCTGGGCTGATTTCTCACCTTTCTTAGGATCATTGAGACCCCACGAGGTGAGATCTTACATGGAGCCCCAGTCCGAGGGAGATTGACAGTCATGTTTAGCTTCTTCCATTTTCTAATGATTGCTCCAACAGTGGACCTTTTTTCATCAAGCTGCTTGGCAATTTCCCCGTAGCCCTTTCCAGCCTTGTGGAGGTGTACAATTTTGTCTCTAGAGTCTTTGGACAGCTCTTTGGTCTTGGCCATGTTAGTAGTTGGATTCTTACTGATTGTATGGGGTGGACAGGTGTCTTTATGCAGCTAACGACCTCAAACAGGTGCATCTAATTTAGGATAATAAATGGAGTGGAGGTGGACATTTTAAAGGCAGACTAACAGGTCTTTGAGGGTCAGAATTCTAGCTGATAGACAGGTGTTCAAATACTTATTTGCAGCTGTATCATACAAATAAATAGTTAAAAAATCATATATTGTGATTTCTGGATTTTTTTTTTTTGATTATGTCTCTCACAGTGGACATGCACCTACGATGACAATTTCAGACCCCTCCATGATTTCCAAGTGGGAGAACTTGCAAAATAGCAGGGTGTTCAAATACTTATTTTCCTCACTGTATGTGCGCAGGTTTGTAATTCCCTACAAACCAAGCCTAAACAAAGTACTGGTCTTTCCTTATAAATTTTGATACAGAATTTTATTTCATTTTGTCACTTCGGGGTAGGTACGCGAAACAAATTTTCCAGACAACGCTTTATCTGTAGAGTGGTAAAGGGATCCTCCATAGGGAGAGACTAGTTGGCACTTCAGCACTGCGTTGTCATCGGGCCCAGGCGAAGGTCCTTCGTCAGATCTGGATACGGCCTGGATCTGGCAGGCTGCGGGAAAACCTCGGGATAAACAAAGACACTAAAATTAGCGTAGATGCCATTCTTCTTATGATGTAACGAGTACATCAGGATTTATGGGAAGTGTTCCCGGTTCCGGCTGACCTAATCTATGCAGCCTAACATTGAATTATAGAAGTCTATAATGTATTATGTGAATGCTAGGTCAAAGAGATGTGTCTTTAATCTAGCTTTGAACTGACAGAGTGTGTCTGCTTCCCGGACAATGGTAGGAAGACTGTTCCAAAGTTTTGGTGCTAAATAGGAAAAGGATCTACCGCCAGCAGTCGATTTTGATATTCTAGGTATTATTAACTGGCCGGAATTTGAAATGAAAAATGTATGCGATGTTTAATAGGCAGCCAATGTAGTGTTGACAGAATCGGGCTAATATGGTCATACTTCCTGGTTCTGGTAAGAACTCGAGCTGCTGCGTTTTGAACTAGCTGTAGTTTGTTTATTAAGTGTGCAGGGCAACCACCCAGTAGAGCATTACAATACTTTACATAAAAAAAATTGTCCCATGTTAAAATGGCCGTGGTTTGTGAACACGACAGGAGAGCATGTTAAACTTTCTTTAAATGGTGTCAAATATGCAGGAACAGAAACCGAGAAATCAAAATGGTCTAATATTTCTTAATCTAATTAAATATGCTCCATGGATGTGACAAATCTGTAGCCATCTAACATCTGCTGGACAGTCAGGTAAAATTATCTGCATGCATGTGCATGTCCTCTGTTAGCATGATCCCAAGTTGATCCATTACACCGGAAACTGTGACACATGACTTCAGATTTAATAATTAGATAGCAGCATGGCTATGATTAACCAATAGGCAAGAGACCACTGATATTTGGAACGGCTTAAAAATTAGACAACCATACACGCTACATGTGTAACAGGTGTGTGGCTGTAATGAAGCACACAGTGTGTGGCTGTAATGAAGCGCACAGTGATGGAGAATACAAGCACACAGTTTTTAAACACAAATCTAACACATAGGAGAAACAAAACATAACCACATCCAGCATAAGCAAGACTGAACATAGAACCAAGGGAACTAAGGGCTTAAATACACATGGCAAACAAAGGGAGCTAAATGAAACGCAAGTAAAACTAATCGCTAACTAAATGGAAAAAAACTTGCACACACTAGGAAACGTACTCGGTTACTAACGTAACCTCGGTTCTCTCTAGAGAGGGAACGAGTACTGCGTAAGAACTTACGCTTGGGGGAAAGTCTCTTTCCGTGAGATATTGAAGCCAAAAATTATCCTTTAATTTTTATATAATGCAAAACGCGTTGCAGCAGCATACAGACATAGGCGAGGCACCTTTGTGCACCTATTGGCTGCTCTGCGGCAACTGCAGCAGCCTATCGAGAGAGGCCCTGTTGACGCTGACCAATGGGGGTGCTTCGCGCCCATCTGCGCAGCGTCCCGCCGAAATAGGCGTGGCCTAGGGCTATAAATATAGCGTCGAGAGGCTGGTTCACTGGTTTTCATTGCCGGAGCGAACCAGAGCGAACTGCAGGCACGGCAAGGATACGCAGTACTCGTTCCCTCTCTAGAGAGAACCGAGGTTACGTTAGTAACCGAGTACGTTCTCTTACGAGAGGTTCTCTCGTACTGCGTAAGAACTTACGCTTGGGGAACACAATGTAAAACGCCGTGCGTGCTTGAGATCCAATACCAAAGTCCCAAGGGCATGTGCCCGGGGCCCATATGGTACATGATCATCAGGGACTCACAGAGAGTCCAGGAAGAGAGGCTAAAGCATCATTCCTGAATAGGGAGCATCCCACCAGGGAGCATTATAATAATAGTGTTCCACGCAGTCAGGGCAAAGTTATTGGCCTGATCTGATGAAAAATACGGGTCTTACAGTTGCCCTTAGGGCTGTATGATCGATCCGTGAGCATTGCTCGAACAGTTTCCAGCATCTGAGCTGACCTCGGGGCAGATAGTACTGGCTTATTAGACCGACAACAGCTTAGCTTGCAAAGCGGGAACTTCCAGGTTATAAAACCTGATAAATGTAGACGGGGAGGCTCAGCCTGCCGCCATACAGATATCGTGTAGAGAAATCCCACTGGACCAAGCCCACGAAGAGGCCATGCCTCTTGTGGAGTGCGCTCTGACACCTAATGGGCACTGTAGGCCCTTAGAGGTGTATGCCAGCGCTATGGCATCCACTATCCATCTGGATAGGGTCTGTTTCGTTACAGCTAGCCCCTTAGAGCGTCCGTAGAACGAAACGAATAGCTGCTCTGTCTGTCTGAATACAGACGAGCGAGACACATAGGCTCTTAATGCCCTGACAGGGCAGAGCAAAGCGGCGTCCTTCTCTTCCTCAGGGACCAGTAAGGCCGACAGGGAAATGACCTGGGACCTGAACGGTGTGTTGAGGGATTTAGGAACATACCCGTGTCTCGGTTTGAGGCTGACAATTGAGTCATTTGGCCCAAACTCCATACATGTCGCGCTTACTGAAAGCGCTTGTAAGTCCCCCACACGCTTAACTGAAGCGAGAGCCAAGAGAAACGCTGTCTTGAAGGACAAGTGTTTGATATCCACAGATTGGATTGGCTCAAATGGGGCACCTTTCATGGCCTCCAAGACCGTGGAAAGGTCCCATATGGGAACTGAAGGGGGTCTGGGAGGGTTTAACCTCTTCGCTCCTCTTAGGAAGCGAATGACCAGATCGTTCTTCCCTAGTGACTGGCTTAGCGTTGGTTTAGCAAACGCTGCTATAGCCGCCACATAGACCTTGAGCGTGGAAGGGGTTCTGCCCTTTTCCAGAAGCTCTTGTAGGAAGGAAAGAACGTTCGTCACCCCACAGTCCTGGGGTGACACGCCACGGGCTGTGCACCAGCTAGAAAACACAGACCATTTTGAGGAATAGAGCCGTCTCGTAGAGGGAGCTCTAGCCTGCGTGATCGTGTTTAGTACTCCCGAAGGGAGGTGAGCGGGTACCCATTGATGGCCCATACGTGTAGGGCCCAAAGCTCCGGGCGAGGATGCCAAATCGAGCCCTTGGCCTGGGTGAGGAGGTCTCTCCTCAGTGGTATCGGCCATGGGGCAGAGCTCGCTAGTTGCATCAGAACTGGGAACCAGACCTGGTTTTTCCAGAACGGAGCTACTAGTAGCACCGAGCATCCACTTTCCCTGATCCGCTCTATTACCTGAGGTATGAGCGTAATGGGGGGAAAGGCATAGAGCGGGCAGCGAGGCCATACGTGGGCCAGCGCGTTTGTGCTCTTGGAGAAGTATATCGGGCAGTGAGCGTTTTCTTGAGACGCAAACAGGTCTACTTTCGCTTTGCCGAACTTCTTCCACAGCAATTGGACTGTCTGTGGGTGTAGGGAAAATTCTCCTGCCGGAACGTTGTTCCTGGACAGTCTGTCTGGTCCCAAATTCAAGTGGCCGGGCACATGAACTGCTCTCAGTGAGCGCAAATTGTGCTGGGCCCAAACCAGGAGGTGTTCCGTCAGCCTGTGAAGGATTCGGGACCTGAGGCCTCCCCTCCACCGCCATGTTGTCCGAACGGACTAGAACGTGGTGTCCTGCTATCTGGGGATAGAAGCGCCTGAGCGCATTGTCGACTGCCATCATTTCCAAGCAGTTGATGTGTAGGAGCTTTTCTCGTTCTGACCATAGGCCAAAGAACGGTCTGCCCTCGAGCAGCGCTCCCCATCCCGAGGTGGAGGCGTCCGTGGACACCACCTTCAAACTCGAGGAAGTCCCCAGGCTTACTCCTGACCGGTACCAGTCGGTCGCCGTCCAAGGTTTCAGAGCTGAAATGCATTTCTGATCGACCTTGAGGCGAAAAAGACCGGAAGTCCACGCTCGGCGCGGTACACGCGCTTGCAGTCAGAACTGAAGTGGGCGCATCCGAAGGAGCCCCAGCTGAAGTACTGGTGATGCTGCGGCCATGAGACCCAGCATCCTTTGAAACTGTTTGAGCGGGACCACAGCGCCGCGGCGGAAGCTTTCCGTCATGCGCTGAATGGCCAGTGCGCGTCGTGGCGATAACTGAGCTGTCATTGACAGCGAGTTCAGATCTGTGCCCAGAAAGGATATTTCCTGACTGGGAGACAGAGAGCTCTTCGCCCAATTGACTGTGAGACCTAATTTCTCGAGGTGCTCGAGCAAAATGGTCATGTGTTCCATAAGCTCTGTACGATACTGAGCCAGAACTAGCTAATCGTCCAAGTAGTTCAAAACTCGCATTCCCCGAATTTTCAGGGGAGCAAGGGCCGCGTGTCCATGCACTTCGTGAATGTACGGGGTGCTAAAGACAGGCCGAACGGTAGGACTGTATACTGATATGCCTGGCCCTCGAAGGCGAATCTCAAAAATCGCCTGTGACGAGACGCTATTTGTATCTGGAAATACGCGTCTTTCAGATCTATCGACGCAAACCAGTCCCCCTGGCGAACTTGCGAGAGGATTTGTCTGGTCGTGATCATTCTGAACGGGCGCTTTGAAAGCGCTTTGTTCAGCCGTCTTAGATCTAAGATGGGTCTGAGACCCCCGTCTTTCTTTGGCACCAGGAAATATCTGCTGTACAGGCCCCCTTCGCTCTGAGCTAGAGATAGGGGTTCTATGGCCCCTTTGCTCAGTAGTTTCGCTATTTCGGCTCGAAGTAGATGAGCTACTTCCGTTTTCACCGTAGTTTCGACTCGCACCTCGCAGAGGCGAGGGCGTCGAGCAAACTGTAGCGAATAGCCTCTTTTTATAATGTTCAGCACCCATTCTGACACCCCGGGAAGCTGTGCCCATGCAGTCGCATGAATAGCTAGGGGTTGAATGAAGTCTGTGCTCTGGCCGTGACAGTGTGGCGGCTGAAGAGCTTTTATGTGCTGAAACATAGATGCCGTGTTTGCGGGGCGGAGGAGGCGGGGGGCGCGCTGATGACAGCGGGCAGCCTGCCCGCGCTCAACTCTGTTACAGCGGGTAGCTGAGAGGAGGCGAGTGGGCGAGACCCTTCGGGGTTTGACATGTCTGTGAGTGCATGAGGGCGCGCTACAGCGGGCACATGGGAAGCACTGAACACAACCTGGGTCTGAGACCGTGTGTGTGTAGGTTTCGTTTTTACAGAAACCGGGAGACATGCAGTGTGCAGTGTATGTGGGCACTGGGCTGTGGGCACATTCACTACATTTAACGCGCAATCGACCTGAGTCGATTTTATGAGCGTGAGCTCTGTGTGAAGAGCTGTGTTTGTGTGTAGGAATGAGCACGTTACAGTGGGCATTTTTTCTACACTTGTAACACCATCGGCCGTGGCCGGAATACCAGAAATTACACTCTTTGAGGGATATATCTGGGTCGCCGTGACAACGGCGTTTGTAAGCAGGCAAGCGGGCCGTGTTACCGACTTGTTTACTGCTAAATAAGCTGGAACAGTCACATTTTCTGGAACTGAGCGAGCTGGTAGTTTTGGTGGAAGTCTGGCCGCAGCGGGACTTGAACACCGTCGTTTTCCTAGAAGGGCTAGGACGACTTCGAGGCCTCGGGCTTGATGTCAATCTTTGGCCGGGGACCACGTTGAGGGCGGCGGGCAGCAGAGCGAGAGCGCGGTCTCGAGCTTCGGGCCTGCTTCCTCTGTGAGGCGGCGGCGGCGGCGGGCGGCGGCGGGCGGTGGCTGCGGCTGTGAGCTTCGAGCAGACGGCTGTTTAGAGCGACCTGTCGCGGAGCTAGCGCGCTTAGGCAGGAAATGTTTCATGGCCTGCGATGTCTTCTGTACCTTAGCGAATCTGTCCGCAAAATCCTTGACGGACGATCCAAAGAGCCCAGCAGATGAGACGGGAGCATCGAGGAACGCGGCGCGCTCCGAGTCCGGCATCTCAGACAGTGTTAGCCACAAATGTCTCTCAGCAACGGTGAGAGAGGCCATAATTAGCCCCACGGCCTGTGCAGCGGATTTTGTAGCACGAAGAGTGAGGTCTGTGGCGCTTCTTAAATCCGTGACGCTTACAGCTTCCAGTCCTTCCTCGTCAAGTTTGCAGAGAAGGTTGGCTTGGAAAACTTGTAGCGTGGCCATTGTATGCAACGCAGCTGCAGCCTGTCTAGCGGCGGTGTAAGCGCGGCCGTGCAGTGCTGAGGTGGTGCGGCAGGCTTTCGAGGGAAGTGCAGCCTTAGCGTGCCGTCCAGCGGAGGGCGGGCAAAGATGATCCGCAACAGCTTCCTCTACAACCGGAAGGGACTGGTATCCTCTGTTTTTAGCATCATCAACAACGGAGAATGCAGCAGAAACAGAAGTTTTAACACGGGCTGAAAAGGGTGCAGACCAGGATTTCGCGAGTTCTTCGTGAAGCTCAGGAAGAAAAGGCGCGGGTCTAGACAGTGTAGCAACATGGTCCCCTTTCAGAAAGCAGCCATCCAGTCGGTTGCATGCTGGCTCTATAGGCGTCGACCACTCGAGGCCGAGGCTCTCAACGGCCTGAGAGAGCAGACGCGTCAGCTCTGACTCAATGCTGGCCCGTTTCCCAGACGTTTCGCGAGCAGGGGGTGCGAGATCAACAGAGCTCGGATAATCCTCACTGCCTGACGCTAGGATAGAGCAGCTGTCCTCCTCCGCTATTTCCACATCATCAGACTCATCCGCGACGGAAACGGCGGCAGACAGCGGCCGTTGTCCGGGGGTGATAGACTCGAGTGAAGCGGGCGGTGAAGCTGGCGGGCGAACCGACGAGCTTGCCTCGGTGGGAGGAGGTTCAGGGCCTCGCTGAGCGCGGCGCTTCTTACGGCGCGGCAGCGCGGCAGCGCAGCGGGCAGGGGTGCAGACTCGTGAAAGCGTGCCATGCGAGTCCGCAGAGTCGCCATTGACATCAGCTCGCAATGAGGGCATCCGCCGTCGGCGAGCGCGAGAGCTGCATGATCTTCTCCCAGGCAGGAAACGCAGATAACATGGCGGTCCCCGTCGCTGAGAGGGGCTCTGCACGAGCCACAGAGAGTGCGAGACATCTTAAAAAAGACGCTCAGCTCTTTTAGAGAGACAGGGTGTGTGATTTGCGGGGCGAAAACACACTGCAGTAAAGGATATAGTGCACCGGATAGCGCAGCAGGAATGTCGGCAGAAGGCGGCTCGGCCAGCGGCTTCGATGCAGACTCGTCCCGCTGAAAGGCTTCTTCAGACGGCGCGGCTTCTCTCAGGATCCAGCGATGCGTGAGCTCCGCTTGAAGAGATGAAAATCAGTGAACCAGCCTCTCGACGCTATATTTATAGCCCTAGGCCACGCCTATTTCGGCGGGACGCTGCGCAGATGGGCGCGAAGCACCCCCATTGGTCAGCGTCAACAGGGCCTCTCTCGATAGGCTGCTGCAGTTGCCGCAGAGCAGCCAATAGGCGCGCAAAGGTGCCTATGCCACTATGTCTGTATGCTGCTGCAACGCGTTTTGCATTATATAAAAATTAAAGGATAATTTTTGGCTTCAATATCTCACGGAAAGAGACTTTCCCCCAAGCGTAAGTTCTTACGCAGTACGAGAGAACCTCTCGTAAGAGAACTATAGGTCAACTTACAATCACAGTGAACAGGAACAGAACAGAACCAAACCAAAACACAATGGCCCTCATTTATCATTCTTGCGTAGAAACGGGCGTATATATTGGCGTAAGATTATGCTTACACTCCTCTAATCGCCTGATTTATGAAGCTGTGCGTACCTTTGAAATCCAGGTGTACGCAATACCTGCCCTTGATAAATGCCGCGGCTGAAAACGAGCGTCATTAGAATAACACGCCCCTATATATTCAAGTCTCCGCTCCCCCCACGCCCTCATTTTACGCCATGGACACACGGAAGACGGCAAAGAAGAGAAACTTCTTTGAGAAAGAGAAAGCGAAACCAGGGAAGTGGAAAGAAACAAAATTGATTTCTAGATTTTTATTATTAATGAAGCTTATTGTTATTTAGAAGAAGAATGTCGTTATTATTATTATTATTATTATTATTATTTAAAAGAAGAAGAATGTCATTTTTATTATTTTGTCAGTCTGAATTTATTTATTTTTTGGTCATTGAAAGCCTTTCATTACTAAACCCCGTGCACACCTGCCGGGCCTAACCCTGGCCTAACCATCGTTTCAAAGAATAGTACAACGGCGAGCGTGTCGAATATAAACGCCTCGTCCGTTTGGGGAGCTGCGCGCGCAGTCTGCGGAGACTAGCGCTGCGGAGCCAGGCGAAAGTATTTAACAAGGCTTGAAACGTCAGGTAAAGCGCACAGGCTCGCAACTTAAGGAATACATATGCCTACAATTCAAATGCTTTGGTAAAGTCACACAAATTAAACATTGAAGTCCATGTTGCACAAAAATAAACACTTAAGTTTATAATTACTATGTTGTTGTTTTTTTTTACAGTGGGTCATAATATATCATATCTTTTAGTTTGGTGCGTTGTGTGGTTTTAGAAATTGTTTTTCTGCGCATTCCCGCACTCGAAACGTGCGTACACCACCTCCTGAGCTGGCGTAGGATTTGAGCGTGCCGTACGCCAACGTCCATATTGATAAATCTCAAAGTCACCGTGGTTTTGGGTGTACGCCAGGTGTACGCTGGAAATTTGGTGTACGCACTTTTGATAAATGAGGGCCAATGAAACTAAACATATGTGACTACAGGGGGATGGAGCAAGAGATTGAGACAAAAAGTGGGACAGGGACTAGCAGAGGACAGACAGGATTAAAGAACAGGCCATCTGTCCATCCCTCTTTCTCATTCTAAAACGCCAAACAGTCACATAAGCGATACATTCATATCCTCTTCCACATGCATTATTGATTCAATGCATGAGTGAGCAGTCTCATTCCAGTATAGGTGGTAAACACACTATTGTAAAATATGCTCATGATGTGACTGAGATTTGCATTAGTGTGTTTGTGTGTGTCTGTGGCATAATCACTAGTAAACCGTTTATCGTGACTGTCACGCTTGTGTCACAAGATTGCTGTCATTTGATTTCCCTGCTGCTCTGCATGCCTATAATTTGGAGCAAACAGGCTGTACATTTTTTCAGCACCATTGTGCTCTCTCTCACACACACAACTTTTAAAACTATACTAGCTGCAGTAGCGCCACCTAATTATAACAATTATAGAAATATTTTATTTGCCTGCCTTAAAAAGGCAGACATTCTGTGTTTTCCAAGGCTCTTCAGTTCAGTTTTTAAGTGTTCACATCACATCAGGTTGGAGTGAAGCAAACCAAAAGATTTAAGAGTTTCATAGAGGGAGTCATTTAGATTACTTGCTGACTTCATCATCAATGTTGTATGCCAGGAATTAGGAAAGTCAAACTGCTGATGTGATTGAGCTGGAAGAGTAGGAAAGATTCACTCTGCTGAGTTCAGTAGCTAAAGCTGAGCAGAGGGAGACACACCATCATGATGAAACTTAAAGGATTGTTCTTCATCACCGTCAGCTGTCTGCCTTTAGCTGGTAAGGTGCATGTAAAAATGGAGCTTTATTATCCATTCAACCAAAGAAGATAAAGATACTGAAATTTTCTGTCACCCATACTGAAGATGTGTTGATGTGCTGAGTTGGTGTAGAGCTGAAGTTGAATATAGATCTTGACCTGCGAAGGTAATATCTTGGCAGTCTACATATCCCTGAAACAAAGATAAATCATATCAGAACTTTTGCATGTTTAATATAAAAATGACAAGCAATGTATTTAAATCCAAAGTGACACATTTCAGAGAAAATAAAAAATTTAAGTCTTTCCGCATCAAGATGTTCCAAGCTGATAGATTTGGAATAACTAACCGCCTCACAAGTGTGCACACTCCTGAACTAATACTTAGCTGAAGCACCTTTTGATTTTATTACCCAGTCTGTTTAGATAGGAACATCAGCTTGGAACATCTTGACTTATTTATTTATTTATTTTATCTGAAATGTGTCGCTTTGGTTTTCAGTGACATTACATAGGTTGTAATTTTTTACAATAAATGTGCAAAAGGTCTGATATGATTATTTTTATTTTATTTTTTACATACATACCATCTGATTTAAAAGGGGTGTGTAGACTTTTTAATCCAGAGTATATAAAACATCACTAAGTTTTTGCCGTTCAGGGTCTAATGAATAAAATACAGACTAATTGGACTAATAGGACTGTTTTCCTAACTACATAAGTATTTTGCGATGTTCCTGATTTGCGTAAAGAGGAAATGCAGGATGTTGAGAAGGGCGTTTGCTGAGTGCTGAATCACGCACAACTCTATCCCATGACCACTGCTAAAGATTTCAGTTCCTAACTAAATGATCTGATCAACAGCTTTTTCATGTCCTGAGTGGGCACACAGCTTTAACACCAGATGCTGATTCTAAAAAATTCACCCGACTACACTCTGTCAGGGTTCTGTCACCTAGGTCTAGTGTGTTTCTTGGTTTTGTGACAGAGCCCTGACACTCCCGTATTTCTCCTGTCTTTGTCTGTGTGTCTTGTTGTGTTTTGTTCTGCATGCGGCCATGGTTTTTCTTCTGTGTTTCTGTCTTGTGCTGCGTCGCACGCACGCATTGTTTCCCACTGGCTGTGTGAGTTCATGTTATCTTGTTTCTTGTTCTATATGAACACGCGGCTTATGCTGGGTACACACCAAAAGATTTTTTACATCTTATAAGATTTGCAAAATGTGACAGACCACAAACATGAAGACAAAAAATCCTAGATTTAAGCGTTTTGCTCCTATAGTGTGTGGTGTGCCATGATGTGACAAAGACAGCACACCACACACAAACAGATTTTCAACCAGAGTCTCGACTATGAACACAGGGAATCTCGCAAAATATCGTGAGACTTCAGAATAAGCATGACGGACAACATGCAGGAAGAAATTGCGATAGTGTTTGGAATGATTTTCACAGAAAATTCACGTGTACCTACCATTATATATAACCTTTTATACAGAAATATATTCATTTTTTATTGTCTTTATTTATTCTTTATTGGATTTATTGTCTCTTTAGAAAAAGTTATTTAATCCCTCTATAGAACCTCACTGATCCCTTAACACTCAGCTTCTTCTTTTTATTTTTTTATCTTTTTTTTTAATTGATTTTAAGAATTACAATTACAGTCAGGGGGGTACAAAGAGTAAAGCCGATAAACAAACATAAAAAGACATACATAAACAGTGACAAACTTAAAAGTTAAACAAAAATTTGAAAATGTTTACAGATTGAAACGCACTTTGCAGCTTTCTTATTTTTCAAACCCTTGTGTTTAGGTATTGTAAAATTTCTGCACTTAAAATGAAAAACAAAGGCTTGTTTCCCCGAAATTTACACTTATGAATACTAAATCTTAACATTAAGCTTTCGGCAAGTGTGTGTGTGTGTGTGTGTGTGTGTGTGTGAGAATGACCGTGTCTTCCATCATCTCGCTTTCTGATTGGATATTGTTTTGTTTCACGTGATAATCTCCAGAGCGTGCGCGCGTTTGTCCTCGGGGTTCCCCCCACACATCAGGATTTCTGATCGTAAATATTAAACATGTTTAATATTTACGATTCGCGATCGGAGCGGCTCCGACGACGTTCTTCAGAGAAGGTTCGGACACTCTTAACACACCTCACACCAAGGGAAAATCTGATAAAATAATCTGTTAAACCATCAAGTTAATCGGGACATAGCTAGGATTGTCGGAAGGGGGGAAATCGGCCCAAAATCAGCCCGATTATCTTTTGGTGTGTACCCAGCATTATGAGTGTCCCTCATTAGCTGCATGTTCGTGTCTTGTTCTGTGTAAGCTCATGACTAGCAATTGGTTATTGCTTGTCATGTGCTTTGTGTGTAATTTCAGGCTTGTTCAACTTCATGTAGCGCTGTGCAGACCGATCAGTGGCTGACTTGAAGCAGTGCATTCCGGTTAGAATTTTTTTTTCCAACTTGAGACAGTAGGCTTGTTTGAGATGAGCAAAATCTGCGCAGAATCGATCACCGGTGATCACCGCGAGATGCATGCCGGTTAGAAATGTGTCCGAGTGCGGTCCGCCTTGCTCTGATGTCATGCTGACGTACGTCAAAAATCTCTCGCGAGCGCAAGGCGCACGTGTCGGATTCTGCAGTCGGGCGCAGTTGCTCTCCACCGACTGCGCTGATCAAAAGCATGATGGGAAACGACTTACTGAGGACACAGCTTAATGCTCATTGGTTTAAACAACTGTGATGTATTGTTGTCTTTTAAAATGTTTGATTTTAAAACTCTAATATCATGTTTTATGTGTAGGCTATAGCCTATGTTATGTGTGAATATTCCCAAACTATCTGACAGTGCGATCTCTTTGGGTTATGCAATTTATTTTTTTATAAAAAAATAAAATAAAAATAAAAACACATAGGCTATGTCTGTATTAAAGAAAAAAAATATTGATAAACATGTATTTGGAATGGAATTAAATAACAAGTACTTTGGGTGTCTTGTTCATTTTATTTATTTTCATATAGAAGCAACAGAACTTAAATTCCATCCAGTTTATTGGCAACACTGTGCACGAGCGTGAATCCCGTGAATCCCGCGATATCCATCTTTGATCTCACAGGTGTCAGATCCACTGCGTGAAGAGAGAACTGTCCGGCTTGCCTGCTCTTTTTTCACTCCTCCTCTCACTGCAGCCGCCTACTCTCGCATACATTTCAGGCGAGGCAAGGCGCATCTCAAACAAGCCTAGTGCCAACGCCATGTGACTGTGACATATGCCATCAACGTACCGCGAGAGCGAATCGAGAGCAGCCACAGGAGAGCAGCTGCACAATTAAGCTCTGATGACTACAGCTGTTTCACCATTGGCTGGATTCACCGCATGATAACAATCACGTGTGTGTCGTGTTTATTCTCACACCTTCAGTTCAACTAATGCTTACAAATCAGTTTTTTATAACAGTAAAATCTTTTCCTGTAGTCTCTGTCTCATGTTTATCAAAATAAAACTGATAAAAAACGTAGACCCCACTACATTGATAGTATAGGCTTATGTTGAACTTTTATTCTTGTACAAACAGACGCTGTATTAAAGGAACACGCCGACTTTTTGGGACTTTAGCTTATTCACCATATCCCCCAGAGTTAGATAAGTCCATACATACCCTTTTCATTTCCGTGCGTGCCGTAACTCTGACGCACCCACCGCTAGCCTAGCTTAGCACAAAGACTGGAGGTAAACGGCTCTAGCTAGCATACTGCTCCCAATAAGTGACAAAATAACGCCAACATTTTCCTATTTACATGTTGTGATTTGTATAGTCACAGCGTGTACAAATAACAAGGTCACATGAGACACAGCCATCTTCTAACCGTATACATACTGGGAACTATATTATAAGAAAGCGAAGCACTGCTACTTGGGCGGAGTGATTTACTCCAACTCTGAGCGAACTCTCTGCTCCTCAGCACGGGGCTTCTCAGGTGCTGCGAGCAAATCACCCCGCCCAAGTAGCAGTGCTTCGCCTTCTGAGAATATAGTTCCCAGTATGTATACGGTCAGAAGATGGCTGTGTCTTATGTGACCTTGTTATTTGTACATGCTGCCCCCCAAAGTCGGCGTGTTCCTTAAGCAGTACATACTGTAAAGCATTGAACAAAAATGTATCTCAAAAGTCTTTGTATTAGACAAGATTGCATTTATTTCACTTCAGCTGTGGCAAAGTATGCAAACGCAGCGCGAGCATCACTATGGGAAGCAGAAAGTGTCCAATCTCCGTTCACATCTCACATCTCCGTTTTCAGCTCCTCCCCGTCTGCAAGGGGAGAGAAATCATTACATCCAGCCACAGCCGATGTTGAACACACCATTCATGTTTGATGTGAGCACATGGCTTGTCTTGTTATGCTTCCCTGTGCCATGTGCTCTCCTGTCTATTGTCTGACCCCGCCCATCATTTTATCTGATTATTGGTTCATTTTCCCTACCTGTCCTCCCTCATTACCTGCCTTGTTTACTGTCCTATTTATTCCCCTTGTGTTTGCTGTCCTGGGCCACGTTGTTGTTGTTGTATGCTGTTGTTCCCTGCCTGTCTAATGATTCCTGTCACGTATGTTTCCTGTACGGTGGCCGAGAGAGCTCAACACTGCAACTGAAGAAAACACATGCAAATTGAAAAACACCCGCAAATTGAGAAAACATCTTCATCAGTTTCACAACACATGTGTGCTCCAAATACTCACAACACAACCAAATACAGAAATGTGCTGCAAAAGTTCCCAACACAACCAAATACAGAAATGCGTTGCAAGAGTTCACAACACAACCAAATACAGAAACGCGCTGAAAATAGCACAGACCACAACGGAAATGTTTCCAGGGGACCCCAATAAGCGACGAACCAGGCTGGGACATGCCTACAGCTCAAAGTCTACTTTATTTTATTAATATTATTATTATTTATTTTTTTGCAAAACATACAGAGATTACATGTTTATGACATACAACTTTGTATACGATATACAAATGTTTTAATATTTTCAATGTCATCAGAATACTAATGAGAAAACTAAAATAAATAAATAGAAAATATAGAGAAAAAGAACATGAGGGAAAGAAATTAATCTGTACATCAGTTACAGTACATTGTACAAATTTTGTCATGTTATGTTTAAATAAGTTTCATAAGAAATGTTTGGTAATGCAGGGTCCAAATATGAGACGGCAAGTTGAGACACTCACACACAGATATATAACGCATATTTTAAAAACTTTTTTTGTGTAAAATGTTAATTTATTTGCAACATTTATGTTAACAGCAATAATAAGATATTTCTGGTAATAACAGCTATTCAGCTGATGGACACCATGCTGCGTTGTCATGGGAACATCCCAGGTGAAAATAAATAGGAAATTACGTTGTCTTTCGTTACTGTGTTCCAAACGGCAAAATAATGGCACACAAGTGCCCTGCTCACTCCAAAGTCCACACTTCAAGGGCTCTGCGGTCTGCCCTTCGAAGGGAGAAGGGCGTAGGGATGCTCACGAGCAATAAGCGCGTCCCAGCCGAGTTCGTCTCTTGTAGTCCCCTGGAAACATAACGGTGCTTAAGGACATTTTTAATAGCGCCCCGAACGACCCCGTCAGTGATTGGGAGATGGGAATGCTGGGGTTCTCGTCCTTTTGGGGGTTTGTGGTATTCGTTTACCACCGTGGAGGTGAAGGTACTCTCCCTCCTCTTGATCCTCCCCCGCTTTCCCTCATGAACAGTCAAGTCCCCAGTCCTCTGATGACCCCTTCAGGGAGAGGAGGAGGAAGAAGGAACATGCCCGCCTCATCTGCCATCTAGCCAGAAGTGGCAGCACACCCTGCAGCTCTGCCCATGTTGTCTGTGACTGCTGCACTTTTTCCAGAGGTGGTCGTATATGCTGCAGCACCCCCGGTGGCAGTCGAAGAAGCTTCAGTGCCCCCTGTGGTGGCTGAAGAAGCTGCAGCGTCCCCAGAGGTGGCCGTTTATGCTGCTGCTTTCCTTGAGATTGCAGTGAACGCTGCTGTTCCCCTAGAAGCAGCTATCTCTACGCCATCGTCCTGCCAACGTAGGCAGAGAAAGAGAAGGAAGGCTTCCTCTATAGTGTCAAGTCTGTCGGTTCCTGAATTACCTGTCATGTCCGAAGATGTTGCCAGAGACTGTCCCAGAGCCTGCTACTTGCCCAGAGACTGTCCCAGAGCCAAATGCTTGCCCAGAGACTGTCCCAGAGCCCACTGCTTGCCCAGAGACTGTCCCAGAGCCTGTTGTTTGCCCAGAGACAGTCCCAGAGCCCACTGTCTGCCCGGAGGCCTTTCCTGAGCCCATTCTTAAGCCCTGGATCTGTTCCACCATGAACCTTGTTCCCTACCTGAAGGCTGACCAGACCCATGCCCACTACGCCGGCAGCCGAACTCCCATTGGGAATGTTACCTTCATACCTTAATTTTGTTCCCATTTTTCACCGATTCCTGTCCTGCCTGAGTCTGGTCTGATCTGCCTGTTCGGATGGTCCCAGTCGAGTTCCCTGTTCTGACAGACCCAATCAAGTTCTTTGTTCTGCTGGGCCACTCAATTTCCCACTCAGGCTGCCAGGCTGCCAGCCCAGCTGACCCCAGTCAAGCATCCAGACCCGTCTGACCCACCCTGGCCTTCAGCCAGAATTCCAAACCCACCTGATTCTCCCTGGTCCTGTGCAAGGACTTCTGACCTGCCTGCGCCTCCCAGGTCCCTTCTAGAGACTTGATTATCTGTTTTTTCTTGTGTTGACTTGGCTCCCCACCCTTCCTGCTTCGTGTCTGTGTTTTGTTTCTCCTGTCTTGTGTTGACTGTTTTTGTTTTTTTATTTTCTCTGGTGTGTTGGTCTTGTCTTGTTCTGTGATGTTCTTGTCTTGTGTTCCCTTTTGAGGGGGAGTAGTGTCAGGGTTCTGTCACCTCGGTCTAGTGTTTCTTGGTTTAGTGACAGAGCCCTGACACTCCCATATTCTCCTGTCTTTGTCTGTGTGTCTTGTTGTGTTCTGCACAAGGTGCGTGTTTCCACAGCCGCGTACTTTTCTCCAGAGCTGCGTCGCACGCAGCTAGTGTTTCTCACTGGCTATGTGCGTTCATGTTATCTTGTTCTGTGTGAACACACGGCTTATGAGTGTCCTTCATTAGCTGCATGTTCGTGTCTCGTTCTGTGTAAGCTCATAGCTAGTGATTGGTTATCGCTGGTCATGTGCTTGTGTGTGATTTCAGGCTTGTTCAACTTGAACTGGTGCTGCACAGACCGATCGGTGTATGACATCAAAGTACCGCGAGAGCGATTAGAGAGCAGACGGCTCTGTATGCTTTTGAAGCGCTCTCGCAGCTTCTTGTTATGTCTTGTTATGCTGCTATATGCTCTCCTGTCTATTGTCTGACCCTGCCCATCTTGTTATCTGATTATTGGTTCAGTTTCCCCACCTTTCCTCCCTCATTACCTGCCTTGTTTGCTGTCCTATTTATTCCCTTTGTGTTTGCTGTCCTAGGCTAGATCGTTGTCACACACCGTAGCATGCTGTTGTTACCCTGCCTGTCTGATAATTCCTGCCGTATTTGTTTCCTGCCTAGTCAGTCATGTCATAAGTCTGCCTTCCCAGACAAGCCTGTAGTGTTTTCCCACACGGGTTAGTTTAGGTTTCTGTTTGTTTTACTTTTATATTAATGAATGAATGAATGAATGAATGAGGCATTTATATAGCGCTTTCATATGTACCATTGTACACCCAAAGCGCTTTACAATCATGTCGGGGTCTCTCCTCAACCACTACAAGTGGCAGCATCCACTTGGATGATGCACTGGCAGCCACAGTACAACGGCGCCAGTGCACTCACCACACACCAGCTATAGGTGGAGAGGAGAGAGAGTGATAGAGCCAATTCAATGGATTAATAAAGCCCATATTTCTCTGCATCGTTGAGTCCTCACTTCAACCAGTACCTCAAACCGTGACACACTCCCTCTCTCTTTCAGTGATTTCCTTGACATGCTACACGTGTGTGTTTCCAGCAATCTCTCCGGTGGACTGTCTGATGTTCCCCCAGGAATGTCCCGTGGGCCAGCGATGTCTTGCCAGCACAGCTGTAGGAGTCAAAGGTCAACTGAACCAACTACTGATTAGACAGTCACTGTACTACAGTGGGTACGGAAAGTATTCAGACCCCCTTAAATTTTTCACTCTTTGTTATATTGCAGCCATTTGCTAAAATCATTTAAGTTCATTTTTTTTCCTCATTATTGTACACACAGCACCCCATATTGACAGAAAAACACAGAATTGTTGACATTTTTGCACATTTATTAAAAAAAGAAAAACTGAAATATCACATGGTCCTAAGTATTCAGACCCTTTGCTCAGTATTTAGTAGAAGCACCCTTTTGATCTAATACAGCCATGAGTCTTTTTGGGAAAGATGCAACAAGTTTTTCACACCTGGATTTGGGTATCCTCTGCCATTCCTCCTTGCAGATCCTCTCCTGTTCTGTCAGGTTGGATGGTAAACGTTGGTGGACAGCCATTTTCAGGTCTCTCCAGAGATGCTCAATTGGGTTTAAGTCAGGGCTCTGGCTGGGCCATTCAAGAACAGTCACGGAGTTGTTGTGAAGCCACTCCTTCGTTATTTTAGCTGTGTGCTTAGGGTCATTGTCTTGTTGGAAGGTGAACCTTCGGCCCAGTCTGAGGTCCAGAGCACTCTGGAGAAGGTTTTCGTCCAGGATATCCCTGTACTTGGCCGCATTCATCTTTCCCTCGATTGCAACCAGTCGTCCTGTCCCTGCAGGTGAAAAACACCCCGACAGCATGATGCTGCCACCACCATGCTTCACTGTTGAGACTGTATTGGACAGGTGATGAGCAATGCCTGGTTTTCTCCACACATACCGCTTAGAATTAAGGCCAAAAAGTTCTATCTTGGTCTCATCAGACCAGAGAATCTTATTTATCACCATCTTGGAGTCCTTCAGGTGTGCTTTCTTGTGTCTTGCACTGAGGAGAGGCTTCCGTCGGGCCACTCTGCCATAAAGCCCCGACTGATGGATGGTTCTGGTCGTCCCAAACGTCTTCCATTTAAGGATTATGGAGGCCACTGTGCTCTTAGGAACCTTAAGTGCAGCAGAATTTTTTTTGTAACCTTGGCCAGATCTGTGCCTTGCCACAATTCTGTCTCTGAGCTCTTCAGGCAGTTCCTTTGACCTCATGATTCTCATTTGCTCTGACATGCACTGTGAGCTGTAAGGTCTTATATAGACAGGTGTGTGGCTTTCCTAATCAAGTCCAATCAGTATAATCAAACACAGCTGGACTCAAATGAAGGTGTAGAACCATCTCAAGGATGATCAGAAGAAATGGACAGCACCTGAGTTAAATATATGAGTGTCACAGCAAAGGGTCTGAATACTTAGGACCATGTGATATTTCAGTTTTTCTTTTTTAATAAATGTGCAAAAAAGTCAACAATTCTGTGTTTTTCTGTCAATATGGGGTGCTGTGTGTACAATAATGAGAAAAAAAAAATACTTAAATGATTTTAGCAAATGGCTGCAATATAACAAAGAGTGAAAAATGTAAGGGGGTCTGAATACTTTCCATACCCACTGTATATGATTTATTAACCAATGTAACAAAAGAATGAATCAGATGAATATGTATCAGCATGGTCTGTGTGAATGTGCTACTGAATGTGCTACTGTGAGAATGAGTGGTTGATGTATGTACAGTATCTTGTGTGTGGTGTGGGAAAATAGTTGTGAAGGTTTTCTCAGAGTATGATTTAGAGGACTTTCATGTTTTTAAGGAGTGTTCTGCATATGTAAGTGAGTAAATAGGGTGTTCCCTAATAAGCTGTCTTGACCTAATTTGACACTGAGTTTAGTTTAGTTTTGCATGCCAGGACATTTGACTATCAAATGAAACACAACTTTTCAAGATTCAATGGCATGAAGCTCACAAATTTATCATATATATTTACACACAGTGCTCAAAGTGGGCCCATACATATATATTTTATTCCGTAGCGTATCCTCACTTTTTCTTGCATACCGGTTTCATAACTTCATATATTTATTTAACTTAAATCCTTAAATCCTAGAGCACTGCTTTTACACTTTCAACTGAAATGTTGCTTGTTTATTTTTTATTGTACAAACTTCTTATACTTTTAGAATGGCTATTATTGTTCATTTAAATATTATTATACAAAATAAACAATATTTTATTTTATATAAATAAAATAAAAATAAATCAATAAAATGATTGATTGGAGTTGGGTATTCCTGGCATCTTGGCCAAATTTGCCCACTTCCTAATATTCCCTATACTGATTGGCTTTATCACTCTGTCTCCTCTCCACCAATAAGCTGGTGTGTGGTGGCTTTTCTGGCGCAATATGGCTGCCGTTGCATCATCCAGGTGGATGCTGCACAGTGGTGGTGGTTGAGGAGATTCCTCCCAAGTGTAAAGCACTTAAAGTACCCAGAAAAGCGCTATATAAATGTAAAGAATTCTTAATTATAATTATAATTAATTATTACTCCTGCAATACTGAAGGGATCGGTTTATTTCTTTTTTGTATTAGCAGTTTATACTATTTTATAGCACTTACTATTCAATTTTGTTTTCATTTTATTATTTTTTCCCAGAAATGGTTTAGTTGTTTCATTGTTAAAATTGAATTGATTTATTGTCCAAACCAACCCCTAACCCTAAACATACCTGTTGGTAACGCTCTTGAAATATTTAACCTTTAAAATTTGTTTCAATATATAAGCATTAACTATATTCTGGTTTTAAATTCAGTTTTCTAGGAAAGAAAGACTATTTTCTATGTATGTGCAAGACTTCATTAGCCGCTCAGTGTGGTGCCTCAGGTCTGATGTGTAACACACTTAACAAAGTGCAGTAAACAGTAAAACAATTGTTCTACAAACTAGAGTGTTTATAAGTACATTACGAAATCAAAATAATTTTAAAACAAATAGGTGGCACCCAGCAGAGGCGACACCCCTTGCAAGAACCCCACTTTTTAATTGTGTTTATAGGAGTGGTGAAGTAGTCGGCGGGCCCAGCATGACCACCGCACTATGGATATTTGGGCATAATATTTATAAGTCCTGTGATGTGTAAGTCAAGTCAAGTCACTTTCATTTATATAGCGCTTTTAACAATATGAATTGTTTCAAAGCAGCTTTACAGTGATAATAGGAAATTACAGTAACAGAGATTGTTTTGGCTTTACAGCAGCTCTAGGATAAAGTTATAGTCTAGCTAAAGTTAGTTTTGATTGATTGATTCACTTCTGTTGCAAAGATCATTAGTTATTAACTTAGTGGCACTTAACACGACACCGTTCTAACAGAAAACCCTCAATGCCCTCCGGCCACCTATCCGCCCATCCGCACAAAACAGTGCCTGGTGGCTCGAGAATGCACTCCCGGAAATAGGTTCCAAGGTGCAAATGATTATCAGTTATCTCTGCAGAAACCTGCGCAACCTCTGCGCAAACACTGACGTCGCGCATGCGCACATGCGCATCACATGTCCATACGTATGCGCGTTTTAATATATATGTGCGCAGGCGTGTAGTCCTTCTTTACAAATCAACCCTCAAACTACTTATCTGCCTTAAAAATGTATAATACATAATTATTTATCGCGTCCGCGTAGCCACGTGGTGACTCTGTACAGATAAAACGACAGCGTTTTATCTGTATAGAGGTAAAGGATGAGGAAGGAGGCCTTCATAGGGGAGAGCCTAGTTGAAACTTCAGGACTGCATTGTCGTCGTGTCCAGGGGCAGGTCCTTCATCAGATCTGGATACGGCCTGGATCCGGTGGACTGCGGTAAACCTTGGGATAAACAAAGAGACTAATATTAGCGTAGACGCCATCCTTCTTATGATGTAACAAGTACATCAGGATTTATGGGAAGTGTTCCCGGTTCCGGCTTTGCAGCCTTGGCTAAATTAAGTATACACGAGACTAGATAATGATCTGAGATGTCATCACTCTACTGCAGAATTTCAATGGCATCAACATTGATTCCATGTGATAATATTAGATCTAGAGTATGATTACGACAATGAGTAGGTCCTGACACGTGTTGTCTAACTCCAATAGAGTTCAGAATGTCTTTAAATGCCAATCCCAATGCATCTTTTTCGTTATCTACATGTATATTAAAATCACCAACAATTAGGACTTTATCTGGAGCCAGTGCAAACTCTGATAGAAAGTCAGCAAATTCTTTGATAAAGTCTCCATGGTGCCCTGGTGGCTTATATACAATAGCCAGCACAAATCTCAAACGTGATTTATCATTTACACTAGGTAGTGTTACATTAAGCACCAACACTTCAAAATAATTATATTTGAAACTAGACTTCTTAGTAATTCTGAAGATATTACTATAAATTACAGCAAAACCTCCCCCTTTGCCTTTCAGACAAGGTTCATGTTTATGACAGTAATCTTGGAAGGGGTGGACTCATTTAAAGTAATGTAATTGTTTGGTTTTAGCCAGGTTTCTGTCAAACACAGCACATCTAGGTTATAATATGTAATCATATCACTAACAATAAGTGCTTTTGAAGTAAGGGATCGAATATTCAGCAACCCAAGCTTTATCATTTGTTCATCTGTATTGTATCTATTTTTTATTTGTTAAACATCAATTAAGTTATTACCCTTAAATGGGTTTGGGAGTTTTTTGTATTTCCTAATTCGGGGAACAGACACAGTCTCTATATGATGATATCTAGGTGAAAGAGTCTCTATGTGATGGGACTGACCTCAGTGACGTGAGACAGCTAGCAGACGGTCGGTTTAGCCATTCTGTCTGCTTCCTGACCTGAGTCCCAATTCATGTTTGAGCTCGAAGACTATGTGCCATTTTACTAGAGAGAAGAGCAGCACCATCCCAGGAGGGATGAATACCATATCTTTTCAACAGGTCAGGTCTGCCCCAACAACTTTTCCAATTGTCTATGAATTCTATATTATTTTGCGGACACCACTTAGACAGCCAGCCATTGAGTGAGGACAATCTACTAAGTATCTCATCACTCCTGCGAACAGGAAGGGGCCAGTGCAAATTACAGTGCCTGACATCGTGTCACGCCCAAGCCGAAGGTGTGGAGGCACTGCCTGCCAACCGACACCACCTTGAGGAGCTACCCCGTACCAGAGAAAAGACAGACAACAAGAATTCAAAAGTTAACACGTTTATTTATTTGTTTAAAATGAATGTCTCTAAAAACGGTGCAAGCTTCCTTCCCCGAGATTGAGTGACTGTGTGTGGACTCTAGTTCCCTTCCTCCAACGCAGCCAACAGAAAGGTGAGTATAGCCCAGGTGGCTACGGCGCCAGATGGCGAGGGCTTGGTAATAACTCCGTTCTTCGAGTCTACAAGCTGGATGTCAACAGCAGCTGACTCCGTTCAGTGGCTCAGTGGGGCTTCAGCACGGATTCAGTGGCTCTGCGGGACTTCAGCATGGATTCAGTGGCTCTGCGAGGCTTCAGCACAGATTCAGTGGCTCTGCGAGGCTTTTCACTGAACTCAGGCAGAGAGAAGGGAGGTGAGTATACTTCACAGCTTTAGCAGGCTCTTCACTGGACTCAGGCAGAGAGAAGGGAGGTGAATGTACTTCACAGCTTTAGCAGGCTCTTTACTGGACTCAGACGGAGAAAAGGGTACGTATACTTCACAGCTTTAGCAGGCTCTTCACTGGACTCGGACAGAGAGGAGGGTACGTATACCTCACAACTTTAGCAGGCTCTTCACTGGACTCAGGCAGAGAGGAGGGTACGTATACTTCACAGCTTTAGCAGGCTCTTCACTGGACTCAGGCAGAGAGGAGGGTACGTATACTTCACAGCTTTAGCAGGCTCTTCACTGGACTCAGACAGAGAGAAGGGAGGTGAGTATAGCGGTTCTGTATCACTTCTTCTCCTCTCTTCATCACCCAGGGCGGGGCTCGCCCAAAAGAACAACACAGCTTCGTCAAGGGATTATAGGCTGGTCGCCCGTACACTCTGCGACGTCCCACACTCGTGTATACACTACAACACACTCAATTCACACGTGATAATTGAAACTCAGCACAGCATGCACAAACCTCAGATCATTAAGGCAGAGTGCGGGCCCAGACGACAGCCTCAACAGATGAACTCTCCGTGCGCTGATACAAACAGGGCTCTCACTGCTGTGTCATTTCCAAACATCCATCTTCAGAAAATAGACAGAGGATCGTGAACTTCAGCAGTATGTCAACGCAGTGCTTCTTCATAGAATGATTATGACAGAGAATAACCAGGCACTTATCTCAGGATGAATCCAGTCTCTCTGCCTCCAGTCCCTTCCTCGCTGTGTCTCTGCTGCGTCTCCACCGATCCTTCCTCGCTCCCCCAACTTCCCGTTCTCTCCAGTGTCAGCTTCTTTTATCTCCCTCCTAGTCCAATCGCCTTGTGTTACACCGTAAGTGCTCCCCGCCACAACAACTTCCTGGCCTGTAGTTCCGGCTTTCGTCACCCCGTGACAATCGTACTTGCGAGTTCACACACCTCTTTAACGTTAATTTTGGTGATTCCCGCCTGGCGAAGTTGAACATCATTAAGGCACAGACATTGTTGCCGTTCTCCTTGCATTCAGTCATGGTGTTCATCCAGATCTGGTAGCTAAGTGTTACTGTGATATAAGCCATAGCGCCAGCGTTGCCACCATTTTACTCTCATTCCCTCATGGTGTTCAGCAAGGTCCGGTAGCTCAGGACTGCTGTGACACAAGCAATAGCGCCACCATGACTGCCTCTTTTACATTGCTGTGAGTAGGGTTGGGCGATATATCTCATGACATTGTTAGGCGCATCTCGTCAGTAAAGCCGGTTCCTTGATTAGTAGTAAATCGCCATCACCTGCTTTTAGATGGAGCGGCATTCACAACAAAGAGCCGTAGTTAACTGACAAGCTGAGCCATATCGCATTAATATCGCGGACGTATCGCCTGCGATAATTAATGCGATATGGCTCAGCTTGTCAGTGAACTACGGCTCTTTGTAGTGAATGCCGCTCCATAAGACATGCTGCTACTGCTGCAAATGTAACATACATGAAGCTCTATACAGCAGATCTATACAGGTGGACCTGGGGAAGGTGGAGGGTTTCTGAAAGTGCACTGCAGATTGCTAACCGCAACCTACCAGTATTTGAATGTTGAGCTGCAGCTCATTGGCCACTGATGAAGCAGCAACCAATCAGCTGCGTTATGAAGATAATGATGTGATCGCTATCAAATGAGTTAAGGACCTGTCAGCCTGCGCCATCTAGAGTTTCATGTCAGAACAAGGTATTTCTGTCATGCCAACTAGAAATAGAAATTGGCATGGAAATGGATATGGCAGTGTTAATGTATGTATTTGGTCTTGGCAGAATATATATGCTACGCTACTGCTGCTACAGAGCAAGTACAGAGACTTTCTACTGCCAATACATTCAAACACATTGCTGTGAGCATGTAAGACATGCTGCTGCACATTTAACACACATGAAATAACCCCCAACAAAGCAGGAGACATGAGAAAATGCAGAGATTTTGTGCAGCTTTTTGCAGCCGCTCTAGATTTGAAGTATGGAGCACAGTTGTGCAACAGCTGAAGAGAAGACTACTGCTATACATTTGTAAAACAACTTTTTACCCTGCACAGTTGCACAGGGTAATGGGAGAAATAGACAATACAAGCCAATAAGCATGCTGCTGAGTTTATATTGCTAATATTGCTCCAGTCACTGCTCTTCATCGGGCTAGCGTTGGAATAACCCTGCTTGTATTATGGTCATACCAGCACAGGCAGCGCCTCTGCGCAAGACATCAATACAAGCATGACCGCACTCAAATGACCGATAGTGCCGCCGTTGCTGCTGTTTGCATTATTCGGCACTGGCACACAGTGATGTCAAATAATACTCTGAGATAAACGTTGCTAGGCGATAGTGCCGTCACCCACATTGTTCATTCACCAATTGTCTGTGGTGCCGAATGCCTGCTGTTAATGCAGCCTCTGGAAACAAGCGCTGGCATGAATGCTGGCAGTGACTGGTTAATCAAGGACGCTGGCGAGTCTGCCGTCCTTTACTCTGTGATGTGTTTGCAGTGATATAATGCTTGTGCGATTTGCTCTTGTAACCTGCGCTCTTCATCAGTTCAAAGATTCTGAGGCAATGGCCTCCAGCACTGCCTTATAGAGCGGGGAACCCGCCTCTAGTTTGTACACTTGAACGCCATTGGTGAGCGAATTCTCGACCGTGAGATTTCATAAGGCTTCAGTAGATTCGAGAAAGGAGGGGAAACCCAATAGCGTGATGCAATGTCTTGTTTCCTCCTTTCAGGGAACCAAGGTTACGTTAGGTAATCAGAGATGTTTCCTTTATTCGCTTCCTTTCCTCACGTCTTAGCTCCACCCCCTTAGGATGCGAGGGAAGGATACATCTGTGTATCTCCGCTAACAAATTTGCACCATGTGTGATGGAATTGTGAACCATGTTTGTTCAAATATGTTTGCATTACCTTTTGACTTTTTTGCATTATCGATAGTGCATTGCCTGGCTATTCTTCATTCTCTACGCTCTTTTCTTTACTCTCAATTAATGTGCACCATAGGACTCATTTTCTTTGGTGCAAATGCTTGGATCAGACTTCCGCCATCACATATTTTAAATATAGGTGCTGAAACTTTAATGAATACCCGGAATGTACTTTTAAAATGAACCAACAGAGGTATATTAAAATATATCAGCCCCTGCATCAGCAATGAAATGTCATGTTTGTGTGCATCCAGGGTCAGTGTGCATTGTTCTGTACGAGAGGAGCTGTGCCCTGCCATCACAGTGTGACCTGAGTGGAGAGAAACATGCAGCAGGACTTAACTTCAATTACACTAATAAGTGCTGTGACACGGATCTCTGCAACACTGCTGCAACCATCAGCTCCCTCCGCTGGACAGGAGCAGCACTGAGCCTCTGCAGTCTGGCCCTCTTTCTCCAGCTGGGATGAGTGAGGTCTATTCTTACAGGAGGTGCTGACAACAATACCAACAAAGTCTTATATTAACAAACACAATTATATACCAAGACTTGTTATCTGTATAAAACCAATGCATCTATAAAGCTTAAATTTGAAATGCACACACAACTGAAACTATAAGTTCAAGTATGCACCTTCATGCAGCATGCTTGAACGGAAGTGCCTGTGTACTTTTCAGTACGCATTTTATTTTAATGTAAGTTTTTACAATATCATGGCAATATGATAAACATGAAGGATCAAGAAAAAAATCTACTCCACACTAAATGTTTCATTTAATCTTTATTATAATCTGGTGAATAACAATGGGGGGGGGGGGGGGGGGGGGGGGGGGGGGGGGGGGGCAGCTCTTGTATGCTTGTAAAATTCATCTAATCAATAAAATCCCCACTAACCAATATTTGATGTTGTGTTGTCCATTTAAGTGCAGATTAAGATGTTTAGAAATGAGCATTAAGCGGTTAAGAGGAAGTGAAAACAGAAGTGCACAGGAAGAGGGCTGGGTATACAGATACTACATATACCGTATATAAAATATATTTAAGGTCCTCTTGAAAACTGAATCAACTTAAAGAAGGCAGACAAGACTAAAACATAAAACAGCATTGAACCTGTTAATGATGGTCCCTTGAGAGAAAATTTCATCAACTCCTATGACTAAACTTAAACTGAAACTCAAATTAAACACTAAAAAGGCACCCATTTATACCCCACTTTATTAGGTGCACCTGTTAATTAATGCAAATATCTAATCAACCAATCACATCACAATTCAATGCCTTTAGGCATGTAGACATGGTCAAGATGATCTGCTGAAGTTCAAACTGAGCATCAGAATGGGGAAGAAAGGTGATTTAAGTGATTAAATAAAATAAAATAAATAAAATCAAGCTGAAAGAAAGGCAACAGTAGCTCAAATAACCATTTGTTACAACTGAAGTATGCAGAAGAGCATCTCTGAACCTTGAAGCAGATGGGCTACAGCATTCCACTCCTGTCAGCTAAGAACAGGAAACTGAGGCTACAATTCACACAGGCTCACCAAAATTAGACAATAGAAGATTGGAAAAACATTGTCTGGTCTGACGAGTCTCGATTTCTGCTGTCAAAGATGGTAGGGGCAGAATTTGGAGTAAACAACAAGAAAGCATGGATCCATCCTGCCTTGTAACAAAATACTAGCAAGGTGTACCTAATAAAGTGGTCGGTGAGTGTAGATACCTTTTGTATTTCCTTGAAATATAAACAAATCCATGCCCACAAACTTTTTGCTTGCTGCCGTTAATGGTTTTCTCTTGTAGAAAGCAACAAACCTGCATACACTTCACAGAGTGTTTTCAGTGTGGAAATTGACAGTGATATTTGAATGGAAGCATATTCTAGTGCAGTGCTTCTCAAACCATTGAACATTTTGGATGTTTCCCTCACAACCAATTCAAGTCTTGCAGTCTTTACTAATGAGCTGATGAGTTGAATCAGTTGTTTTAGGTGAGAGAGACATACAAAATGTGCAGTGGTGGGGAGTCTCAGGGACAGGTTTGAGAAGCACTGTTCTAGTGACTCCGATTTGCACATACAACTACAAGATAAGACTGTTGTCATCAATCTATGTAAGAGCAGTTTGGATAACTTGGAAACCAGTTTATGAAATGCATGCGACTCAAAAAGATGTAAGTGAAAAGCTCTCATGTTACATAATCCAGATAATGACAGCGAGAGGGAGGGACAGGGGAATGGGGCAATGAGGCAACAATATCCTGTTTGTAACTGCCACTTGTCCACACAACATGAAAAAAACTGAAGAAGAACCACTATTGAAAGGAACTTGACCTCTGCAGTTCAGGTGCTTTTAAAAAATATGAACTATAAGACCACATTTAGTTTAAAAGTGAGACCTCAGAACCCTACTGGTGCAAACAACCTTAGGAGCTTGAGACATAAAGGAAACATTTGAAACACTAGGATAATCTGGAAAGAGAATGCGTGTGTGTGTGTCCTTCTATTTGAGCGCCTTCACAACAGAGGAGTAGGCCACGTGTATCTCCTCATCACTGGGGCAAGTGGAAGAAAATTCCTCTCTGGCATACGCTGCATCCAGGTATCGCCACAGAGATGTCAGAGAGCGAGGGATGGAGAAACCTCGAAACTTCTGACACACAACCTAAAGGAAGGAAAAGAGAAGCTAAGCATTTGATTCTGAAACTCTTTTGTTTAAGGATCAGTCCGTTGAGTGTCTGTCTCACTTTGACGATGTGTAGCTTGGGCAGCAGGTTGCAGTCAGCCAGAGTGAACTCCTGACCATCCAGGAAGGGGCGGGTGGAGGAAGTGACATCATCAGCACTGTTCTCATCTATCTCATCCGGTAGAGGAGAGCTCAGATAGTCATCCAACTTCTTCAGGGCCTTCAGTAAACCCTTCTCCAGATCTGCACAAAGAAACTTCATTTAAAAACAATTTCCTTTTCTGCGTTGATGGATTTCCTATTGAAAGGGGGCTTTTGTCGCACTTTAAATAGCTAATACACACAAAAGCTTATAAAACCATCATTTTCTATGTGTCATTGCTAGTCAGATACAGGTGCTATTTGGTATCCACAGTGACTTGTTCACACCAGCACACAAGTTTGACCCGAATTTTACATGCGATTTGTCTGTTTAGACCAAAGCGGAAAATGCTATTTTAGTCTCTGACAGTAGGTAGCGCTTGTAGAAAAAGCAGAAATACAGCAGAAAACAGAGGGATAATTTGACTAATATACACTATTTGCATTTTTTCTTTGTTTTTAAAGTTTGTCTCAGTATTTGATTTGCTATGATTGATATTTGTATAATTTCCTTTATGTGTTCATTGGTCATAACGTTGCAATAAAACGTTGCATTTCTGACAACTGGTTGTCACAGAAGAAACTAAATCAGACAGCTATTACATTTTTTTCTCTCTCGCTATGATGTTTATCAAACAAGTACAAGAGTATAGAGAAAGAGAGTTGGGTCTGGATACTTCCTCTGCTATTCACTGTCACTGAAATAGTCTGTTTGTGAGCATCACCAAGTTGATTCTTATTGGTTGGCCAGTTTTTTTTGCAGTACGATGGAAATGAGATTAGAACATTGCTGCATTGCTGGCGTGTTAATGTTTGTATTGGTCTGAACATAACCTGTTGTTCATTCAAATTCAAATTGTTATCTCATCAAATTTTTGCACCAAACATTCTTCTTGGTGTGAACAGGCCTGGTTTCAGCGACAAGAAATTTGTCCACATTAAACACAGAAAATGGGGCATGATGAAACACAATCAATCTCAAAACTCAGCCAATTGAACCATTTCTCTCTGCTTGCGTGCTCTATTACACTCACTCACTACAACTGAAGAATGCACGAGCGTAAAACTAAAAAGTCAAGTCACCTTCATTTATATAGCGCTTTTAACAACATAGATTGTTTCAAAGCATCTTTACAGTGATAATAGGAAATGACAGTAACAGAGGCTTTTACTTTTATGGCTTTACAGCAGCTCTAGAATAAAGTTATTGTCCAGCTAAAGTTATTTTTGATTGACTGATTCACTTCAGTTGCAAAGATCATTAGTTATTAACTTAGATAACACGACACCGTTCTAACAGAAAACCCTCAATGCTCTCCGGCCACCCATCCGCACAAAACAGTGCCTGGTGGCTCGAGAACGCAAACCTTGAAATAGATTCCAAGGTGCAAGCCTTAAAAAAAAAAAAAAGGTTATCTCTGTGCAAACCTCAAAAATGCAAACCCGCGAAAACGCTGACGGAGTGCACATGCACATCATGTGTTTAATCTATAGGTGTAAGCATTTGAATATATATGTGTGCAGGCGTGTAGTCCTTCTTTACAAACCAAACCTCAACAGACTAATTGTCTGGCCTTAAAACATTTTAATAAAGAATTATTTATCACTTCTGCGTGAAACGGAATTATCCCGACAACGTTATCTGTACAGTGGTAAAGGGAAGGGAAGGAGGCCTTCAAAGGGGAGAGACTAGTTGACACTTCAGGACTGCGTTGTTGTCGGGTTCAGGCGCAGGTCCTTCATCAGATCTGGACACGGCCTGGATCTGGCGGTCGGACTGCGGTAAACCTCGGGATAAACAAAAAGACTAATATTAGCGTAGATGCCATCCTTCTTATGATGTAACAAGTACATCAGGATTTATGGGAAGTGTTCCCGGTTCTGGCTGACCTAATCTATGCAGCCTAACATTGAATTATAGAAGTGATAATGATAAGTGATAATGTGTTATGTGTATGCTAGGTCAAAGAGATGTGTTTTTAGTCTAGATTTGAACTGATGGAGTGTGTCTGCTTCCCAGACAATGTTAGGAAGACTGTTCCAAAGTTTTGGTGCTAAATAGGGAAATGATCTACCACTAGCAGTCGATTTTGATATTAGATATTATCAACTGGCCGGAATTTAGAGATCGCAATAGACGTGAAGGACTATAATGCATTAAGAGCTCGCTCAAGTACTGGGGAGCTAAACCATTTAGTGCTTTGTAAGTAATCAGCAATTTTTTTAAATGTATACGATGTTTAATAGGGAGCCAATGCAGTGTTGTCAGAACCGGGCTGATATGTTTGTCAGCTGTAGATTGTTTATTAAGCGTGCAGGGCAACCACCCATAATAGCATAACAATAATCTAGCCTTGATGTCATGAACCCATGAACTAATTGTTCCGCATTTGTCATTGAGAGCATATGACGTAATTTAGATATATTTTTAAGATGGAAAAATGCGGTTTTACAGATACTAGACATGTGACTTTTTCAAAGAGCACACCCAGGTTCCTAACTGACGATGAAGACTTGACAGAGCAGCCATCAAGTGTTAGACAGTATTCTAGATTATTACGTGAGTAGGTTTTTTGTCCAATAATTAGAATCTCTGTTTTTTCAGAATTAAGTAGTAGGAAATTACTAGTCATCCAATTTTTTATATCAACTATGCATTCCGTTAATTTTGTGAATTGGTAAGTTTCGTCAGGGAGTGAAGAAATATAGAGCTGAGTATCATCAGAAAACTGCTAAACTAATACCATGCTTCCTAATGATATCTCCTAAGGGTAGCATGTACAGAATGAACAACAAAGGCCCTAGCACTGAGCCTTGAGGTACGCCATACTGAACTTTTGATCAATAAGGCATCTCTTCATTTACTGCTACAAACTGATAATGGTCAGATAAGTATGATTTAAACCATGCTAATGCAATTCCACTAATGCCAACATAATTTTCGAGTCTATTTAAAAGAATGTTGTGGTCAGTAGTCTCAAATGCAGCACTAAGATCGAGTAACACTAATAGAGAGATTACAACCACGATCGGATGATAAGAGCAAATCATTTGTGACTCTAATGAGAGCTGTCTCAGTACTATGGTACTAAATCCTGACTGAAAATCTTTGCAGATACCATTTCTTTCTAAAAAGGAACATAGTTGTGATGATACTGCCTTTTCTAGTATCTTTGACAGAAAAGATAGATTTTTAACAAGCGGTTTAATCATAGCCAGCTTAAACGTTTTTGGTATGTATCCTAATGATAAAGATGAATTAATGATATTAAGAAGAGGATCTATGACCTCTGGAAGCATCTCCACACATACCACACTTTAAAATAAACCTTTAATTGTCAGTTTAGTAGTCCATATGTAATAAACAATACAATTTATTTGTGGTGCTTCTAATTAAGTGCTAAAAAAACATGTGACAAAATATGCACTAATCTCTGGACCAATAAAATGTGCAACACTTTACATTTTACAACCAAATTTTATGTAATATCTAATTACTTTAATTTACACTGTAAACTTTTCCTCGACATTGCACAATTTCGGTGGCAAGCGAGTTCCTGAACATGATGAATAATGGGATACGCTTAGCCTCAAATACAGCTCCGACAAAGTATTAGAGATACTGTGAATTTAATGTGGATTAAGGGCACTGAGCTTTGGCATTTTTTCCAACCTAGGACAGCAATTACTTCCTGTTGTCTGCACCAAAACTGCAAGTGTGGGTATTGGGACGGGCCCAAAATGTAGCCGCTCATCATGGTTATTATACCTTTTATCCCATGTCACTTAGAATGATGTGGTGTTAAGGGGAGGAACATTCTCATTCTAGAAAGCAATTTACTGGATCTAAATTTTTACATGCCAATGAGCAGGAGATGAAATAATCAATATTTTTTTAATATATTTTCCTAAAAGAGAAGATTGTAGTTGCACATAAAAAGTCTACACGGCCATTAAACAGATTATTTGTGATGTAAAAATGAAGATAAATAATTTCTGCACTTTTGCACATTTAATATAAAATTTACAACTTATGTAATGCCACCGAAAAGTGACACGTTTCAGAGAAAAAAGATAAAAACAAATACTTAAAATAACCTAACTGCACAAGTGTGCATACCCTTTTATAAATTGCCATGTGGCTGTTTTCTGAATTAACTAATCATCAAGCTCATACAAAATAGTACACACCTGTCTGTTGCCTCCTACATGTGACAAGCCCTTTCTGAATAAAAAACATCCAGGCCCGACTAAACTTTACAAAAACATATATCCATTCTCCCAAAACCATGTGGAAAAATGTGTTATGGTCTGATAAGACCAAGACTGTCCTTTCTGACTAAAATGTCACTTTGGTTTTTAGTGGCACTGCATAGGTTGTAATTTTTACATTAAAGATGCAAAGGTTCAGATTTTTTTGCATTTAAAAATGTTTTAATATGGGTGTGTCCATCGGTCAACTGTACACCCATTTGAGGTCCTGGAGTTTCTTCTAATGAATGTTTGATTAGGGAGAAACACAAAAAAATAGGCTGAATCCGGAATCGTCCCTAAACCCTCAATCACTAGTCCACTAATACAGTTCACTTAATGGAGTGAATGAAACAAGAGAGTGAATTCAGACATCGGCTGTACACTCCTTATTGTGGTGCAGAACGTGGGACAGAATGAGTGCACTCGATAACGTCCACTATGGTTTCGGACACCATATCAAATGGCTGTCCCCTCAAATAATGGCCCATTTGAGGGTATGGGGGTGATTTCAGAGCACAGTCTGTTCACAGTCTGTAGTGTAAATCTGTAATCCAGGAACATTGGATTTGGATTAAGTTTGACAGACAAAATTAAACAATACTGTCTGTTTACAGCTGGTCAGTCCGTTGTGAATCTCACAACTGAACCTTAATACTGGGCATATTTTTAATAAATGAATAAAAACAAACAGAAGCATTCTTGCACTCACTTTCATTCATCTGAGGATTTGAATTCTTAATGTAGGCTGAAAACTTTGAGAACACATCAAGGCCTGCAGTGTTAGATTCAGGATTGCAAGCTGCCAGCCGTGGGTATCTGTGTCGTAGAGAGGGATGAAGAAGAGGAGGACAGTTAGTAAACATAATGAGACAGAATACAAATACAAGCACAGTGATACATGGAGCCACAGAATGAAGGGAAATAAAGCATGCATTAATGAAGTTACTTAGGAGGGCAGAGGGTTTCCTCCAGGAACTCTTCTATCTTGTTGGTGTCCGTCTTCACCTCTGTACCGTACAGCAGAAAAGGGGGCTGAGCACCAGGGGCCAGATCTTTAAGAATGTCTGGCTTCCTAGTCACAAAACAGAGAAATAGGAATAGCACTACTTTTGAAAAACGCTGTATGCATTCTGTGGCAATTTTCTGCATGGATAGAATACACGGATGACCTATTTGATTAGCCAAAAGCACACTGCTCTAATCCCACAATACAATGCACTTGACCTTACATTTCCAGCGTGAATGCAAATCTCTTTTTTTATTGGAACAACAATTTTAATTTCTGGAATACTGTGACAACAATGTAGCATACTACTGGGTTGAAACAGCAATATGCTAAGGTTTCCCTGCATACTTGAAATGATAACTTTATTTAACTGCTTCAGGTTTGTGAATGTCTGCTTGAGTTGCACAGAATCACCAACCTCTTCATGTCAACAGTAGTCACATTAAAGGTCACGCCTTTCAGCCACAGGACCATGAAGAGCCGCTGAGAGAATGGGCAGTTCCCGATACTCTGACCATCACTTCCTGCCTACACACATATGCAAATACAGATAATTACTACAGGTTTCTAAAAGATTGTGTAGCCCCAAATTATAATCCCAATAATTATACACATAATCCCAAAAAGTACTTTGTTTTTAAACCGCTGTACAGTTTCACTGTATTGTACAGCACCATGGCAAGGAATAAATATTGTAACCAAATTATGAATGTGAGTTTGAATGAGTCAGAATAATTAGTACTTAATTATTTATGTCAATCTTTCTGTGTGAAAGCAAGTTAGCCTAATTATTCTGTGTGCACATGGATACTCAGCATATTAGAGTATATGTTTTGGCTAATCAACTGCATTGATATACATTATTATAAATTATTACACGGCTCACTGGAATACTTGATTCTGACTGGTCAGTCATAACATTCCAAGGTGTTATTCCCTGAATGACAACCATTCTCAATAGCATGCTGAACATCATACAACCCATCAGGGTTTCTGCTCTTGCTTGTTTCATTCAAATGCAGCAGCTGCCATCTTGTGTCTCTGTTATATTTATCGATTCTCTTAACAATGAAATCGGAGGACTTCAGTATTACTAGTGCTGTGATATTGTTGCTGTGTTCATCTTTTTGCCAGGACGATTGTTTTGTACACGGTAATGGATTATAATATAATAAACAGGAAAGATTTAACTCTTTCCTCACCAGCGTTTTTTTTTTTTTAAGTTGCTTGCCAGCATTTTTGATCGTTTTCACAAAAATGTTATGGCCCCCAGAATATTTTGTTGTATAAATATCTGAATATGCAATATATCAAAAGAAAGAACAGAGCCTCTGCTTTAAACAAACAAACAAAAAAAACAAAAAAAAAGTTTTATTCTCATTTAAAGCATTCTTTTTTGTATAAAAAATTTGGGTAAGTTTAATAAAAAAATTAGCAAAAAGCTGAGAAAATTGCATTTTTATCAAGTCATAGCTCCCCCTACCGTATAACAGTGAAAACACGGAAAGCTAGAAATTTAAGTCAATGCCAGGGAAGCGTTAAAAACAGTTTAAAAGTAATTCAATATAAATTGTCCCCATAATTATTAATGTGGTGAGCCTCTGCTTTAAACAAACAAACAAACAAACAAACAAACAAACAAACAAACAAACAAACAAACAAACAAACAAACAAACAAACAAAAAGTTTTATTCTCATTTAAAGCATTCTTTTTTGTATAAAAAATTTGGGTAAGTTTAATAAAAAAATAAAAAAATGAGCAAAAAGCTGAGAAAATAGCATTTTTATCAAGTCATAGCTCCCCCTACCGTATAACAGTGAAAACACGGAAAGCTAGAAATTTAAAGCTAGAAATTTAAGTCAATGCCAGGGAAGCGTTATAAACAGTTTAAAAGTAATTAAATATATATTGTCCCCATAATTATTAATGTGGTGAAAGGAAATGTAATATGTGGAATGACTCACTTTATCCCATAAAAGTTTGTTTAGTTGTCTTGTTCTGTCATCTTGGCTAAAAGCTGCTTGCTAGTTTCCTTTGCGGAAGCTTTGCACTTTGTGAGCTAATAAAAAATTTCAACAAAAATCTATATTTTGTGTCCAATTATTTACATATGTGAGAAGTAGCTGTTTAAGTGGGATAATAAATATGCAAAATACATCCCTTGAGGACGATACAAGATGATTCAAGGTGATCAGTCTTCTATCACCCTCTCAGAATTTATTCTGCTATAACAGCTGGCGGGATGTACATTATCCCTTACTTGATGCCTGCAACATATTCCAAAAAAGTTGAGACTTAGGATGATTAAGATTTAGGACAATTTAGAATTTATAAGAATCTGACTTTAGGAGTTGAAATAACAAGGTGATATGAAACGTGGTAGCTGAACAAAATCAGGGTTACAGGATTCGTTTCAAGTAGACCAAGTCCAATCAGGTTTTGTTGGTACCATGGTGCTACCATTTAGGCTATCCTTGTACATACTGGTTTTCCAGTGTTTCAGAAAAGATCTCCGTCCACACTACATGACCGAAAACCATTCACGCACACTGGGCATGAAGTTTTGCAGATTGTTGCTGATTGCTCTAATAATAGCTTGCCTCTTGTGCATGTAGGCAGCTGCAGTATTATAATGCAGAGTTAACTGCACAATGGCTGCTAAAAAGGACAACAAAGTCAGCAAAGCTTGCAGTTTCATGTCCATGTTATTGTTTACAGTTGTCAAGGCTGGTCTTGTTGTGTTCTGGTAGCATAATGGTCATATGATAGGAGCGTGACGAATCAGGGAAGGATACGCAATGATCCAGAAGGCCCAATCAGGGAGCAAATGTGGGCAGCCAAGTCTTCATTTTCAAAACTCTCCGTTTATGGTCCATCTACAGTAAAACACAATCCTGGAGTTTTCAAACTAAAACGTGGTCTGCAGCGTTTCCAAAAATCTCAGTTTTCGAGAGTCGAAAACTCCGGACTAGTCAAGTCACCTTTATTTATATAGCGCTTTTAACAATATAGTTTGTGTCAAAGCAGCTTTACAGTCATAATAGGAAATTACAGTAACAGAGATTGTTTTGGCTTTACAGCACCTTTAGAATTAAGTTATTGTCCAGCTAAAGTTAGTTTTGATTGATTAATTTACTTCCGTTGCAAAGATTATTAGTTATTAACTTAGGGGCCGCTAACACAACACCGTTCTAACAGAAAACACTCAACGCGCTCTGGCCCGCTCATCTGCACAAAACAGTGCCTGGTGGCTCAAGAACGCATACCCTGAATTAGTTTTCAAGGTGCAAGCTTTGATTTTTTTTGAAAAAAAGGTTATCTCTGCGCAAACCCTTAAAAACGCAAACCCTAAAAAACGCTGACGGCGTGGACATGCGCATCACGTGTTTAGTCTATATATATTCGCATTTTAATATATATATGTGTGTGCAGGCGTGTAGTCCTTCTTTACAAACCAACCCTTAACAAACTACTTGTCTGGCCTTAAAAATGTTTCATAAAGAATTATTTATCGATTCTGCATAGCCACGTGAACCGGAATTATCCCAACAACGTTTTATCTGTACAGACTAGTGTGGAAGCCAGGCGTAACCGTAGCAAATGTTGTGTTTTAAAATGAAAATGCACTAGTGTAATCGTAGCATTAGTTTAAACCAGACCTGCTCAGAGAAAGAAGTACCTAGAAGTGTCATGAACAGTTTAACTCGATGAACCCTCCCTCTGCACTTTGGAAACAGTGGGCTTTACACGCAATTGTGACGCCACATTTGCTGCCATCCAGACACGTCTTTTCCAGGGACGTCCCTGCATTTTTCCAGCAGGACACATACTGCCCAGATTACAAGTGCATTTCTAGATAACAACAGAGTGCAGGTATTAGATTGGCCTGCCTGCAGTCCTAACCTGTGTCCATCTGATAATATGCATTATAGAGTTGCACAATTATGGATAAATTGAATCGATTCAAACTGAGATCATGATTCTCCCATGATTGTCAACACACAACTAAACAAAATAACATTTAATTTACTAGAGGATCTGACAAAATGTTAACTTCTGCAGTCTATTTAAAATTATTTATTATTTCTGAATTAATCATTAAAAAAAAAAACTGTTTCTTGTTTCATGTTCTTGATACTTGTTTCATTACTGGATGAATCAGCATTTTTGAACAAATCTCTTGATTGAATGATTCAATGACAAATACATTTTTAACAGTCCCTTGTCCCCACGCTGTGGCGTTACGATATAATTGGCACAATCTTTATTTGAAGCTTCAAGTTACTTTCAAAAGGTGATTTGCTCTATTTTGATTGCTTACGTTGACATCAGTGTTTATATCCAAACTATAAACTTTTATCCTAGTACTTCTATGATAATATGAATAATTGTAACACAAAAATAGCGATAGGCCTACTGTGTGGTTGAAAAGACTGTTTGTGAAGTTGTTTCATACCTATGACGACTGCTTTCTTTGGGCCAGCGGCAGTGCAAACTCAGATCTGAATGTTCTGGTGTAATTTTGTCAAAAGCTTAATAGACACAGGTGAATCGTTATCATTTAGGAATGAGATTGCATGGTTGTTTGAATAGAGATCTTTTAACAATTAATCGTTCAGCTCTAATGCATTATGAAGTGTAAAATAAGGCAATGAAGGCCCTGTACAATTACACAGTTGAAGAACTGCATAATGGATGAATTGGGGGAAATTCCAATGGCCAAACTGTCTTTAATGTCCAAATGCTAAGTGTTCTCAGAAAAAAAATTATGTTACACAGAGGTAAATGCTAGACTGTCCAATCTTTTTTTGAGGCTTGTTGTAATTATCAGATTTTACATGAGTGTATATTTTCAAAAAATCAATTCAGGAACACTTAATCAAATAATGTCTTGTTATAATGCTTTTATAACAGTGGCCTAAAGAGCTTTGCAGGTAAACCTCACTCTCCTGGCCTCAAGAGGCGCATACGCAACTGATGCTAAAAGCTGCGGTCTTTATCGTCCTTGCTAGCGCACCCACTTCCCATGCCATAAACGTTGGTTTGAATCCCACTCTGAGTGGTGTGAGGGGTTACATTGGTGTTGTGACCCAGGAGGGAGTGAGGTTTAGATGGGTGAGTGTAAAGAAGGCCAGCTAGTAAAGAGCTGTGCAGGTAAACCTCACTCACCTGGGTAGGGTTGCACCAGCTGTTTGTAAGTTCTTTCTTAAATTGGAACGTAAAGTCCACACTAGATGCTTAGTAACTACTAGCTAGTTTGTAACTAACTCTTTACTTTATTCCGTTGCACCATTTGTTCTTAAGGTAGAACGTAGCTAGTAGGTTGTAAGCTCTCCATAAAGTGGTGAGCCATAGTCGAATAATATGACGTTTACCTTCAGTGATCCAATAGCAGCCTTCAAATACGTGAGCAGAAGCTGCTGAAATGCCGTGAATTTTAGTTTATTCTTCATTCTAACTTCTTTTGCCTTTAGTTTCCATTAAATACAATATTACTTAATCATGAATGACATAATAAGTGTTTTATATACAACCCTATTTCCAGAAATGTTGGGACATTTTGTAAAATGCAATAAAATTCACAATCTGTGATTTGTTAATTCTCTTGAATCTTTTTTTAACTGAGAAAAGTACAAATAATAGTTTTCTAATGTTTTCACTGACCAACATAATTGTATTTTGTAAATATAAACAAATTTTGATATTGATGGCTGCAACACACTACAAATAACACTACAGTGAAAAGATTATAAACTAGGTTAGATTATCCAACTAGGTGAGGGTATCCTGTTTGGGTGAAAAAGGAGATTCTCAACCTTTGCAAGCAAAGATGGGTCATGGCTCACCACTTTGTGCCAAATTTCATGAGAAAATTGTCAAACAATTCAAAAATCACATTTCTCAATGCAAGATTGCAAAGAATTGATGTCTTTCACCATCTACCTACCACATATAATATTCTGAAAAGATTCAGGGAATCCAGAGAAATCTCAGTCTGTGTAGACCTCTGATGAATGTGCGTGACCTTTGAGCCCTCAGACGGCATTGCATGAGAAACCATCATGCTACTCTGTTGAATACAGCCACATGTGCTCAGGAGTACTTTAGAAAACCATTTTCACTTAACACAGTCTGACGCTGCATCAAGAAATGCCACTTGAATCTCTGTTACGCAAGGAGAAAGCTATACATCAGTTCTATGCGGATATGCTGGTGAGTTCTCTGGGCTTGAGCTTATCTGAGATGGTCTATAAGACAGTGGAAATGTGCACTCTGGTCAGATGAGTCTATGTTTCAGCTTGTTTTGGGGAAAAACAGACATTGAGTTCTCAGTCCCAAAGACGAAAGCGACCAACCGGACTTTCATCAGCGACAGGTGCAAGAGCAAACATCTGTCCTAGTATTGGGGTGCATCAGTGCAAGCGGTATGGGTAACTTGCATTTGTGTGAAGGTATAACTGACATGGAGGCATATATTTTGATTGAGACATAAACTGTCATAAAGACGACATCTTTCCTGGGAAGCAAGACAATGCCAGGCCTCATTCTACACATGCTAAAACTGAGTGGTTTCTAGACACTCTGCACCATAAAAGGGATGTGCCTGTCTACCTGCCTGCAGTCCAGACTCCAGATCTGTCTTATATTGAAAATGTATGTATGACCCATCATGAAAAGGAGAATAACGGTCAGGCAACGATGACCGTTGAGCAGCTGTCTTGTATCAGACAAGATTGGGCAAATATTCCACTTGCAAAACTGCAACAATTAGTATACTTAATTCCCTAATGATTAAAAAGTGTAATTAAAAAGAAAGGTGATGTGAAACAGTGGTAAGCATGCCTCCGTACCAACTTTTGTGGAGTGTGTTGCAGTCGTCAACTTTTTACAAAATAAAATTAAGTTGGTCAGTGAAAACATTGGAAATATTTTCTTTGTACATTTGTCAGTTAAATAAAGGTTCAAGAGAACAATGATTTTTTAGCATTTTACAAAATGTCCCAACTATTCTGGAAATGGGGTTGTAATTAACATTCAGAGAAACTGTATTTGAAACGAAATAAATAAGGACCAATAAATAAACACTGATACAAAAAAAACAAAAAAAAAACATAAGAAATTACATATTGATTATTTGACATGCACAACAGAGGCCCCAGGCCCTAAGAGGCGCACTAGCGACTGAGAGGTTGTGGTCTTTAGCGTCCTTGTTAGCGTGCCCGCCTCCCATGCCGGAAATTCAGTTCGGATCCCAATTGAGCAGTGAAAGTACACTTTCAATATATTGAAAGTACACTTTCAATTATATATTCACAGGGTGAATATAATTTACTTTTTTATATTATTGTCATTTTGCATACATATATAGTTATACATGAAATGTTGTTTGGGCCTAGTTCTACTAGGTCTTTTTTATTTGATAACAAAGCACAATGTAATAACAGCATAATGTAATAAATATTACATTATTAATGTAATGAAATGTTCAGTTTGTAATAATCATTTTAAAATAATGGTTTTCCTTTCCTCCAGTAGAGTTCAAGGGGGAATTGAAGTTGTGCTGGTGTGCTGGATATTTTATGTTGTTTTTTCCTTTAAATTATCACCCATCTACTAGAAGTAATTTACAATAATATTATTACTAGAAATAAAATCAAAATGATTACTAATAGTAGTAGTAATACTAATAAATGCATGAATATTTAAATCTGGTGCATTTCATAGGTAGGATTAAGATTAAAGTAATGTCACTGTTTGCTATGTCTTAAATATGACAATGTTTTTACTGATTTCATAATGTAATACATTTCTCATAATGTAAACCCCGTTATTAAATTATGAGTTCAAGATTTTATTATGTTTAGAGCCAATTACATTATAAATATTTGAATACATTATAGAACGTTTATTACATTGTGCTGTAAGTTGCTAAAATTGCATTAGTTCCAAGTGAAACCATGAAATGGCCGGGTAAACTCACCTTCACAAAGAGCTCAACCTCAGGTTTCTCCTCACTCATGCTGGAGTCCAAACAAGTCCCCTAGCAAAGGCCAAATAACTACAGCGAGCGTATAGTTTAATAAATGAATGTGTTCTATTCCTGTCGCCCTTTTTCGAGTTCACTTCCGCTGTGCCTTGGCCAATTTGAAATTGTAAGCAACTTTTCCGCTTTGAGGTACGAATATGATAGCGGGTGAAATTTTTGACCAAAGCCCAAACAAAGTTCACCAAAAAGTGTCTAATTTCCGTGTGACTTATAAACGATTTACTGTTCTTGTTTAGTATCGAAATCAATAACGCCTACAGCAAGATCAGCCACACTTCCTCTCTCCCTCTCTCTCTCTCTCTCTCGTTTCCTGATTTTGGCAAGCTTTGAATTTCCTCTAACTTGTAACCGTATTATGTTGGAGGTGATCTACAACATTCGCGCACAAATGGACGCACATTTACACCAAATCAGTCACTTGATCAATACACGTGCTGTCCGTCGTCAATTGTGTATTGCATATTTAATAATAGCCTATATTTACTATTCAAAATACATAAAAAAATAAATAAAAAAACTTAATTTGAATGACTATCTATTTAGAGCAAATTATATACTCATTAGGTAGGCTACTATAGTAACAATTTTGCATAGGTAGTATTTAGGTTATAGCTAAATATGAACATTCTTTTAAGTGTTTAAAGGGGAAGTGTGACTTTTACAGCGTGCCTTCTGACACCTAGTGGTAGATAACTGAAACATGAATTTTGAACAAGTTATATTATCTAACAAGTATATATTGTAACTATTTAGATATAAGTTTAGCATGTGCGGGATGATGGTGATGCATCAGCCAATGTGTTATTATTGGAAATAAATAAACATTTGCTAATTCAATTGTTATAGCAGAAAATGTCAAATATTAAATATTAAAAAACAGATCTGTAGTAACACTCTGAATGCAAATGTAATGATTTCACTCAACTTACCTAGGCCTATAGGATTTAATGAAAGCGAAGATGTCTGAAATGTACAGTACACCTATTCATAAAAAAAAAGAAAGAAAAAAAAAAGAATAAAAACCCCATCAATTGCAATAAGTATAACATTTAAAAAACAATAACAATAGTAACAACATGCCACTTCTGGGGGTCTGATTTTATCTTTTTATTTCAAAATAAAAACTATAAATTTTACTCCACAAAAAACAAACATTAATATGTCCGCATATCTCTCATTAACAAATAGAAAGAGAGAGAGAGACAAGATGATTGGTTAGCCTACCAGTAACATGAAAGTTGATACTAGGAAGTTTAATTTTATTGTAGTTAAAGTCCAATTCATCCAATAAATCAAGTGATGAATAAAAAAAAAAACAACACTTTTGCTGCAACTCATAAATCACTGTATTCACCTTACCTTTATTTGTAAACGTAAGGATGTTGCATGTGTGTGGTCACAACAACAATTATAGCTGCGAGCAGTGATTACGGGCCCAAGCCGGTGGCACCGCAACCCCGGTGCCTTTAGTTACCTAAAGGCACCGGGGTGGCGGTGCCGCCGGCTTTGGCCCGTAATCGCTGCTCGCAGCTATATATATATATATATATATATATATATATATATATATATATATAAAAGACAGAAAATATTACTTGTCTTACCTTATTCTGATTTTATGATACACTCAAAATATTCCACAACATTGATTAACGTTTATTAACCCGTTGATTATACACTCAAAATATTCCACAACATTGATTAACGTTTATTAACCCGTTGATTAACCGGTGGTAAAATATTCTCACCATCACATACCTAGTATATTTTTATATAGATATAATAGGCCTACCTGATTTTGAACACAAGAGGGCAGTATAGCACTATGAATGACATGATGTATTTATAAAAAATAAAAATAATTTTTTTTTATTATAATTATAATTAAATAAACAATTATTAAATTGAAAAAAAAGAATAAAATGGGTTTAGTTGTGATATTTGTATAATTTTATATAGAAATAAATGGTGTATAATTACATTTTTAGAAGATATGAGGCTTTTAGTGTTTCCTTTTTTGACATTATTTTAATCCCTCACCATAGCAAAACCGTTTGAGATATGTATTATCCGTTCACAATTTAGCATCTTTCATGTGTTTTCATCAAATTGAAAAGGTTTGGTGGGAATAAAATAAACCACTTAAGAGGAGTGGGTAAAAATTCAGAGGCTGATTTTGCAAAGAAATCCACATTCAAACCAAAATATCTGACTTCCTGTTGGTTGGAGCTAATGTAAACTAGAAAGTTGTCCGGCTCGATGAGACCAATATACGTACTGATTTTTTTAAACTGTAGGTAAAACTAACCCCGCCACTTTTGTCAAAAGCATTTTGAAAGTGACACACTTCCTGCTGCCAGTTGGTGGCGCTATAACTTTGACTCACAATAGTTGCATCCATCTGATCGGCCTCTTACCACGAACACACTGCTGAAGTTTCATCAAGATCAGTTAATGTATGCAGTAGTTATAACACTTTGTGTTTCTCTTTTCTCACCATAAATTCGTTTCATTGCCACGGCCAAACCGTTCGAGATATCAAAAATCCGTCCGCAATTTAGCATCCTCAATGTCTTGACTTCATGCTGACCGAGTTTGGAGGCGATTGGATGAATTCTCTAGGATCAGTACATCAAATTCCACAGCATGCGTTTTTCAAACAACCCATAATAGCCGACTTCCTGTTGGGCGGAGCTAATAACTTAGAGTGTGGAAGTTGTTACATTAAGGGCCCCAAAAGCCCCTGAAACTTTGAAAAACAAAGATTAAATGGAATAGACAAACGTCTATTTGAAGCGTTGCCACGGCAACTAAAATATCAATAATCCTTTCACAGGTCTACATCTGCCATGTGTCTACATTATACACATAAAGTTTGAAGCAAATCGGGTAAAAATAAGAGAGTGATTTCAAAGCATTTTGAAAGTGACAAACTTCCTGCTGCCAGTTGGTGGCGCTATAACTTTGACTCACAATAGTCACATCCATGTGATCGGCCTCTTACAACGAACACACTGCTGAAGTTCAATAGGGTCTGGCTGCAGACTTACGGGGCGAGTGGAGCTCCACTCAATAGCGGAAATATGTCACCTCCACTGCGCCGGAGCGCATATATAAACGATTGTTATAAATGTATAAATGACCTAATCTTCACGCAAAATATCGAAGCGGTATACTAAGCTTTTACGTATTATGTCTTTTTAAAATATAATATTATATATTTAATATTATTTAATAATATTATAGTAAAAATAATTTCAGAATTTTCTATTTAAAGCAAAATAACATGTACAAATCAACCAATGTAAAATAATGAAGAATAATTTCCACAAATTAAGTTTTAATTGTTTTTATGTAAAAATAAATTAAATTATTTTGACAACACACAATAACTGCACATACTTTAAAAATGTTGTTTATATTAAAATTTAAAATATGAAATAATAATTAATCCGAATTTTGTATTTACAGCAAAATAACATCAACCACAGTAAAATAATGAAGAATAATTTCCAGTTAATTTTATTGTTTTTTTAAAGAAAAGGTAAACATATATATTGACAACACACTTGAACTACAAAAAAGTGAGAAATTGTTACATCAGACACATTGCGCGCGCACACACACACACACTTCACTCTTCAAGACCTCCATCGTCCAAAAAACAATCCCAGCTACAGTAGCCAGGTTTGTCATCTGAGGAGTAAAACCCCACAAGCACTCCCCGTTGTCCATTTCCCTGGTAGCCAGACCCACAGTCTTTGTAAAGCTGGCTGCATTGTAGACGGCTGCATCTAGAGATGGTGTACGGCTTTCTGTAGCTTTGCCGGTGTCTCTTTGAAAGTCTTTCCCAATTCACTACACCTGTTCAATATCAAAATGACAATGACAGTCACACAATTCAGACAATAAATTAACAAATCTTTAACTGTAAAAAGTTTCAAGTTAGGCAAATGGAAGAGAGTGAGATTAACCTAGCCTAATTGTTTAGACAAAAAACAAGATGGGGCAACTACACTTATTGAACTCACTATCAAGCCATCTGAAGTGTGCCTCCTGCTGAAAATGCTCCTGGCTGACAATGTTGTTAAATGTCTGGCATGCCAGAGCCAGCCTCAGGATTGCAGAGCAGCCGTCTTCTAGAACTACGAAGACAAGGATCCTCTGGAGAATGTCATCGGGCAACTGTAGATTTGAAACATGATTTAATATGGAGTCATTGCAAGCCATTTCATCAACATTAAAGTGAATATGAACACATGCCTGCAAAATGTCAGTGGCCACTGCACCATCCTGTGAAACCCTTTTGATCTTTGCTGGGAGTGTAGGTACCTTCAAAAAGTAAAACAGAAAAACAGATCATTTAAGAAACAGCTGCACATTTATACATGCTACTTTCACTACTTTTTACTGAAATATTACCAAAGTGCTGTGTCTCCTTTTCCTAGGGACACGAAAGACAGGCAGCAGACTCCCATCCCCCATCTTCTTGCCTTCCTCTGTAAAATGTGCAAATCTTCGACCATGTCTGTAATTGACATTGACCAAATATGTTCATCATGCTTTCCCACTTTGACAGTAGTATCTAGTAATGTACTACTTTTCATTTCACAAACCATACCCCTCAATTTCAAGGTTCTCCAGCAAAACCTTGCACCACCAACTCCTCAGATATGGCATGTCAGACTGAAGATAAGAACAGTTGTAATGTAATTCACCACAATTAACATTAAACATCTTTGTCAACACCAAGACTGCACTTACGGTGGTGAAATCAAATGCTGCCTCCATAGTTATGTACCAGGTATACTGTAAAGGCAGAAAGGCTGTTATGTTGCCATGCCATTTGTATGAGCATAAATTCACCAAGATGAATAAAAATGGACAATGGATGTTGTGTGGACATCACTAAACATCCTGAAAATGAGCTTGGCAACTCACCATAACCATAAATAATCCACAGTCGATCCCAAAATGTTGTAGGGGTAGCCCCTGTTTGAAGAAAGAACACCCATTATGAAGAATTTACAATGACTATCAACCTTATACAATGTTCTTGTGCATTTTCATTGCAAATGATTATTACCTCAACATCCAGGCCTGACTGTTCTTCCCATGGCCCAGGCATGAGCTTTTGTGCAACAGCCCTGATAAAAATCAAGACAGTGTTACGAAGAATACTTACAATTTAAATACACACCGTACAATTCAGCTGGGGAACACAAACCGTTTCAGAAATGCAGAATAAAATTAAGAAATTGGTTGAACATGAAATGCCAACAATGCTTACATCCTCTGAACGTGAGGTACTATAACTATAAAGTTTGTGCAAGCAGCCTTGACAAGTCAAAGGAACGCGACTGCCGAGAGTACATGTATATAAACGTGGGCAAGTCAGAAGAACACGACTGCCAAAATTGTAGTTGCATTAATGTGGGCAAGTCAGGGGAACGTGACTGCCGAAATATATCATCGTGTTGTAACCTCAATATGTCTCGGTAGGGCTTGTAGCCAAAGCCTTGTTCCCACTGTGCAAACAGCGAATCGAGGAACAGTATTCCTCTTTTGAGTGGCATCATCACCTATGAGAATTGTCTTGGCAATGAGTAAACCTTTCATGTGTAATATTCCAATAAGCGTTGTAAAAAGAAATCTTCATATGCTGCTTTTCCACATCAACAGCATAGCTTGACAAACTTTCTTTGAAAGCATGCATTACTTACACATAGCAAAAAATGGCCTTGTGTCCACAGCGGGAATATAAGTGCATCTTTCTCGGTGGAGTCGACCTTAAAAGAAAGCAAGGTATGCTGTTAATTCAAATCAGTTTAATTATTGCTGTTAACCCTCTACAATGCGAGCAAATCACTCGCATATGCAAGTAAATTTCACTCTGGGCGAATATTAGAAAATAGAAAATTTAAAATCTAAATTACTAGCCAATGACGATTCTATTGCCAAGGTGTGCGTAGAGGGTTGACTGTACAAATGGGTAGGTACTTACAGGAAGACTGCCTAGAGGGTCACAACTCAAGGGTGGGAGCCATGTTGGGGGGATGTGGAGGTCCATAATAAAGACATTTTTCCCCTACAGAAAGACAACTGACTTTGTTGTACTGCACAGAGCTCACATAGGTCCCTCTAAAATATACGTTTATAAATATATAAATATACGTTTATACATGTGTATACGGTACCTGTAACTCGACTATCTCCTTAACAAGCCTCAGACAAGCATTTCCCACCTGTTCATATGATTTAATGTTTTTTACTGTATTTACAATACAATAATTAAAACATATCGAGTACTTTAACATTCCAACAAAGTCTTTCACTCACCACTGAGTCCATTTCCCTGTTTAGACCTAAAGATAACAGGTTCTCCCTGGTCAAACATGTAGGGCCATCCTTAACCAGAATTTCATTGGCAGGCCTACCCTCATCCAGAACATAGCTGACCTACAAGTAAGACAAATTAAAAGTAGCATTACATAATAATAATAATAATAATAATAATAATAATACAATCAACAATATCATTCAATGGAAGAATAAGAAGAAATTAAATTCTGTCAAATAAGCTATGCATTTATGTACCAGCTGTTCCTGGAGGGGATGATCTCCTCCAGCTGCCCACATTGTTCTGCAGGACCTGAGGTTGCTGATGGCAGTAAGTGTTGCACAATGCTGCCCACAATGGTGCGAAGGGCCAATATCTACAAGAAAAATGAAACAGTTAGTCTTATTAGTGCTAATATACATTAATCTCACTGCATTTGATCTGAAAGTAGCATTCACCTATCCCCAACATTAAACTCTTCCCAGTTAGTAGGCATTAGTTATTTCAACTCATATTCATAGTGCTCACTTTGTGTTGGTGCTTCATCAGTGGGTGGTTGTGCAGCTATGCTTTCAGTTGACCTCGGCTCGGCTGGAGTGAGTTGAGATCCTTAAGGTTTTGAGTACAGCAACATTTGATGTTATGAACCAATTAAATGACAGTTTTAAATTAAGTTTTTAACTTTTAGACAAAACAAACAATTACGTCACATGGGTCAAGATTAATCACATGACTGACTTTGTATGATGATTAATGTTAAAGCAATTTACTTGTTGCTGAAGATGCCTGAGCCACCACAGTTGTGCTTCGTCGTTTTGATGCATCACCTATGACAGCTTGTCCCAAAGTAGACAAGGTGATGGTGTTTAGAAGTTCAAGCCGACATCCAGAATTTAACTGCCTTTCCAGAAGTGCTCTATTTGTGGAGGTGTTATGATGATGGATAACACTTCTCATAAGAAATGCATGGGTTGATGGAGTCATGTTATTGAAGAAGTAGTTGCTTTCACACATTTTGGCAAAGAACTGCTCAGCAACTTGGCTATTCAACCACCCTTTCAGCTCAGGGACAAGTTGGATCCTGCGTAGTATGTCCTTTGGATCTGTGGCATTTTGCTCATGGAAGCGGTCATATAAGACATAGTGCTCAGATGATCCAGTGACCGGATGAGCATTATCCTCCCCACAGTGCACACTTTCATGTAGCCATGGCAGTGATACCAGCAATTTTCCATCCCTGGCAGCCTTCACATTCTCTTCTGTGGGCTCAGACAGTCTGCCCTCAAAAGGCTGGAAAGGCAGTGAATGAGGAACCCGCAAATTGGTGTGTGTCGCCAAACCTCTTGCGAAATCATAAACACAGACATTTGGAAAGTGCTTCCAGGAGAGTAACAGGTCTGCAAAGTCCCTGGGACTTTCAGCGCGTAGATTAAATTTGATGCTGTATACAATGCCATGTGGGCAAAGTATTACAGACCATCCACCTAAAATTAAAGATTCAAAAGATTGTAAAGTGTGTAACTTACAACAACTTAATACCATAGTTTACAGAGCGACACAAACTTACCAGATGCACCCCATATGCTTTGGAAGACCTTGTCATATGTTTGTTTGCTCTTCATGTTCTCCTTCAGTCTTGTTATGAGATCAAGGCGGGAGCCCTTGGTGTCGATGTTGCAGGCTTTGCACAATTTTCTCACAACTCCAACCTGGTAATATTTATGACAAACTGTAAACAGAACATTTACTGGACACTTTCTTACCCTTCAAACCCAGAGAGCTTCATCACATGGCAACATCACCTTTTGTTTTGCCAACTCATCAATCAGATGGTCCTCAGTAACACTGCTCAGCTGTGCTTCAGTTGAAGAGGGGCATGTTCTCACTTTTTTGAACTCTGTGTTAAGAACAGTGCCACTTCGACGCGTTTCACTCCCAATCCAGGGTGCCCAGTGTTCGTAGCTTGGACTGACAGTGAAAGGGTTGTTTGCACTGCCTACAAAATGTGATGCATTATTTTTAATCCACATTGTGTTTACAATGTAGAATCTGATGAAATTTAGTAATCACCATAACTCACTTTGGAAAAAACCACGACTTATCGTCGCAAGATGAACAGAATTCCAAAAACTCTCAATGTCATGTTCACCGTTGAAGTCATCAGGGGGTGCTTTGAGGTCACTGACTGTAATGAATCACACCATTAGGCAAAAGCAACACTTCTGCACTGTAAACACACAAAATAATCACAATATCACTTACCTGCCAGCTTGAAAACCCCTTTCCTGTGTAAATCCATGACTACCACAGGTGGGTAAAATCATCCAGGGTTACGAATGTAACCCTAGTTCCCCGAAGGGACGGTTGCTGCGTGTAATCGCAGTGGGAACGCCTCCAGCGTAGTGCTTCTGAAGCATGAATGAAATCAGTCAATGGAGAGAATGAGCGTCACGGCGAGTGACGTCATCGACCAGGAAACTATAAAGCACCCCAGAATCACAAGCACGCCAGCTTCTGATGTTACTGAAGCAAGCGAACCAAGGGGGGCCGGGAGTATGGCAGGACACGCAGCATCCGTCCCTTCGGGGAACTAGGGTTACATACGTAACCCGGGACGTTCCCCTTCAGGGACTACCGCTGCGTGTAATAGCAGTGGGAACGCAATACCCACGTCCCCATACGAACAAGTCCCCGTCATGTGTTATTTTCTAGACACAAGCCGACGAGAGAACCTGAGCCCCGGGAGTGGAGCTAAAATCAAGAGAATAAAATCTGAGAAAAGTGTGCGGTGAAGACCAGCCTGCCGCATCACAAACGTCTTGAAGAGAAGCCCCTGAAAGAAGAGCTTTAGAGGCAGCCATGCTCCTAGTAGAATGGGCCCGTACAGCCAACGGCGAAGGCTGACCGGCCGAAACATAAGCAAGTGAGATGGCCTTGACCACCCACTTGCTCATCCTTTGCTTAGATGCAGGACACCCCTTGTTAGGTGACCCGAAACAGACAAACAATTGTTCCGATTTCCTCCACAGGGCAGCTCTGTGGACATAAGCATCTAAAGCCCTAATGGGGCACAGCAAATTAAGTTTCTCCTGGTCTGACGTCAAAAAAGGCGGAGGACAGAAAGCCTGCAGTACTATAGGACTAACAGAAGTAGTTGGTACCTTAGGGACATACCCTGGTCTCGGATGGAGAAAGGCCTTAGCCATACCAGGAGCAAATTCCATGCACGAGGGAGCCACCGAAAGTGCTTGAATATCTCCTATTCTTTTTAGAGATGAAATAGCGAGAAGAAGGATAGTCTTAAGAGTAAGAAACTTTTCCGAAACTTCCTCAATGGGCTCGAAAGGAGCTAGGGAGAGACCTTCTAGAACAATGGCCAGGTCCCAGGATGGTACCCTCGTGCGTACTGCTGGCCTCAGCCTCAAGGTGCCACGAAGGAAGTGAGATATAAGTGGGTGTCTCCCAAGAGAAACTCCACTCGAAGGAGCGTGGTAAGCAGCCAGGGCCGCCACGTACACCTTCAGTGTGGAGTGGGATAACCCCGTGGAGAGACGGTCCTGCAGGAACTCCAGCACTGTACCAACCGGGCAGTTAACTGGGTCCTGTTGGCGCTCTCCACACCAAGAGGAGAAAAGTTTCCACCTCGCGGCATATAACTTCCTCGTAGCGGGAGCTCTGGATTGGAGAATGGTCTCAACGACCTCAGTCGAGAGACCGGATTCTATGAGCTGAGCCCCCTCAGAGGCCAAGCCCATAGTCTCCATAGCTCTGGGCGGGGGTGAAGGATCGACCCACTCGCCTGAGAGAGTAGGTCCCTCCTGATCGGAATCTCCAGGGGAGAGCCGTCGAGGAGGGACACTAGGTCCGCAAACCATACCCGGGCCGGCCAGAACGGGGCTATTAGCAGAAGACTGAGCCCGTCCCGGTGAACCCTCTCCAGAACTCCCGGGAGCAGAGCGATCGGGGGAAATGCATACAGACATGACCTCGGCCACGGCTGTACCATAGCGTCCAACCCCAGTGGGGCTGGATGGCTGAGAGAGAACCACAGTGGACAGTGTGATGTCTCTCGGGAAGCAAAAAGGTCGACCTCGGCACGACCGAAATGTTCCCATAGGAGCTCCACCACCTTGGGGTGAAGTCTCCATTCCCCGGGCCTCGCCCCCTGCCTCGACAGGATGTCTGCCCCCTGATTTAAATACCCCGGGAGATAAATAGCTCTCAGCGAAAGAATTTTCCCTTGGGACTATAGAAGGATCTGACGTGCCAGTTTGTAAAGCGGGCGAGAACGCAGACCCCCCTGATGGCTGATATAAGAGACCACTGATGTGTTGTCTGTTCGGACAAGAACATGGTGGCCCCTTAGGTCTGGGAGGAAGTGTTTCAGAGCCAGAAACACTGCCAACATCTCTAGACAATTTATGTGCCATAGACGATGATGGTCCTGCCACAGACCCTGAGCTGGGCGACCACTCATGATCGCCCCCCAACCTGTGAGAGAGGCATCCGTCGTTAGCATTACGTGACGACAAAGAGCTCCCAACACAGGACCTTGGGACAGAAACCAAGGATCTTTCCACATGATCAGGGCGTGATGACACCGTCGCGAACTCATGATCGTGCGGAACGGATTTCCCCTCGGGGAGAATCCCTTGGTTCTGAGCCACCACTGTAGCGGTCTCATGTGCAAGAGGCCAAAAGGTATCACGTTGGACGCAGCTGCCATGAGACCTAACAGTTTCTGGAACTGTTTCACAGTGAATGACTGGCCTAGCTTGACCTGATCTACTGCGGCGAGAATCGAAGCAATACGAGCAGGTGACAATTGTGCCTGCATCGTCGTCGAATCCCACACTACACCGAGAAAAGTGGTTCTCTGTAATGGAGAAAGCACACTCTTCTTGGCGTTGAGCCTCAACCCCAATCTCTTGATGTGAGCAAGAACGACATCTCGATGCCGAACTGCCTGTTGTTCTGATTGAGCTAGAATTAACCAATCGTCGATATAGTTCAGAATGCGGATGCCCTGCAGCCTTAGAGGGGCTATAGCTGCATCCATACACTTCGTGAACGTTCGGGGTGACAATGCTAGGCCGAACGGAAGAACCCCATATTGGTACGCTTCGCCCCCGAAAGCGAACCTCAGGAACTTCCTGTGTTGAGGGAGGATAGATACATGGAAGTAAGCGTCTTTTTGATCTATCGTGACAAACCAGTCCTTCGGATCTGATTTGTGACACGATCTGTTTGAGAGTGAGCATCTTGAATTTGAGCTTCCCTACAGTGCGATTTAAGAGACGCAGATCTAAAATGGGACGCAACCCCCCGTCTTTCTTTGGAACGATAAAGTACCGGCTGTAATATCCTAACTCCCTGCTGGGGGGAGGAACCCGCTCTATAGCTCCTTTTAGCAGCAGAGTTTTTACCTCCTGTTCCAATACCAGAGCCTGCTCGGGGCCCACCACTGTGGGTAGAACCCCTCTGAACCGAGGTGGACGCGTTCTGAACTGAATAGCGTACCCGTTTTCTATTGTACGCAGGACCCACTGAGATACATTGGGAAGAATTTCCCATTCCGCCAGAAACTCTACTAAGGGTACCAGCCTCTCGAGGCTGGCCTCTGGTTGAATATCCCGAGTGACAGACACAGCGCCTGTTCAGACCAGCTATTCCCTGTAGCGGCGCACCGGCAGGGAATAGCTGGTCTGAACACTCTGCAACCCTCCTCGTCGGAGGCGAGCGTCCCTCGGGAAATCACCCGCCGAGTCTCTCTACGCCCTGTATAGGCAGGGTTAGTAGAACAGACCCCTGAGGACACCGGGAAAGACAGGGCACCATGGTCTTGTGAGGTGTACTCAAGTCTTTCACGATGGGGACCACCCTCAGAGTCCTGGCGTTGATCGCGTCAGGATCTTTTCGACGCGGCCTTCTTGGCAAAAATGACTGTCCTCAGATCAGCCCTGCCCCGCAAAGACCGCGTCCGAGAGCGCCCCGCCTCATCCCCCTGAATTTGCGGGGGGGCACGAGACGCAACACTCTGTTTTTGTTGCACTCTCCTAAAATAACTACTTGACGGCTGAGGCTGCCCTCGCCCAGCAGCCCCAGGAATTTTTACTTTGAGGGGAATACATTTCTGAAATGCTGCTGATTGTCTTTTTTCTTCCTGGAACCTCTCAGTAACAGAATGTAAAGCATCACCAAATAAACCCACAGGGGATACAGGGGCATCTAACAGAACAGATTTCTCTCTTTCTTGCATTTTGCTTTGATTTAACCACAAATGCCTCTCCGTGGCCACCAGGGCTGCCATTGAGCGACCGATTGATCTGGCCGTCTGCCTGGTGGCTCGAAGAGCGAAATCAGATGTCTGTCTGAGCTCATTGATCGTCTCAACAGAAATTTCCCCCTGCTCGCTAGCTTCCTTAAGCAGGTCACCCTGATAAGCTTGCATAATAGCCATCGTATGCAAGCATGCAGCTGCCTGCCCCGCCGCCGAATAAGCCTACCAACGCTGATGTATTTTTTAAAGGTCTGGTGGGGAGAGCCGGTGCTTTCAGCGATGATGCCGATTCGGGAGAGAGATAGCTCGTCCGCCCTCGGCATCGTCACATAACCACTAGATTTAGCTCCCATAATATTTGAATAAACATTGGAAGTGTGTGTGTAAATTCTCGCTGACATTGGTTTAACCCAGGTCTTCGTCACCTCGGTGTGAAGATCAGGGAAAAAAGGCAAACACCGGCGAGAGGGATGAGTGCGCGAGGGCAAAAATCTATCATCAAGTTTGCTTTTAATATGAGACTCCTGCCTATCAGATGGCCACTCAATGCTGAGCTTCTCAACAGCCCGGGAAAGCACATTAACAAGCTCATCATCGGGCTGAGACTGGAATGATGAGTCTCCAGCCTCCCCTGATCCGAAGCTTTCAACATCCAGCTCCTCAGAACTGGATAGCTGAAGCTCCGGAGCAAATTGTGCCTCAACCCGGGGAGAAGTAGCGGAGGACCGCGCTTCCACGGCCGGGATAGAGGCACTGGATCTCTCCGGTGAAGGCTGAGATAGGGCGGGGCCCGTCTCACACCCCCCGGTGAGATCCATTTGCGATCCCCACGACATGCGTCTCCGCTCTGCCTCAACAGAAGCGGGACCCGAGCCGCGGGGAGAGCGCAGCAAACCACCCTCCTCAAAGAGCGATCTGTGAGAGCGCAAGGTCCTCATAGGAAGACGCTCACATTGCTCACAATCAGCCCCCTCGAGAGCTGACTGGGCATGCTGCACTCCCAAACAAGCCACACATAGTTGATGCGAATCCCCGCCTGTGATGTATCTAGTACAGGGGGGAACGCATTTCCTATATTGAGGCTCGCTCGTCACTTTGTTTTGGCTCATTTTTGTTTTTTTAATATATAGAGATATATATATAGTGAAAACTCCTGCCAGGGACAGACAAACACTAAATAGACAGTTCAAACACACACAGAGCGCTGCTGAAGTAACAGAAGCTGGCGTGCTTGTGATTCTGGGGTGCTTTATAGTTTCCTGGTCGATGACGTCACTCGCCGTGATGCTCATTCTCTCCATTGACTGATTTCATTCATGCTTTAGACGCACTACGCTGGAGGCGTTCCCACTGCGATTACACGCAGCGGTAGTCCCTGAAGGGGAACCACAGTTGATACAGGAGTAAGTGTAGTCTGTGTCACACAAAGCCTCAAAGTGGCAATAGGCGTGAAATATGACAGTCCTGGGTGGAAACTTCTCTCCTCTTAACCCCTCCAATGAATCCACAACTCTTGACACAGACACATGGTTCTAAAGTGTGGAGCAAACACAAATAAGTCTGAGATTAGACAGAGACAAATGTTCTTGTTGCTTAAGGATAGAAACTTCAAAATAAAAATAAATAAAAATGATGTAATGTTCCATGTACATATAGCCCATAGTCAAGTAATCTTAAGGAGAAAAGATTAATACTCACAGTAACATTTTCTCTGAGAAACACACAAAGTTCAAGGGTGAGAAAAATATGCTTATCAAAGTTGTGAAGACCATCTTTCCACTCCTGGTACCTATACACCATGTTGCACTGTGGACATATCCTATGGTATGTTGAAATGTCTGTGAAACACAAGTCACATTGATGTCAACCCATCACAATACTAGCCATCACTGATCACAATTGCTCTTTACATTAGTTATGCTTCTTTGACTTACTTTCTATCAAGCCCATCATGCTGACAATCCTAGCTTTTTTGGTAACGAGTACAGCCTCTGCAAGTGCAGGATGTCCAAGGCATAACTGGCACGCTGTCTCAAGAGGAAAGAACTGCTTTGGGTATTCAATCTTCATTCTCGGTGTTGTAACTTCTTTTGGCAGTGTTTCTGGGATTTTTTTTTTCTTTGAAAATGTACTGCACACTTCTCTTGATACCAGTGTTGTCCAGGAGACTGCAACCCTCTGAGCTCGGTGTTGTGGGCACCTCTGACTTGAAGAGGTCTCTTTGGGTTTGAAAAAGATGCCACTTTGAGATGTTTATGTGTGGACAAGATGTCTGTGGCTTCGTGCAGGGACAATGCCAGGTGTTCCTTTGAGTGTTGTAGGTGACCATTATCCTCCCAAGTCGGCTAAAACTATGAATGTCTGGCTCATGGATCGACAGGCATATTTGTGATGGAGAACCACCAAAGTCCACAGGCACACAAAGAGGAGCATGCGCTGCACAAGCAGCCTTTTGCCTCTTCACACATATAGCAGCTTTTGCCTCTCCAAAATTTTTTGCTGCAATCATATCCCTCAGGACGTCTTCTCCGAGAAATGTCTCTGCAGCGATCTCGCTACAGTAGTCTTCAGAGCGAATGTGAGAGCACAAACTGTAGCTTAATCCACTCCGCTGAGCCAAAAACTGATACTGCACACATTCCTCTAGCTCACATCTAACTTGATGTATTGTTCCCCATGTTTTTCTCTGGACATGGACAGGCACAGAAAACCCATGTCCAGTTTTTTGCACAGAAAATATGCCATTTGTCTCATCGACAGTAACACTCGGCAGATGACAGGCCTGAGTGATGTCGTGAGACAAATCAGCATGTCTCCTCAAGATGTGTGTGTTATAATTCTTCTTGAGGAGACTAAGATTGCAATGAGGACACCTGACAGACTTCCCATAAACCTCTGCTGCACCCTGCACCGGTTGCCGTGCATACAAGTGGTCTTGCCCAGGCTCGGCTGATGGAGTGGCACGATGCAGGTAAGGCTCGGCTGATGGAGTGGCACGATGCAGGTCCGGCTCGGCTGATGGAGTGGCACGGCTGATGGAGTGGCACGAGGCAGGTCAGGCTCGGCTGATGGAGTGACACGAGGCAGGTAAGGCTCGGCTGATGGAGTGGCACGATGCAGGTAAGGCTCGGCTGATGGAGTGGCACGAGGCAGGTCAGGCTGCATAGACTGTGAGGTCAGCTGATTATAACATAAGACCAAATGCCTTTCCATGTCCACTCTTCGTATAACTGTCCGTGAACAGTGGGGGCAGTGGTAATGCCCCACAGCACGGCATGGTAATCTGCATCTGTTTGAAATTTGCCCTGGAACAAAAAGTAAAACAACAGAATAATAGAACAAAAAATTAGGACAAAAAAAAACATGTAAAAAGCCTTCAACTTTTAGGGTGGCAACATACCTTTAAAATGTAAAGATTGCTGCATCCTTCATGCTAATCCTAGCTCTGAAAGTGAGTGAGAAAACGTGAATGAAAACAGTAAAAATGCAGAAAAAAACCTCAATCCGTCCCCTCAGTTTATAAACTGTACTCACAAATTCTTAAAACTGTTCCCTCAGTTTAACAAATCGTGCCCACGGATTAATAAACCGTACCGTACCCACGAGTTCCTAATCCGCGCTCTCAGATTTGTAAACCGTGTAACGTTAGCAGCTACCGTACAAAATTATTTAATTGTTTTAACTGAAAATGCATAACGTTAGATTCCTCAAATTCTCTTCACATTTACACTTCTCAATACCCGTGAATCAACAATCAGCACTAAATAAACAGAATTAAACAATAAATACAAACATACGTACAACACACCAACACTAAAATGTTATCTAACGTTATATGTGGTCTCGCGCCATTACTGCTCAAAATGGAGATTTGCGTTCGTGCATCTCTTAACTAAAGAACTTTAAAACATTTAAATTAACAAGCAATCGATATAATACTCACACCTGCACACTCTACAAACATTATACAACATTATATTTAAAAAAAATCATTAGAATTAATACCTGAATAGAAGGGGAGAAAATCGCTGATGTTTCCCCACAGCGAAGTATATGGAATGTAAAAACCCCGCGAATTTTCCAAGTGGAGGTGATGTATTTCCTGTCTGAGAGTAGAGCTCCACTCGCCCACAGTCTGCAGTCAGACCCTTCTCCTGAAGTTTCATCAAGATCAGTTAATGTATGCAGAAGTTATAACACACTTCCTGTTTCCATTATTCGCCATAAATTAGTTTCCTCGCCACGGCCAAACCGTTCGAGATATCAAAAATCTGTCCGCAATTTAGCATCCTCAATGTCTTGACTTTATGCACACCGAGTTTGGAGGCGAATGGATGAATTCCCTAGGAGGAGTACATCAAATTCCACAGCATGCATTTCCAAACAACCCATAATAGCCAACACGAAAGTTGTTCGCCCCGGTGAGATCTATATGTGTACCGAGTTTCATATTATTACATGCAAGCGTGTCTGATTTATGGACAAGTGTTCGGATCCCGTTCCAGGGGGCGCTGTCGAGCCCCCCTGCCACGCCCGGGTACCAGCTTCAGCCCGGCCCTGATGGCCGCGGGTTCTGACCCGTGTGCAAAGTTTCAAGAGTTTTCGAGCATGTTAAGGGCCCCAAAAGTGCCCGAAAGTTTGACAAAATAGTAATAATAATAATAAATATAGCTGCGAGCAGCGATTGCGGGCCCAAGCCGGTGGCACCACCACCCTGGTGCCTTTAGTTACACTAAAGCCACCGGGGTGGCGGTGTCACCGGCTTGGGCCCTCCATCGCTGCTCACAGCTATATTTATATATATATATATATAATAAATGTAACAAAAAAAATATATAAACCACTTAAGAGGAGTGGGTAAAAATACAGAGGCTGATTTTGCAAAGAAATCCACATTCAAACCAAAATATCTGACTTCCTGTTGGTCAGAGCTAATGACTGTAAATGAGAAAGGTGTCCGGCTCGATGAGACCAATATACGTACTGATTTTTGTGACTGTACATAAAATTAACCCCTTCACTTTTGTCAAAAGCATTTAGAAAGTGACACACTTCCTGCTGCCAGTTGGTGGCGCTATAACTTTGACTCACAATAGTTACATACATGTGATCGGCCTCTTACCACGAACACACTGCTGAAGTTTCATCAAGATCAGTTAATGTATGCAGAAGTTATAACACTTCGTTTTTATCTTTTCTCGCCATAAATTCGTTTCCTCGCCACGGCCAAACCGTTCGAGATATCAACAATCCGTCCGCAGTTTAGCATCCTCAATGTCTTGACTTCATGCTGACATGGAGTACATCAAATTCCACAGCATGCGTTTTTCAAACAACCCATAATAGCCGACTTCCTGTTGGGCGGAGCTAATAACTTAGAGTGCGGAAGTTGTTCGGCCTGATGAGATCTATATGTGTACCGAGTTTCATATTAATTCATGCAAGCGTGTTTGATATATGGACCAAGTTTTCAGACCGTGTTCAAGGGGGCGCTGTTGAGCCCCCCTGCCACGCCCGGGGACCAGTTTCAGCCCGGCCCTGATGGCTGCGGGTTCTGACCTGTGTGCAAAGTTTCAAGAGTTTTTGAGCATGTCAAGGGCCCCAAAAGCCACTGAAACTTGAAAAACAAAGATTAAATGGAATAGACAAATCCCCCCTCCCCCTCCCCCACCCATACAGACACACAGAGAGAGAGAGAAAATTCTCCAGAAAATCCTCATTCAAACCAAAATATCTGACTTCCTGTTGGTTGGAGATAATGACTATAAATTAGAAAGTTGTCCGGCTTGATGAGAACAATATACGTACCAAGTTTTGTAATTCTAGGAAAAACTAAGCCCCCATTTTTGACTAAAGGTGGCGCTACTGAGCCATTCCACCACGCCCGTTTCTGAAACTTTGCACATGTCTACTGGCTAATAAATGGGATGTGTCTTTCGAGTTTCATGCAATTTCAAGCATGAGAAGAGTCTCAAAATCATCAAAAAATAATATCAAAGTTCGATGCGTTGCCATAGCAACAGTATCTAAGATATCAATAATCCTTTCACAAGCCTACATCTGCTGTGGGTCTACATTATACACATAAAGTTTGAAGCAAATCAGGTAAAAATAAGAGAGTGATTTCAAAGCATTTTGACAGTGACAAACTTCCTGCAGCCAGTTGGTGGCGCTATAACTTTGACTCACAATAGTCACATCCATGTGATCGACCTCTTACAACGAACACACTGCGGAAGTTTCATCAAGATCAGATAATGTATGCAGAAGTTATAACACACTTCCTGTGTCCCATTATTCGCCATAAATTCATTTCCTTGCCACGGCCAAATTGCAGGTATATATATATATATATATATATATATATATATATATACACACACACACACATCGGACAAGTAATATTCTCTGTCTTGTCACTTAAAAAAAATTGCAAGTGTAATTTTTATATGTTAGGTTGACTATTTTATTATTATATTTTATTAAGGCTGCGATGTCAAGATTGCAATGCTGGAATGCACAATATGTTGTTGTTGTTGTTGTTGTTGTTGTTGTTGTGTGTGTGTGTGTGTGTCTGTGGCTCAGTCGAACAATGGAGACATAAAAACTTCATTTTGCTCATACAGGATATCATTCAAACTGCAAAGTGTTTCCTTATATTTGTGTACACTCGCAATAAAACAACATTGTGCTTTGTCAAACTATAAACTCTTGTCAAACTGTAACCTACAACTTCCACCCAACCAAAATCTCTCTCTCTCTCTCTCGCTCTCTCTCACACACACACACACACACACACACACACACACACACACACACACACACACACACACACACACACACACACACACACAGTTTAAAAAAAAAAAAAAAAATTTATCCAACCCCATTTAAAAACAGTCTGTCGGTGCCATCTTTTGGACATTCATCATATTGCATTGGTTTTCATTTCTTGTCCTCAAGCCGAGCACAAATATGTTTATTTTTAAGTCACACATTCTCCATTGATTAAAAAAGACAATCAAATGTATTTTTTTTAATGGTAGTATTATTTTATACAGAAATAAATTATTTATAATTCAGATGAGAATAAAGTTAGTGTTAATTAAAATTGTAAGGAAAACAAATATATTGATCTAAAATCTACTATCATTTGCTGCAAATAGGTTGACTATTTATATTTATTATTATATTTTATTACGGCTGTAATGAACCGGCTGCGATGTCAAGATTGCAATGCTGGAATGCACAGTGTGTGTGTGTGTGTGTGTGTGTGAGGCGTGGGCGCGATCGAACAGTGGAAACATAAAAACATAGGCTACTCCGTCGTTTTGTTCATACAGGACATCATTTAAACTGCAATGTGTTTACTTATATTTATGTACACTCGCAATAAAACACAACATTGTGCTTTTGTAAAAAAACATTCAAGCAATCCCACCCCCGAAATGGCGCTATTATTTAAATGAAACTAAAATGCTCACGAAGATATTTAGAAGAATGTCATTAACCAGACAGTTTCTGATCCCATTGACTTCCATAGTAGGAAAAAATGTATACTATGGAAGTCAATGAGACCAGAAACTGTCTGGTTACTGACATTCTTTTAAATATCTTCCTTTCTGTTCAGCAGAAGAAAGAAATTCATAAAGGATTGAAACAACATGAGGGTGAGTATATGATGACAGAATTTTCAATTTAAAGTGGAGTATCCCTTTAAGTTAGTGATTTAAAAGCCCCCGCCGCGGTGTCACACATCGATTAACCAGTGGGAAAAAATTCTCAGTCACATCGCTAATATATTTATATATAAATACAATATACAATGGGCCTACCTGATTTTGAACACAAGAGGGCATTATAGTCCTATGTATGACTTTTTTTTTACTAAATAGCGCATTCTGACTGATTTTAAACTTGTACATAATTCTTGAATTGAAAAAACTGAATAAACCCAAAACTAGTTCTGTTTTGGTTTAGTTCTGATATTTGTATAATTTTATATAAAAATAAATGGTGTATAATTAAATTTTTAGAAGATATGAAATGTTTTCTGATTCCTTTTTTGACATTATTTTAATCCCTCGTCATATCAAAACTGTTTGAGATATTCAATATCCGTTCACAATTTAGCATCTTTAATGTATTTTCATCATGTTGAAAAAGTTTGGTGTGAATAAAATAAACCACTTAGCAGGAGTGGGTAAAAATGCAGAGGCTGAATTTGCAAATAAATCCACATTCAAACCAAAATATCTGACTTCCTGTTGGTCAGAGCTAATAACTGTAATTAGAAAGTTGTCTGGCTCGATGAGACCAATATACGAACTGATTTTTGTAATTGTGGGTAAAACTAACCCCCCCACTTTTGTCAAAAACATTTTGAAAGTGACACACTTCCTGCTACCAGTTGGTGGCGCTATAGCTTTGACTCACAATAGTTACAACCATCTGATCGGCCTCTTACCACGAACACACTGCTGAAGTTTCATCAAGATCAGTTAATGTATGCAGAAGTTATACCACTTCGTGTTTCTCTTTTCTCGCCATAAATTCGTTTCCTCGCTACGGCCAAACCGTTCGAGATATCAAAAATCCGTCCGCAATTTAGCATCCTCAATGTCTTGACTTCATGCACACCGAGTTTGGTGGCGATTTAATTAATTCTCTAGGAGAAGTGTTTCAAATTCCAAAGCAAGCGTTCTCCAAACAACCCATAATAGCCGACTTCCTGTTGGGCTGGCGTAAAACTTAGAGCACGAACGTTGTTCGGGCCGATGAGATCTATATGTGTACCGAGTTTCATATTAATTCATGCAAGCTAGTTTGATCTATGGACCAAGTTTTCGGACCCCATTCAAGGGGGCGCTGTTGAGCCCACCTGCCACGCCCGGGTACCAGCTTCAGCCCGGCCCTGGTGGCCGCAGGTTCTGACCTGTGTGCAAAGTTTCAAGAGTTTTCGAGCACGTTAAGGGCCCCAAAAGCCCCTGAAACCTTGAAAACAATTATAAAAGCAAATTTCTCCTAACAGACAAATCCCCCACACCCCACACACACACACAGAGACACAGATACAGAGAGAGAGAGAGAGAGAGAGAGAGAGAGAGAGATAATTCTCCAAAAAATCACATTCAAACCAAAATATCTGACTTCCTGTTGGTCGGAGCTAATGACTCTAAATTAGAAAGTTGTCCGGCTCGATGAGAACAATATACATACCGATTTTTGTGACTCTACGTAAAACTAAGCCCCCATTTTTGACCAAAGGTGGCGCTACTGAGCCCCTCACCACGCCCGTTTCTGAAACTTTTCACATGTCTACTGGCTAATAAATGTGATGTGTCTGTCGAGTTTCATGCAATTTCAAGTATGTTAAGAGTCTCAAAAGCATCAAAAAAGAATATTAAAGTTTGATGCGTTGCCACGGCAACAGTATCTAAGATATCAATAATCCTTTCACAGGTCTACATCTGCCATGTGTTTACATTATACACATAAAGTTTGAAGCAAATCGGGTAAAAATTAGAGGGTGATTTCAAAGCATTTTGAAAGTGACAAACTTCCTGCTGCCAGCTGGTGGCGCTATAACTTTGACTCACAATAGTCACATCCATGTGATCGGCCTCTTACAATGAACACACTGCTGAAGTTTCATCAAGATCAGTTAATGTATGCTGAAGTTATAACACACTTTCTGTTTCCCTTATTCGCCATAAATTCGTTTCCTCGCCACGGCCAAACCGTTCGAGATATCAAAAATCCGTCCGCAATTTAGCATCCTCAATGTCTTGACTTCATGCTGACCGAGATTGGAGACGATTGGATGAATTTCATAGGAGGAGTACATTAAATTCCACAGCATGCATTTCCAAACAACCCATAATAGCCGACTTCCTGTTGGGCTGTCGTAAAACTTGACTGGGGGAAAGTTGTTCGGCCTGACGAGATCTATATGTGTACCGAGTTTCATATTAATTAATGCAAGCGTGTTTGATCTATGGACCAAGTTTTGGGACCCCGTTCAAGGGGGCGCTGTTGAGCCCCCCTGCCACGCCCGGGTACCAGCTTCAGCCCGTCCCTGATGGCAGGGGGTTCTGACTTGTGTGCAAAGTTTCAAGAGTTTTTGAGCACGTTAAGGACCCCAAAAGCCCCTGAAACCTTGATTAACAATATAAAAGCAATAGTCAAACCCCCCCCTCCCCTCACACACACAGAGACACAGAGAGAGGGAGAGAAAATTCTTCAGAAAATCCACATTCAAACCAAAATATCTCTCTTCCTGTTGGTCGGAGATAGTTCATGTAAATTAGAAAGTTGTCCGTCTTGATGAGACCAATACACATACCAAGTTTTGTTGCTGTTGATAAAACTAACCCCCCCACTTATGACTAAAGGTGGCGCTACTGAGCCCCTCACCACTCCCGTTTCTGAAACTTTGCACATGTCTACGGGCTAATAAATGTGATGTGTCTGTCGAGTTTCATCCAATTTCAAGTATGTTAAGAGTCTCAAAAGCATAAAAAAAGAATATTAAAGTTTGAAGCGTTGCCATGGCAACAGTATTAAAGATATCAAAAATCCTTTCACAGGTCTACATCTGCCGTGTGTTTAAATTATACACATAAAGTTTGAAGCAAATCGGGTAAAACTAAGAGGGTGATTTCAAAGCATTTTGAAAGGGACACACTTCCTGCTGCCAGTTGGTGGTGCTATAACTTTGACTCACAATAGTCACATCCATGTGATCGGCCTCTTACAACGAACACACTGCTGAAGTTTAATCAAGATCAGTTAATGTATGCAGAAGTTATAACACACTTCCTGTTTCCATTATTCGCCATAAATTCGTGTCCTCGCCACAGCCAAACCGTTCGAGATATCAAAAATCCGTCCGCAATTTAGCATCCTCAATGTCTTGACTTCATGCACACCGAGTTTGGAGGTGAATCGATGAATTCCCTTGGAGGAGTACATTAAATTCCACAGCATGCGTTTCCAAACAACCCTAAATAGCCGACTTCCTGTTGGGCGGAGCTAATAACATAGAGTGTGGAGGTTGTTCGGCCTGATGAGATCTATATGTGTAACAAAATTCATATTATTTCATGCAAGCGTGTTTGATATATGGACCAAGTTTTTGGACCCCGTTCAAGGGGGCGCTGTTGAGCCCCCCTGCCACGCCCGTTTCTGAAACTTTGCACATGTCTACTGGCTAATAAGTGTTATGTGTCTGTCGAGTTTCATCCAATTTCAAGCATGCTAAGAGTCTCAAAAGCATCCGAAAAAAATATTAAAGTTTGATGCGTTGCCACGGCAACAGTATCTAAGATATCAATAATCCTTTCACAGGTCTACATCTGCCATGTGTTTACATTATACACATAAAGTTTGAAGCAAATCGGGTAAAAATAAGAGGGTGATTTCAAAGCATTTTGAAAGTGACACAATTCCTGCTGCCAGTTGGTGGCGCTATAACTTTGACTCACAATAGTTACATCCATCTGATCGGCCTCTTACCACGAACACACTGCTGAAGTTTTATCAAGATCAGTCAATGTATGCAGAAGTTATAATACACTTCCTGTGTCCCTTATTCGCCATAAATTCGTTTCCTTGCCATGACCAAACCGTTCGAGATATCAAAAATCCGTCCGCAATTTAGCATCCTCAGTGTCTTGGCTTCATGCTGACCGAGTTTGGTGGCGATCGGATGAATTCTCTAGGAGGAGTATTTCAAATTCCAGAGCGTACGTTTTTCAAACAACCCATAATAGCTGACTTCCTGTTGGGCTTTCGGCTCAATAAGATCTATATGTGTACCGAGTTTAATACTAATTCATGCAAGCGTGTTTGATATATGGACCAAGTTTTCGTACCCCGTTCAAGGGGGCGCTGTTGAGCCCCCCTGCCACGCCCGGGTACCAGCTTCAGCCCGGCCCTGATGGCCGCGGGTTCTGACCTGTGTGCAAAGTTTCAAGAGTTTTTGAGCATGTTAAGGGCCCCAAAAGTGCCGAAAGTCCCCCCCCCAAAAATAGAAAAAAATAATCCTTACGAAAACAATAGGGCCTTCGCCCTTTCAGGGCTTGGGCCCTAATAAACAGAGCAATTCCAAGAGGGTCCTCACACCATCGGTGCTCGGGCCCTAAAAATGCACCAAGTTTAAGTCATTACATCACACTTATACCCTTCATTTCTGATTTTCATATAACTGATCACTCTTCTTAAACTTGTGAAAGAAGGAAAAAGAAAAAAAAAACTTAGGCTGTTTTGTAAGGATAGGCCCTTAATTATTTAGCAAGCAAGTAAAGCTTTATCTGAAGCCGGGCTAAATGAATAGGCACTGCTATTGCACTTCCGACCTAAATCAGACCCTCAGTCACATCAGTATAAACAAGAAATAGAATAGATTATATTTGTAGGAAAAACATATCAATTCATCACCCCTGGTTGATTCAACACGCCATACAGAAATATAAAAAAATATAAAAAAGTAGATAAAAATCCCTCATTTCAAACCCTGTCCTTGTACGCCACCTCGTAACACAGATGACTGCTGCTTTTAACCCTCTTTACATATCATCGTCCTCAGAAAATAAGAAAAATAAGAAAATAAAACATTTCATAATACATGGCAAGCATAACAATATCGCCAATCCTACTGCCAAAATTGGCCGTACGGTTTGAATCACCCAGTATGTCCACCCTCCCCAGAGAGTCATGAACCAACCAACCCATTTGTCATTTGCATACTTCACATCATTGAATAGATTTTCTACTTTTCCTGAAAACATTTGCACCAATCAAATCATTAGATCTATATCAATACTAAGCCCTAGTTTGATTTAATCAAATAAAATCATCAAAATCGTCACAAAACAAATTATTCTGCTAAACTTAAACAATTAGTTGGTCCACATCTTCCTCCAGGTGTGTTGACCATCTCGTTGCCCCATGGACATTCCGTCTTCACCAATATGACACTTTGCGTGCCGTAGAGAGGATTTTCCCTCGTAGGCAAGGGAGGTACGTTACCAGCACGTTCCTTGATCCCTCACTGCCCTCCGCGTCGGTGCGTGGGGTTGCTGAGGTTGGTTGGTGTAGTCTAAGGTGAGAAGCGTGGACCCAGGTGTTACCCTCTCCAACCATTTCCTGCCTGCTGTCACCTGTGAATGCAGACCCTAGCTATTTTGTTATTGACTGCTTGTCTAGCTGGTCGTCCCTTTTGGTGTGACCTGTGGAGTCAACAGCCTAAAACATATTGTCACCAGATAATTTTGCTCACTGAATGGCACTGAAAAACCTGGAAAAAAAAACACTCAACCCACTTTGCTCATGTTAACAAAACAATATTTATACATTTGGAACAGAATCAGTTCTGTTTGACACAATCCATCCTGACATTCTGCAAAAGGAAAGTTTTAAGTTATGCGCTGCGCAGGTGTGGCACCTCTCTGCCACAATAATAACCTAGGCCAGGATAGTTAGCCAAATTCATCCATAGCCATTATTTCACTGGGCACAGTCTGCCCTGTATCAAAAGTCTGCATCCTCTGTAAAGAAAAACAAACGTTGAGGTTATTGTCAGATAATAAAGTACACATAGTTTCTTTTGTCTGCTGTGCTGCCGCGGCCTTCGCTGCCACATCTGCCCTGGCGATCCCTGTTGAAAAAGTCCTTGTCATCAGCACACTTACAGACAGCAATTTTGTTAGGGAGAAAAAATGGCTTCTTACAGGGCTTTTACCCAGTTAAACCCAGTGTCCTCCCTGGGAATTTATCGTTCCACCTGTGCGATGGCTTTCAGCAAATGTGAACCCCTTGGTATGGCAATTGTTACCATCCCCCTTTTGATGCATGATCCAACTCGTGCATCAATTTAACATAATGGTGTTTGGGTAAACAAAGTTTTCAACACTAACCCAAACGTTGTCCTTCAGCCAAATTTCCCCCCAAACATCTTTCTCTGCCTCTGAAACAAAATATTACATAAGCCACAATCTCATCTTCTTATCTAATAATTTGAAGGGCACCGGCCCTGAGTCTCACTGCTTTTCAGGCCTGTTATTTGGTCTCTTAAGTCAGTCATCTACAAACATTTTTCAATGTCAAAGTCATCAATTGTTTCTACCAGGTCAGGTCGTGGTGTACAGACTCAGTCAGTGTCAGTCAAACAACATTCTCCTCTTTTGTTCAGTTCACAATATTCATAAATGTGAGGGGCTCTCTGGATAATTTGATATTGACTTAGCCAATGTGTCACTTTGTTGTTGCCATCGAATCTATAACATTTTCGTTTATCACAACGTTTCCAATTTACATAAATACTTAAACTGATCCAGAAAGTAATTCAAATCAACACCATAAATGACAAAATTAATTACTGCCAGACATAGCTTGATGACTAATCAACTTAAAACTTGCCCCGTGTTCTGTCTTGTCTTTTCATCAGATTTTTGCTTCTTTCAAATTTGTCATTTGCCTTAAAGGGATAGTTCGGCCAAAAATGATATTTAACTCATGATTTACTCACCCTCAAGCCGTTCGAGAATCATATGTCAATCTTTTGCCATATGCTGGCGTATGACGTAGGACGTAGCGTAGGAAGCATCGTGACGTAGAACGTAGCGTAGTAAGCATCGTGACGTAGAACAGCATCCATCTCCGTGAACGCGCGTCAACCGCTACCGGAAGCCAGTTATTTTCATTTATAAAGTTTTAAATATGTATATTTTTACGACAAAACCGCACGGATTACCCTCAGAAGGCCTTCGTTTATCCCCCTGGAGCCGGATGGATTACTTTTGTGAAGGATGCATGCACATTTTGGGACTTGGAGGAGGTGGACCCCATAGCTTCACACTATAACCACTGAAAGATCTAAGACATTTTCTAAAATAACTGAAAATGTGTTCGTCTGAAAAAAGATTGACATATGCATCTCGAACAGCTTGAGGGTGAGTAAATCATGGGTTAAATATCATTTTTGGCCGAACTATCCCTTTAACCCATCTATAATGATAAAACTCATTCCAGAGGTTAATGACACAATATACCCCAAACATGAATTAACACTCATAAAACACACAATGCTGTCACCATCCAACACACACACACATTCCTGACTATGAACCGCTCATATTCTCATATTCATATCTTTTGGTGCTTACTCTAAACATATTTGAATTTTTAATACAATTTTAAACTTCTCATTTTCCTGTAGCTTTTATCTAATTTTACATGGTCTCTTAACCAGTTTCAAAGCACGTCTGTTCATTATTCATTTTTTCTCAGAAAAGTCAGCTGGGTTGTTTTGGTTCATTATCATTATTTTGCTTCAGCTTGCTTTAGCAGGCCGATAACAGAAAGACAGACAGAAGTGTACCATCCCTTCCTCCACTCAAGCAGTCTCTCTCACTATACACAAATAATCTTTTCAACAGCCTCCTAAGACTGTAATTTAGACAAAACATAATAATAAATTCATTACAATAACCTTTGACCATAAACCTTTATCCAGACTTTTCTTGAATCTACAAAAGCTGCCACCAACATGTCTAATGACCTTCAGGAGTTAAAACTATCTTATAGACATATTATTTCAATATCAACACTTCTATAATTTTCCTTTTTCCCTTGCCCATAAGGCAACCAACATCATGTTCCTGATATAAATTAAGTTTTGTTACTGTCTCCACAACAAATAATGACAATCACCTCACGGTCTCAGCTGGCTCTTGAAAGCCCATTCCCATTAGCTCTTAATCTATAATTTTCTTCTCTTCAGGGTGTTGTCCCCTGGCATAGTTGCAGACACTTGTCATAATGAAAAACAAGCCATACAATGAATGCGGTTTCTGGTGAGTGGTAGAATAACTCACATTTTCTGGGTCAGACTGCCGTAACTTCTCACAGCTCATCTCCCCTCTCAATGTTCTGCTGATGCTGGTGGCCTCCCAGTCATCCGCTGCACTCTCATACGCATCTCACATAAAACACCTCCATTCTGGAGATGACCAGTGTCGGCGTGACCCCCTGCCTTAGGTTGCCCTCTGGCCAAAGAGGATCTTACCCGTCATTGAGTAGTCACTTCGTGCACACTGGTAACCGCTCTTTCCCATCACAGAATCTTTGACCGTTTTCTTTAACATAATCAGTTGTTTTCTGGAGCTTAGGGAAGGCACATTCAAGAGTCACCAGAGCCATCAGGTTGCCTAATAGTGTTAACACATGGAGACAGGTTAATAACAGCAGTATTTAATCACTTAATCTTTTAAACATTTACAAATTTCCCTTTAAATGTATGAAATCTGACCTGCCTGTAGTATGATTTCTTTTAACATCTCCATGTCTATGGTTTTCAACTGAAACACTGTGCTTTACTATAAATAGCTTATTATCACTTATGACACAGGCTCAGATAACAGCTTTTAGCTGACTTTGAATGAGAGAGAGACTCTGAAGCATTCAGGACTGGTACACTGCACTCTCATAAACTTCTAAAATCAAACTTTATCTATCATCTTTTAACTCTATCCCAACGTAAGGCATCTTTGCCAGAATTTACATGTATTTTCAAACAACCATATTTTACATTTGTCTTTTGCCCACATCAGGGAATTTAGACATTACAAATTTCCACTCAGATTGTGTCTCTGTCGCACTGGCCGTTTCAGCCACAACACACACCAGATTCAGATAAGCAAACTGTTTCAGCCAATCACAAGCTTATCTTTTGAAAGCAAAACATCAGCTCCTAGTTCTTTCATGGTCAACACTATTCCTCCACGTTCAAAACACTAACAAGCTGTTTGTTTAATCAGATGCCTTTCTACACATTTTACATTTAGCAACTGTTAATCCAGTAATACTGCTTCTGCTTATTTGATCAATTCACTTATTAAAAATATTATTATAGATCTTTCCTTCAAAAGGATTCCCTTAAGACTTCAATCTTTCAACTTTCTTTTAACCTTCAATCTTCTTACGACTTCCATCTATCAACTTTCCTTTAACTTTTCTCCCTTATTTACTCGCACGTTCTTTTCACTTTCTTTAGCACTGCGTTCACATTCTTAGTTCTTTCTCAGACGAAAACTTTAATATCGTCATTTAAATGCTGTTCTACTTTCAAACCCACATTAATACACGTCACTTTCTTTTACACCTTCTGAGTGGGCATTTACAGTTACGGGCTAAATGCCCTGCTGACCATAATTAAAACCCTCTCTGTCACCTTGCCTATAGTTTGATCATTGAGATTTCAAACGGCTCCAACTTACTGCACACCCTTGAAGCAGTGTGTCCCAATCAGGAATGTAAACAAAGCCATTGATGAGCAGTTCTCTGTATTCTTTTACAGTCCACCAGTGGCGGATTCAATCACAATAGCCGAATCATAATCTTCATCATTATTATTGGCAGCACATTAATTTTCATAAGCTGCACAGAAAATCACTCAACATATTCTAAGGTGTTTTCACAATGTTTCTGTTTAACTTGAATCACATTTCTTTGAAGTCAGAGCTTCAGAGCACAGCTGCTTACAGCGTTTGCTCTCTTCTGTCTCACTGTTTGTTTCAGGACTCTTCATAAAGTATAAAATTTGTACTATATGTCATCAATTTCATTAAACCTGGTTTGAAACAGTATTCCTCTATCAAATGGTTAGTCTGCAGATTCAACTTAATGTTATCATTATTTTCTCAGTCCCACTTATCTCTGCTGTTTCACAAAAAAACAAAATATTATATTACTCATATCTCAATCCCTAAAGTGCACAGACAGCCATTTATAGCTGCTTGCTCCTTCAACTCTTGTTATGAAAATTCTCTAGACATCATTATTTTACCACTAAAATATATAATTGTTCCCCAATCTGCTTAATAAAACTTTCTTTTCGCTCTGCCTCATCTAACCAGTACACGATTGTTTGCTTACAATCCACACACACGTCTCTCACCGCTGTCAGCCTAGTGACACTTAACATTCCCTCCCTAGGAAAACCATGGTACTTGATCAACTTTTGTATGTCCAGCATACATTTATGTCCGTAGTTCTTTTTCATTTGACAGAAAACTGGTGTATAAAAATTATCGCGCTTACTGTGAGATGACCCCATACTGGCTGTCTTTTTTCTATGACTATGCCTGTGGTTTTTCAAATTTTTGGCGCGCTTAACCCTTAAAGACCGATACAGCCGCCCGCGGCATAAAATAACTATCGTTCTAAAATGTTTAATAACTTTTGAGTCGCTAATCCAATCTGTATGCTTTAAAATGCACCGTAAAGATGAGATTCTCAGCTTTCCCGTGTTATCACTGTTGTCTCTATTGGTCATTCAGTGGCTCCATAGTGCCCGTGATTGCGTCATCAAAATCTGCAGCAGTGATTCGTCAAGGAAACACATGTGGTTTCTTTCTCTGAGCCAAACAGGAACGATTGTTGAAGCTTAGTCCCACCCCCATGCCCCGATTCGTCCAAACGGTCATCAACTTCACCAATAAACATAGTGATTGGTGTTTTTAACAACCAATCTCGTTTCTTTATACATTTTAACAAACGCAATGCATTGAAAACTACGCATGAAAACTAACGGATGCAAAGTTTTTGACCATAGCGTAAACCACGAAAGAGCGCAAACCACGAAAGAGCATGAGTATGTAAAAAAAACAGCAGTACAAATCGGAGGATGTGTTAGACTTGATTTTTTTAAACGAGTCGTTAGACGATGACCTGGTGGTGGAACCTTCCAATTCAGAAAATTGTTTGAATCATTTGCACTGTTTATTTATCTATTTGTATTTAGTTTGTGAAGATTATTTGCACTATTTGTTCATTAGCACTCAGTATGTTACCCTCAATGAACCATTTCTTCATTTGCACTGTTTATTTCTTTTTGTATTTAGTTTGTGAAGATTATTTGAACCATTTGTTCATTTACACTCTGTAGGCTATATTGTATTGTTAGTATTTATATTGCACAGTTGTCACTACTTGTTATATTGTTTGCATTTGTTGTTCATGTTCAAATTATAATATAATTTTCTGAAGAAAAATGTTTGCTTCAGTTTTCTGTTGTAATATAACAACTTTTCTATTTACTTTACTTCCTGAACTTATTTGGACACATCTACATTGTCAGTAAATGGAATACACCTGTTTTTACTCAAAAACGCCTAGAATAATATTATAATAAATGGCTATAACTTGCTGAGGGATTGTTACATGTAGACAAAATTTCATCTGGAAGTCTAAAACAACCAAGTCTAACTTTCTAAAGGAAAAAAAAAAAAACTTCAGGAAGTTCTGTTTGAGTTCACACTGAAAACACCAGTTTTTTGCTGCCGTTTTTCTTAAAATCCTGTTAATTTCATAAATTCTCTGACAAAAGAAATGTAAAACTGTGACTTTAAATGAGCTAGATGGAAACTTTAGTCTCTCCTGTTTAAAATGATATATGGCACTTGATGCTTGCTGCTAGAATGGGTTAGAAAAACAAAGAAAAGTACAGGTGAGTCAGGCGCCCCAAAAATGTTCTAGGTCTTTAAAGGAGAACTCCGGTCAATTTTAACATTGAGCTCATTTTTTTGTACATTTGGAGTGCTGTCAATACAGAGAACAACGACAAAAATCTGTGTTGCCTACACCGTGTTATCCTCTTTTTAAAATTTGCACCCTGTTGACTTCAATGGGGCAATGTTTAAACCTGCTTTTAGCCTCTTAATATCCTTGATGTGTCATTACAAGTGCACAGCCAATGTGAGTGATTCCTTCAGAGTGAACACGAGTGAATCTGACTGCAGTAGATGTGAAAGATAAGAATAAAAATGATGTTATTTAAGCCAGCGCAAATACCTGTATTTACATCCTGTTTTCGGTCGAAGTCCAAAGTAGTCGATTGCCGAGTTCACGCCCATAGGTTTAGTTACCTATGATCACACGCGTGAACTCGACAATCGACTACTTTGGACTTCGACCGAAAACAGGATGTAAATACAGGTATTTGCGCTGGCTTAAATAACATCATTTTTATTCTTATCTTTCACATCTACTACAGCCATTATGGTTCACCCATAAATTTCCAAAATTACACCACCACACAAAATAAATTTGACTCTCTCTTACCAGAGATGCTTCTATTGCCACCGGGTTCTTTCTGATTCCAGTAGAGTTCCTCCTGGCCCTGATAGCAGTTGGCTCTTCTCTCTCAATTCTGCAAGGTAAGACTAAAGCCTGGTGCTTCAGGATGATCAATCGTCAATCCGCTTTACTCAGGGCCAGAAGAAACTGCCATGGAATCCCAACTTCTGACACCAATTGTTGTGGCAAAAAAACAATCATTAAACAATCATCATCACTGCATAAGAGACACCAAGAATACAAGATGTCCAGGACCTTCAGCAAAAAAAAAAAAAAAAAAAAAAGGCCCACAACATATAAGATCCAGCAGTATATTTAACCGTAGGCATGGGTACTTTTTATCCCTTTTTGCATCAAACACATCTGGTGGGTTTGCTGCCAAAAAGCCCTTTTTTGTTTCATCTAACCATAGAATCCAGTCAATTTTAAAGTTCCAGTCATGTCTGACAAATGAATATGTTGCAGTGTATTTTTTAAGGAGCGAGGAGGATTTTTCTTAAAACCCTCCCAAACAACATGTGGTGATGTAGTGTAACGTGAAGTAACAGAGGAGACAATAGCAAGTAAAACTGGTTATTTATTGAACAATACGAGGAACCAGACTCAGAAATTGTAGGAAGAACACAAGAACAGTCTCAGTCAATTGCAGGCAGGTCTCACGAATAATACTTCAGCATCGGAAGGAAGGAACACAGGAACGGATGCGTTGGCAGCGCAGGCTTGCGTGGGCAACTCGAAGATGCACGGTCAGATGAGTGAGGTGAAATCCCAGTGCAGACGAGACGTGAAGACACATCTGCAACAATGATTCTCCCACACGAAAACACAGGCTGGAGACACGAGGAATCGAGGAGGAACAGGAACAGTATGGGGAGACATCCACAAACAACGATCTGACAAACACAAGACGCACGAGGTGAGTATAAGTAGGCACTGGAAATGAGAATCACCTGCCGCTGATCACAGAGGATAATCAGCGACCACGCCCACACACACACACACACACACACACACACACACACACACACACACACACACACACACACAACGCCAGGAAGGGTCAATGAACACATCAACCGTGACAGTACCCCTCCCCCTAGGAGCGCCTCCTGACGCTCCCAGGAGATCCTACCTGTTGACTGTAATCATCAATAAGGGATTGATCCAGGATGTCCCTAGCAGGAACCCAACTTCTCTCCTCCAGACCGTCCGTAACCTTCCCAGTCCACCAAATACTGAAATCCGCGTCCCCTCCGTCTCGAGTCCAGAATACGATTTACCGAATAAGTAGGTTCCCCATCTACGAGTCACGGCGGTGGAGGAACCGGGGCCGGCGGATTAATGGGAGAATAAAATACAGGTTTTAATTTGGACACATGGAACACGGGATGAATTCTCCTGTACGCAGGATGAAGTTTGAGTCGGACTGTCACTGGACTAATGACTTTGGTGACAGGAAACGGGCCAATGAATTTAGGAGCTAACTTATTCGAAACGGAGCGGAGAGGAATATTCTTGGTAGAAAGCCACACTTTGGAACCGACGACGTATACGGGAGGTCTTGACCGGTGGCGATCGGCCTTAACCTTGGTGCGTGCCCCTACCTGGAGCAGAGTCTCACGGGCTCTGGTCCATGTACGGTGACACCTCTGGACGAAGGCGTGAGCGGAGGGAACCGCGACTTCGGATTCCAGGCTAGGAAAAATTGGTGGCTGGTACCCTAAACTACACTCGAACGGAGATAGGCCCGTAGATGACACTGGTAACGAGTTGTGTGCGTACTCCACCATAGAAAGTTGTTGACACCAGGAGGAAGAATTCTTAGACACCACACATCGCAACATTCTCTCCAAATCTTGGTTGGCTCTCTCGGTCTGACCATTGCTCTGGGGATGGTAACCCGAGGACAGACTGACAGTGGCCCCCAGTAATTTACAAAATTCTTGCCAAAATTTGGACACAAATTGGGACCCCCTGTCAGAGACCACGTCCATCGGGAGGCCATGTAAACGAAAGACGTGATCAATGACAGTCACCGCTGTCTCCTTGGCAGAGGGTAATTTAATTGAATTAAATGGAATAAAATGAGCCGCCTTCGAGAACCGGTCCACTACGGTCAAAACAACCGTCTTGCCTTGAGAGGGCGGGAGGGCGGTGACAAAATCTAGCACAATATGGGACCAGGGTCTCGAAGGGACGGACAGCGGTTGGAGTAACCCATCAGGAGGTCGATTGGAAGTCTTACCAGTGGCGCAAACCGAGCAAGCCAAAACAAAATCTCGAATGTCGCGAGCCATCAAAGGCCACCAGAATCGTTGCTTGACCAAAAAACTGGTACTGTTTACTCCTGGGTGGCACGCTACGTTAGAACAATGACCCCACTGAATAACGTCGGACCGTAATCCCTCCGGCACAAATAACCGACTCGGTGGGCAACCGGGCGGAGGCGTTACCCCTTCTAAGGCCGTCTTGACCTTCGATTCGACCTCCCATGTGAGTGTGGAGACGAATAGAGTCTCGGGTAAAATGCACTCGGGAGTAGACGGGCGTTCGGATTGATCAAAAATACGAGATAAAGAATCGGCTTTGATGTTCTTGGAACCCGGGCGGTACGATAGAGTAAAATCAAAACGACCGAAAAAAAGAGCCCACCGAGCCTGCCTGGAGTTGAGTCTTTTAGCGGATTGAATGTATTCCAGATTCTTGTGGTCAGTCCAGACTATAAAAGGTACCCCCGACCCTTCTAACCAATGTCGCCATTCTTCTAACGCTAACTTGACCGCCAACAACTCCCTGTTACCAATGTCATAGTTCGGTAGGCGATAAGCGATGAGAAAAAAACGCGCAAGGGTGCATCTTGTCGTCTGTGGAAGAGCGTTGGGAGAGTACCGCACCTACCCCCACCTCTGACGCATCAACCTCCACCACGAACTGACGTGATGGATCAGGGGCTATTAGAATGGGAGCGGAAACAAAGCGGCTCTTCAGGTTAGCGAATACAGCCTCGGCTGCATCGGACCACCTGAACGTCGTCCTGGGGGAGGTCAAGGCTGTCAGAGGAGCGGCTAGTTGGCTGAAATTACGAATGAAACATCGGTAAAAATTGGCAAACCCCAGAAACCTCTGTAGGGCCTTACGGGAATCTGGACTTGGCCAATCCACCACAGCCTTAACCTTGTCAGGATCCATACGCACTCCCTCAGACGAGATGATGTAACCTAAGAAAGGGACAGACTGTGCATGAAAAGCGCATTTCTCCGCCTTGACAAAAAGCCCATTCTCTAGCAACCTCTGAAGCACTCGTCTGACGTGCTGAACGTGTTCCTGGAGAGACGAAGAAAAAAATCAATATGTCATCCAGGTAGACATATATGAACTGGTCTACCATGTCTCTCAGCACGTCATTGACGAGTGCCTGGAAAACCGCTGGGGAGTTGGAAAGCCCGAAAGGCATGACCAAATATTAAAAGTGCCCCCTGGGGGTGTTAAATGCGGTTTTCCATTCATCTCCCTTCCTGATGCGGACCAAATGATAAGCATTACGTAAATCCAATTTTGTGAAGACTGAGGCTCCCTGCAACCGCTCGAAGGCCGAAGACATCAACGGCAAAGGATAGGTATTCTTTACCGTGATGTTGTTCAGCCCTCGGTAAGTCATAAGGACGATGCAGAGGAAGAGAAGCAGCTCTGGACTTACTCAACACTTCCTTCAGGTCGACGGAGATCTGGTTGGTGAGTGGTATGGTGGGTATCTGAAGTTTGTGTGCTAGAGACCAGTCCATAAAATTACCTTCCGCTCCGGAATCGATAAGTGCTTGACAGTGATGAGTGTGAGTTGCCCACTGCAATCTCACCGGAAGGAGAGTGGAAGAGGGTTTCTGGATGGAGACCCCGCCCGACAGAATCCTCTTCTCTACTGCCGGGCTCGCTCTTTTACGGGACAGTTATTGAGAAAGTGACCCGAACCTCCACAGTATAAGCATAATCCTCGGGATTTCCTTCTCTCCCTCTCCTCCCGGGAGAGCCGGGCTCGACCCACCTGCATGGGCTCATGATCGTTGACGGGACTGACCGCATCACGACCGCTGGGCTGAGGGAGTCCCAAAACTCTATGAACCGGAGTCGTACGGGGGCGCTTCTCCAGGCGATGCAGGCGAGCGTCCACTCGCAGAGCCAAGTCAATTAATCCATTGAGACTCATGGGTAGCTCCAGGGTGTAGATCTCACGTTGGATGCGGTCAGCCAGCCCATGCAGGAAGATGTCCCACTGCGCCTCCTCGTTCCAGCGGCACTCTGCTGCGAGGGTGCGTAACTCGATGGAATAGTCAGTGACAGGTCTTTCTCCCTGGGTGATGTCCGCGAGCTGGCGAGCCGCTTCTCTCCCTGCGACTGCCCGGTCAAACACCCTCTTCATCTCCTCCGAGAGTGCCGCGAACGAGGAACAGCATGTTCGTTGGTTCTCCCACACCGCCGTCCCCCACAGAGCCGCACGCCCAGACAGTAGAGTAAGCACGAAAGCCACCTTCGAATCTTCAATGCAAAATGTCTGAGGTTGAAGGGCAAAGAACATAGAGCATTTGGTCAAGAAGGCTCTACAATAGTTAGGTTCACCCGAATAGCTCTCCGGCGTCGGTAAACGGAGCTCTGGTTGACGATTGGGTGTGGGAGGAGTGGGGGGAGCCGGCGGTGGGGTTGGCGCAGCGGGCATCGCCAGTTGTTGTATTTGCTGGGTGAGCCCGAACACCTGCGCTACCAACGCCTGAACCGCTTGACCAGTGGCGGCGAGATTTTCTTCCTGCCGTTCCATACGAGCCGTGCTGCGAGCGAAATAATCCGCGAGCTCGGGTGTGCTTGCTGCCTCCATGATGGTCAGATCGTTCTGTAACGTGAAATAACAGAGGAGACAATAGCAAGTAAAACTGGTTCTTTATTGAACAATACGAGGAACCAGACTCAGAAATTGTAGGAAGAACACAAGAACAGTCTCAGTCAATTGCAGGCAGGTGTCACGAATAATACTCAGCATCGGAAGGAAGGAACACAGGAACGGATGCGTTGGCAGCGCAGGCTTGCGTGGGCAACTCGAAGATGCACGGTCAGATGAGTGAGGTGAAATCCCAGTGAAGACGAGCGTGAAGACACAACTGCAACGATGATTCTCCCACACGAAAACACAGGCTGGAGACACGAGGAATCGAGGAGGAACAGGAACAGTACAGGGAGACATCCACAAACAACGATCTGACAAACACAAGACGCACGAGGTGAGTATAAGTAGGCACTGGAAATGAGAATCACCTGCCGCTGATTCTCCTGGAGGACAATCAGCGACCACGCCCACACACACACACACACACACACACACAACGCCAGGAAGAGTCAATGAACACATCAACCGTGACATGTACGGGTTGTTTGATATATATTTTTTAGGCTTTCTGACCCCCAAGAGTCAAGTAATTTCAGCAATTATCCATGTGTGATCCTTTGGCCACAGAATCTTTGGCCACTCAAACTTTCCTCCTCATTAGCCGCGTTTCCACTGTCGGGCCAGGGCCGGGCCGTGCTAGTGCGTGCCAGGGCCAGTCGCGTTTCCACTGTCACTTCCGGGGCTTGATCGGGGCTTACTCGGGGCCAACGGCCAGGATTTTTGGCCCGTCGAATACCTTGGGCCAAAGCGGGCCAGCTCGGGCTAGAGGAGTGGTTACCAACAGAGGAGGAGTTTACCGTTGGGAGACGGCAGCGCTGGATGATTCTGTCAGCATTTAAGACTTAAAAATAAAATAATTTAAATCGCGTTCATGTTTGAATGCCTTCTGTTTGTGATGCAAAAGACTATGCGCGCTAGCCGTTACCATAGTAAACAGCGAATGCTTGAAGAAATCAGACCAATCATAAAGGCTATCACAGTCATGTTTTTATTTTATCTGTCATAGCCTACGTCTCGTCTCTTTAAACCGGACTATCAAAAAATAAAGTAACTTTTTTTTTCGGGAGCTTCCTCTGTTTCTCTGACTGAAAATATCTGTATGGGAGTCGAGAGAGTGCTAAAGCTCCTCAGGTCGTATGGCATATATTTGTAGAAATTATCTTTTTTTTTTAAATGTGATATATGTCCTGTAACTAAGTTACCAGATAAAGAAACAGACGCGACTGAAAAAGTAAGTGTGTCCTCTTTCTTTTGTGAAATAGACCTAACGGTAATTTATTATGAGTGACTAATGTGCAATTTTTACATAAATTAATTCATTATGATCAATGTATCACTTTTTATTGTAAACCTGTGGTAAAACATCGATGCTTGAGTTTTAAATATTCAAGTAGCTGCTAAACAAACAAACAAAAAAAGCTAGCAAACGGCCGCTTTTATCGTGTTTGTTTTCAACGCTGTTTCCAGTGATTTCTGATTAGTTTTCTGATAAAACTCCATTTGTTGGTGAAATGATGGGTTAGTGTGACGTTGTCCCAGAGAGGCGTGTTACAGGCGTGTTTTAGTGAAGCGCTGTGGAGCTTCTGGCCCGACAGTGGAAACGCATGCCCGGTGCTAATGGCCCGAGGCTATTAGCCCGGCACGGCCCGTTTAAAGCCCTGGCCCGGCCCTGGCCCGACAGTGGAAACGCGGCTACTGTGGATTAAGACAATATAGACACACATCCTCTTCCTGGCAGATTCGTAACATCTTTAGTTGATTGGAACTTCTTAATTATTGCCCTGATGGTCAAAATGGAGATTTTCAATTCTTTCGCTATTTTCTTACAGCCACTTTCTATTTTGTGATGCTAAACAATCCTTTGATGCTCATCAGCACTATATTCTTGGGTTTTACTCATTGTGATGGGAATTTTGCCTTTGTGTTTCCTCATATTTAAACTCCTGTGAAACAAGAAGTCATATCTAGACAATTTCATGTTCCTAGTCACCCTAGTGTGCTAAAAAAAAAGATAAATATTAATGGGAATATACTTCAGAAATATTTTACTCGTAATAAAATTCTAGGGGTGCCAATAATTGTGGCCAACGTGTTTTGGAGAAAAACATTTATTTCATAATGTGATTTTCCCCCACTTTCAATTCACGAGTTCACATCTACATATAATTAGTACAATAAGTTTATGCGTATTTGGCGTGCTGTCCGGGGAGAGGGCTCCGAGCTCGGAGTTAGGCCCGAACCCAGAGTACTCCCCCCAGTTGGTAAGTGTAGATGGAACTGGAAGTGAGGAGATGGGGTGGAGGAGGGATGCTGACAAACTTTCAATGAACAGAGATAGGTCTGCTGTGAATTTATACTCTGTCATTGAGTTGATTACTGATTAATCTCCAGCTGTGCATAATTTGGTTAATTATCTGAACCTGCTCCTCCCGAACTTTGTTAATAAAACATCATTTCACGAGTTCACATCTACATATAATTAGTACAATAAGTTTATGCGTATTTGGCGTGCTGTCCGGGGAGAGGGCTCCGAGCTCGGAGTTAGGCCCGAACCCAGAGTACTCCCCCCATAAAAGCCTGGTGAGCGCAGGACAGCAATCGTAAAATGTGGAATTAATCCCCCCAAAATGTGCAGGGCATGAGAAGGTATTTACTAAAAACAAGCTTGACTGTTCGACCGGGAGGGCTCTCGCGACATCCGACGGGAACTTGGATGCTCACGGCATCGGACGGATAAGCCCATTCGGCAGTTGAACTGTCAACTCGATGACGCAAGATTTTTACGAGTGTGATTTGAGAAAGAGTTTAGCCATTCAACTGCGAGGGCCCTCGCAGCATCCGACGGGAACTTGGATGCTCACGGCATCGGATGGGTAGGCCTCGCCAGCGGAAGGGAGGGCGCCCGCTGGACTCTGTCGGGGGGCTCAACCGGCGCGTCGAAGGGGGCTGGGACACGGGAACAGAACCCTCGCGGCCCGACGAATGGGGAGCCCACACAGCGACACGAGCGCGGCCGTCCCACGACGACTAAGACGGACAGACTCTCACTGCGATTTGAAAGGGAGGGCTCGATCAGCGCTTCGGAAGGGGGACAGAGCCCGGCCCTTGAACGAGAAGCCGTTACGTGTGCGAACGGGGGAGCCTGCCATTGTTTGTAAAAAATACGCTGTATTGTAGATGTTTATTGTATCGAGCTTGAATGCAGCGAACCAAATGAAACTGGAAGTGGGTTGGAACTTGGTACTGGTACTGAGAGTGACAATGGATGGAGCGCAGCAGGTGATGGAAATGAATGATTTAATTATGGCTTGGTGAGCATTTTGATGTGGAAGCGGCTGGATCTGATGTAGGTTTTGAATGCTTCTGATGTGGGCCGAGTAGGGATTTGAACATTGAACGTTTATACGCGAGTAAATCAAACGAGAGTGGTACAGTTGGATGGGGGTTGGCGGATTGAAAATATAAACGAAGTGACCTTTTTGCTCGATCAGTTTACTACTTGTTTAATGAAGAAAATATGGTTTCGATATCTACGATCTGTAAATCTGAGATTGAAGGATGGGTATTTGAGTCGACGTTAGATGTGATAGTCAATTCGGAGCGGTGGAGAAAACCGAAGACAGCTAGGACAGACGAGCTTCCAGTGTGCAGACGGAGTTGGTGGGATGGTATGCGAGACAGAGTGTTGGAATACATTTGGTGAGTATATCAATTGCAATAGATTGACTGGTATCCGGACGAGTGGGATAAGTTCTTGAATCCTTTAATGAGCAGGGATGTTTGAGATTTATGGCGGGGGCAGGCTTACCGTAGACTAATTTATTGAAAACTGAATGCTGGTTAGATAGCTCTATTAAGCTTTTTATGCTTCTGGCACCAATGTCCTGAATTTCTGGAAAGAGTAATGGGAGAGAGTCAGCGATTTGATTTTGCGCTCCTGGAACGTGTTTGGCAGTTATTACAAACTGATCAAGCGGAGTTCCAGATGAGGCATCTGAGGAGTGGCAATTAACGCGGGTGAGTAAGAACGACCTTTGTTGATACAGTGCATAGTTTAGTTTGTCGCGATGGACCAGGATTCTGTTAGTTGACCACTTTCCCCCCTGGGAAAGCCGTGACGACGATTGGAAGGAGCTGTCAATGGCTTAAATCGAGGGGGAGAGAGATGTAATCATAGAAAAAGGTTAAGCCATTCCACTGATTAGAGTAAGTTATCCATAAACTTAGGGCGAGGAGGTGTGTGATGAAAGGGCGGCCTTGCGGAATTGTGTATAGCATGGTTTAGGTGGCCGAGCGGTGAGAAGAATTCGCGTTTGGAATTATTTGGGCAGTCTATGAGGTTGGACGTAAGGACTGCCTCCGCTGTGAGACCGATGCTTGCAGAGAAGAGAAAACATAGATGCATGCAGTGTCCGCTGGGAGACCAATGCTCGCTGGACAGAGAAGAGAGAAAAATGGATGCATGCAGTGTCCGCTGGGAGACCAATGCTCGCTGGACAGAAGAGAAAACTTAGATGCATGCTACAGTACATCCTCTGGGAGACCGAAGCTCGCTGGACGGAGAAAGGCTGTAGCAGAAGATGAGATTAGCCGGAGAAACAGTTCTCCTGCTGGAGCAGACACATCCCTGCTAGCAATAGAGAAAATGAACTGGAGTAACAAATCCTGTGGGAGCAAAGGAAACCTCACTGCTGTGGCAGTAGAGAATTAGCCAGAGAAACAGCTTGCGGGAGCTTAGGAGACATCACTACTGCGGCAGGGGAGAAAGTAGAATAACAGAAATCCTGAGGGAGCACAGGAACCTCATTGCTGTGGCAGTAGAGAATTAGCCGGAGAAACAGTTCCTGCAGGAGCAGAGGAGACATTGCTGCTGCGGCAGGGGAGAAATAGCCAGTAACAGAAAACCCATGAGAGCGAAGGAAAACCTTACTGCTGTGGCAGTAGAGAATTAGCCAGAGAAACAGAGCTCTTGCGGGAGCAGGAGACAGCCTTGTTACAGCAGTATAGAAAATTAGTCAGAGAAATAGAGTTCCTGCGGGAGCAGAGGAGACATCACTGCAGTGGCAGTAAACAAGATTAGCTAAAGAAACAGGGCTCCTGCGGGAGCAGAGGAGACAGCCTTGTTACAGCAGTATAGAAAATTAGCCAGAGAAATAGAGTTCCTGCGGGAACAGAGGAGACATCAGTGCTGTGGCAGTGGAGAAAATAGCCGGAGTAACAGAAAACCTGTGGGAGCAGAGGAGACATCACTGCTGTGGCAGTGGAGAAAATAGCCGGAGTAACAGAAAACCTGCGGGAGCAGAGGAGACATCACTGCTGAAGCAGTGGAGAATTAGCCAGAGAAACAGTTCCTGCAGGAGCAGAGGAGACATCACAGCTGTGGCAGGGGAGAAACAAAATTGCGAGAGAAACGGAAATCCTGTGGGAGCAGGGGAGACACTGCAGTGGCAGTAAACAAGATTAGCTAAGGGAACAGAGCTCCTGCGGGAGCAGAGGAGACATCACTGTTGCGGCAATGGAGAAAAAGCCGGAGTAAGATAAAACCTGTGGTAGCAGAAGAAAACATCACTGCTGCGGCAATGGAGCAAATAGCCAGAGTTACGGAGAACCTGTGGGAGCAGAGGAAACATCACTGCTGTGGCAGAGGAAAAAATAGCCAGAGTAACATGAAACAAGGAAATGAGCTCCTGCAGTGTGTGGATGAGCAAAGGGAGGAGGAGAGTGGGGCTTGGAGAGCCGATGGTCATCTTTTTGTACGTTAATCTAAGACGCGATGAAGAGGAGGTTAGAGATGAAATCCTTGCAGGATTATGCATTTCTGTTTAAGTGGCCGAGCACAGATATCAGTTTGTTTAGAACGATATTGACTGTCTGAGAGGTGGACGAGATCCGAAAGTCCTATTTATTTATTTATTTATTTATTCTTTGCCGTGAGGACTGGAGATCAACTGTGTTCAAATTAATGGCCAGGATTCGATGAGGCTGAACCCATGGTTTTAACCTGCGTTTGGAATCCAGCACTTACCTAAACTGTGCAGGGCTGAAAGATCAATTATTGAACGTTTGATGATTAACAACGTCAAAGTACACTCTGATTTAGATCACGATTGTTCGTTTATCTGTTGCTGGTTTCTAAGGAGACAGCTTACGTAAAAGACGACGCTTTGCATGAATTTAGTTTAGGCACTTTGTGTTTGTTTAATTTTGTTTCATTTAAGGATCACTAAACTATTGGTGTGAAGCACATTGCTTGTAACCATGTATAAAAACATTTATGCTATAACTAAGTTTCTACGCGATTTATGCAGATAAATTGCAGGACATAGTTAACGATATAAGTTAGGATAAAGATTCTGAGCGCATGCGTTCAGCACGTAATGCACGAGGCCGCGAGCTAGGCTTACTTGTTGTGAGTTTTAGCCACAAGAAAGCAGCGTGTTAATGACAGAAAATAATTTGGACCGACACCATTTAAACCGTGTTCCCCTCGTTATAACTGAACAACTGAATGCGATGTGAAATTTAACCACGGAGCGGAGCGCTCACGGAGTTCAGCCAACGGTGTTGAGAGCGTAGGCTGGCCGACCGGTACTGAATCTGCGGCGCTGTTCTTTGAGGGCCTGCGGCTTCGGCCTAGAGCTGCTGGAGAAACCCGTTCTTTCGTGTGAAGAGGGTGGCATTGCCCGAAACGTGAGCGTGGTGCTTTGCAGGCCTTATGACCATTCTCCATGGCAGGAAAAACGTTACTTGAATGATCTGGTTTAAAAAAAAAAAAAAAAAAAAAGCGGAAGAAGATCGCTGGTATTTCGCCCATGGTGGCAAGGACCCGTTTATTTGGCTTGGCGCCCGCAATATAACACCCGAGGATTCTGGCAAATATTCCAAAAGGACGGAAAATTCCTTCATCGGATGGGAGAGCTTGATTCGGACATGTTGGGAAGATAGGGCGCAGCCAAATGCTGACAAACTTTCAATGAACAGAGATAGGTCTGCTGTGAATTTATACTCTGTCATTGAGTTGATTACTGATTAATCTCCAGCTGTGCATAATTTGGTTAATTATCTGAACCTGCTCCTCCCGAACTTTGTTAATAAAACATAATTTCTTTTACTTCAATGAAAGGTTAGATTTTTGCAAATTTATTGAATGAAAGATCAAAAGGATAAACAATGCAGATTTATTTTTAACAGCCATTTTTGACCACAACTTTACAGTCCCCTAATTACTAGGTATTTACCTAGTAAATACATGGTAAGTTATAGTTGGTTATTGGTAATTACCACAGGTAACAAGTATGTAAATGCAGAGAAACTACAAACTAATTACTAGGTATTTACCTGGTAAATACATGGTAAGTTATAGTTGTTTATTGGTAATTACCACAGGTAACAAGTATGTAAATGCAGAGAAACTACAAACTAATTACTAGGTATTTACCTGGTAAGCATATGGTAAATTATAGTATTTTAGTGTGTAATTACTTAAGGTGATTAGTATGCAATTACATAGAAACTACCAGGGAAAAAAACACCACTGTTAAATATCAACTCAACAAAGTACTGTGTACTTGTTACCTGTTTAGGTTGGTAATAACTCCGATTTAATTGTGTACTTCCTCAGAATGTAGGCAGACTATTTTTAGAAACACCTCCAGTATTACTCATCAATTCAAGTTAGGTTTGTAGTTATCCTAGGGTTATGTTGGTAACAGTCCATGTTTATTTATTACTATCTTGAAATTAAGACGGTAGTTTCCAATAAATTACCTTGTCTTACATAGTTGTTGTTCATTGCTACACCCATTTATATGTTACAATCACGCCAGACTCCACCTTCACCCAATCACAACGCACCTCCTCTCCTGAATACTGATCACACACACCTGCACGTTATCCATTCATCAATCTCCCTCAGCATTTAAACCCCGTTCTCACTCTCAGTCATTGTCCGGTATCGTTTGCATATAGACGCTTCGCTGAATGCTTACCTCCAGGACTCCTCACTCTACTTACCTGTTCCGTGGCTTCCCTCCCAGTCTTCCTGTTTACCTCGTGGGTCTTCGTCTCCTGTGTTCTCCAGTGTCTCCTCCAGTTCCGGTATTCCCTCTCCGCTCTCCATCTACAAGAAAGACATCCTTAATCATCCAAGTCATCATCATCAGGACTGTATTCAGATCTACTCACCTTCATCTGCACTCGGTTCACTCATCTGGTTGTTTACAATAAACTCTCATTACTTCATCCGTGTGTCTGCCCCTTCTGTGTTGTAACAGAATACCGGACCAAAACAACGCACGCCAGCATGAGCACTTCTGATCCCTTCGTCGACATCGTGGATGATCTTCGTCAGGCACTTCCCCCAGTTCCACCAGCATCTCCACTTGCAACCACTTCCGTAAACATCGTCACTTCTTCACCACCGGTAATCGCTAGTCCCATGGCCCGACCGGCGCCCTTCTCAGGATCGGCGGAGGATTGCAACGGATTCATTCTGCAATGTTCGCTGGTCTGGGAGATGCAACCGCATTTATACCCGACTGACCTCTCAAAGGTAGCATTTGTAATTTCACAAATGAATGGCAAAGCGCTTCGTTGGGCCGAATCACTCTGGTCACAGAAGAGTGACGTTGTTCAGTCGATCTCCAGTTTCTTCACTCACTTTCGAGAAGTTTTCGGAACGCCCACCCATGATTCGTCGGTAGGAGAACAACTGTATCAGTTGAAGCAGAATAATATGTCTGTGAGTGATTATGCCCTACAATTCCGTACATTAGCTGCTGCCAGTGGGTGGAATGAACAAGCCCTGATCACCACATATCGTCAAGGATTAAATCCTCGAGTGCGGTTGCATCTCGCTGCATACGAGGATTCCATCGGGCTTGAACACTTCATCCAACTCTCTACACGCTTCGCCACTCGTATGCAGTCGTGTCTCCAGGAGCACCCAGACCAGTCGTTCACTTTTCCATCCCTCCGCCGACCTGAGTCCATCAGCCCTCCAGAACCAGTCCACGAGCCCATGCAGTTGGATGGAGCACGGTTGTCACGCACAGAACGTCAGAGAAGGATAACCCAGCATCTATGCCTATATTGTGGTGCCTCTGAACATTACATTTCAAGATGTCCTATCCGTCCTCCTCGTCCCATGGTGAGTGCAATAGTTCCCTCTATTGAAAAGATGAAGCCTCTCACCACTTTTGTAGAACTGATTACTGCCGATCTTGTCATTCCAGTCTGCGCTCTACTCGACTCAGGCTCCGCTGGCAACTTCATCTCCGGCGCCCTCTGCCGTCAGCTCAAGCTCAAATCCACTGCCACGAAATCCATCTACTAGATCAACTCGGTAACTGGCAAACCTCTCAGTCGGAGACGGGTGAGTGTCAGTGCTGGACCCGTTCAACTTCAAGTGGGAGCATTACACGTGGAACAACAACATCTACTGGTTCTGGAGGAATCCACCGCTGATGTGATCTTAGGGCACCCTTGGTTGGAGCAGCACAACCCCATCATCTCCTGGAGGACGGGAGAGATCCTGAAGTGGGGCAGTGACTGTTTCCCGAACTGTTTTCCTGCACTTCCAATTCCACGTTCCAAAGAATTACACCTTTGCTCTACTTCCATCGAAAGTCCTGTGGAAAAACGTTCCGTGGATATTCCTCCTTGTTATGCCCACTTCAGTGATGTCTTCTGTCCCCAGCGAGCCTCCAAGCTGCCTCCACACAGGCCATGGGACTGTGCCATCGATCTGCTTCAGGGTGAGCCAGTGCCCCGTGGTAAGATATACCCTCTGTCACTGCCGGAGGAGAAGGCCATGGAGGAGTACATCAAAGAGGCCCTGGAGCAAGGTTACATCCGACCGTCTACGTCCCCTGCTGCTTCCAGTTTCTTTTTTGTGGCGAAGAAGGACGGAGGCTTGCGGCCCTGTATTGATTACCGTGCACTCAATCGAATCACCATCAAGTTCCGTTACCCCCTTCCTCTCGTCCCCGCTGCGCTGGAACATCTCCGAGGTGCCACTGTCTTCTCCAAGTTGGACCTCCGCAGCGCCTACAATCTCATCCGAATACGTGAGGGGGACGAATGGAAGACAGCCTTTGTGACCCCTACAGGACACTACGAATACCTCGTTATGCCTTATGGATTGGCCAACGCCCCCTCCGTATTCCAGGACTTCATCCATGAAGTACTCCGGGAGTTCCTCCACAAGTCAGTTCTGGTCTACATCGATGACATCCTGATTTACTCCCGGAGTATGGAAGAACATCGTCACCACGTTGCGGAGGTCCTGAAACGCCTGAGGGATTTCCAGCTTTTCTTGAAGGCCGAAAAGTGCTCTTTCCACCAACCCTCAGTGCAGTTCCTTGGATATAACATCGACAGCAGTGGCATCCGGATGGACGAGGGGAAGGTGGAAGCCATCCGCAGCTGGCCCATACCCACCACCGTTAAAGAGCTCCAATGATTCCTCGGATTCTCCAATTTCTACCGCCGTTTCATCCAGAACTACAGTACCAGAACTCACCTCCTACGCAACAAGCCCAAGTCTCTGTCCTGGACACCCACTGCCACTCAAGCCTTCGAGTCCCTCAAGGAAGCCTTCATCTCCGCTCTCCTCCTGATTCATCCAGATCCTGAAAAGCCCTTCGTCGTGGAAGTTGATGCCTCCACCACCGGAGTGGGAGCGGTATTATCACAGCAGCAGGGGAACCCAAGTAGACTTCATCCATGCAGGGATGTAGGAGATGGTAAAGTTGAACCGGGTAAAGAACAAAGCCCATCTTGAAACCTCACCATCCCTCTGTTTCTGTTTCCCCAGAGTCTGGCACGGCAGCGGAACCTCCCCCTCCACTCATTCTAGAGGACGGAGCTACCTACCAGGTTCAGGAGATCTTGGACTCCCGACGTCGTGGTGGTCTTCTAGAATACCTCGTGGATTGGGAGGGCTACGGTCCCGAGGAACGTTCATGGGTACCCAGAAATGATATACTTGATCCTAACCTGCTCGATCAGTTCCATGCCACTCATCCGGAAAGACCCGCCAAGTCATCCAAGTCATCATCATCAGGACTGTATTCAGATCTACTCACCTTCATCTGCACTCGGTTCACTCATCTGGTTGTTTACAATAAACTCTCATTACTTCATCCGTGTGTCTGCCCCTTCTGTGTTGTAACATTATAGAGGGTTTATCAAATAATTTACCTTACACTTACCTGGTAACTACCCCGCAGGAACAGTTTTCCCTAATGTCATGGCACATCTTAAATACTGGGTATGTTCTTGCAAATGTTTTTACAATTTACTCAGTAAGTAAAGTGAAACTGTACTGTAAAATGAAGCCTTGTTTATTTCCATGGTATTACCTGAATTGTACCATATCATTCCCTTTTCCATAGTCACATTTTTATTTATTTGTTTTCCTAGTATGTCCTGCAATGTTACCAAGGAAAACATGACAATTTACTCAGTAAGTAAAGTGCAATGTACTGTAAAATGAAGCCTTGTTTATTTCCATGGTATTACCGGAATTGTACCATATAACCTGATCATTCCCCTTTTCCATATAGTCACAATTTTTTTACCTCATATGTCCTGCAACGTTACCAAGGAAAACATGACAATTTACTCAGTAAGTAAAGTGAAACTGTACTGTAAAATGAAGCCTTGCTTATTTCCATGGTATTACCTGAATTGTACCATATCATTCCCTTTTCCATAGTCACATTTTTATTTATTTGTTTTCCTAGTATGTCCTGCAACGTTACCAAGGAAAACATGACAATTTACTCAGTAAGTAAAGTGCAATGTACTGTAAAATGAAGCCTTGTTTATTTCCATGGTATTACCGGAATTGTACCATATAACCTGATCATTCCCCTTTTCCATATAGTCACAATTTTTTTACCTCATATGTCCTGCAACGTTACCAAGGAAAACATGACAATTTACTCAGTAAGTAAAGTGAAACTGTACTGTAAAATGAAGCCTTGTTTATTTCCATGGTATTACCGGAATTGTACCATATCATTCCCTTTTCCATAGTCACATTTTTATTTATTTGTTTTCCTAGTATGTCCTGCAACGTTACCAAGGAAAACATGACAATTTTCTTGGTAAGTAAAGTGTAACTGTACTGTAAAATGAAGCCTTGTTTATTTCCATGGTATTACCAGAATTGTACCATATAACCTGATCATTCCCCTTTTCCATATAGTCACAATTTTTTACCTCGTATGTCCTGCAACGTTACCAAGGAAAACATGACAATTTACTCAGTAAGTAAAGTGAAACTGTACTGTAAAAGGAAGCCTTTTTATTTCCATGGAATTACTGGGATCTTACCCTATAATCTGTTATAGCTACGTAACTGTACCTATTACAGATTATAGGGTAAGATCCCAGTAATTCCATGGAAATAAAAAGGCTTCCTTTTACAGTAACGTTCCAGTTTCACTTTACTTACTGAGAATGTTCAACGTGATCTCATGAGAATACGTGTGTATTTTTACGTAAAGTGTAACCATACGTACCTTTCTACCATTCTACCATACGTACATTTACTTACGTTTTATACACACAGAAACGTATAGTATTTACAGCACTAAAACGTAAAATGTTTGCATTAACAGCACAAAAACATAAATTATTTACGTATGAACAACTCTATACCAACGTATTTGTACGCATTCTTATTTATGCATATTAAAATCGTGGCATTAATGTTTTGACTCTATTGCATTCAAATGTCTTATCAATTACGTTTTCAGTCGCATTTATGCAGTTTACTCAAGAAATAGACTAATAACATTTCGCTCTGTTCGTGCCTTCTGCTGCAAACTCGTTTCGGAGGATTAGCATACATGCAGTTAAACAAGAATACACTTTAAAACCTTAAAAGTACCTTATTTAATCGTTTAACCATTTTAATATTTAGTTTATTTACAGTGAGACACAAAATGCGTTTTTTCCAATAGAACAATAATACACCAAAACCCAACATAAATTCACAAAAGACATCAATTTTATTATAGCCTACTTGATATAATCCAAATCTTTAGAATCCATACGTTTGCAAGAAAGAGATCCAAATTCAGCCCTTTATCCAGTGAGTGATCTTCATCTCCATTCCACAGGCTTTAACAACAGCGCAGTCTGTAACTGTCAAATCCCGCGGACCCGCGCTCGTTGATGAATTCAAATTCAAAAATTGCGCCCTCAAGAAGCGTTACGACATGTTTTACGGCAGTGATATCAAACGCTCATTGGCTCTCGCCTGTTCGTCTATGTTCGTCACAGATTGCGACATGTCGTATTTCAGTCGGTAAACTATATTTGAAATGGAGAAGCGCGCGCGCCTTCACACAGAGCGAAGCCGGATTAACATTTTCATGGATTAATCATTTAAATTCTGCTCTGTAAATTACCTCATTCAAAATTATTATATACTGAAAGAGAGGACTGTGACTGCAACACATCGTCATGTGAACGACTTTTGGTACCGGTTTTGACATTTTCGCAATAAATAAATTATTGTGATTACACGTAGCCTATGTTGTTTTTCTTCATAACTGTAGCCTATGTAGTTTTCTATCTTTGAAAATTACGTGTTAATACTACGTATTAACAATGAGACCAGGCTGGAATGTTTTAGTTAAGTTGCAGAACACACGGTAAAAGTTTGTGATTTCAAAAATGTTTAAGCAGTAGCAAAGGACGTGGTAAGAGTCTGGCAATACCATGGAAATAAACAAGGCTTCCTTTTACAGTACAGTTGCACTTTACTTACTGAGTAAATTGTCATGTTTTCCTTGGTAACGTTGCAGGACATATGAGGTAAAATAAAAAAAATATGTGACTATGGAAAAGGGAATGATATGGTACAATTCCGGTAATACCATGGAAATAAACAAGGCTTCCTTTTACAGTACAGTTGCACTTTACTTACTGAGTAAATTGTCATGTTTTCCTTGGTAACGTTGCAGGACATATGAGGTAAAATAAAAAAAAATATGTGACTATGGAAAAGGGAATGATATGGTACAATTCCGGTAATACCATGGAAATAAACAAGGCTTCATTTTACAGTACAGTTTCACTTTACTTACTGAGTAAATTGTCATGTTTTCCTTGGTAACGTTGCAGGACATATGAGGTAAAAAAAAATTGACTATATGGAAAAGGGAATGATATGGTACAATTCCGGTAATACCATGGACATAAACAAGGCTTCATTTTACAGTACAGTTTCACTTTACTTACTGAGTAAATTTTCATGTTTTCCTTGGTAACGTTGCAGGACATATGAGGTAAAATAAAAATAAAAATGTGACTATGGAAAAGGGAATGATATGGTACAATTCCGGTAATACCATGGAAATAAACAAGGCTTCATTTTACAGTACAGTTTCACTTTACTTACTGAGTAAATTGTCATGTTTTCCTTGGTAACGTTGCAGGACATACGAGGTAAAAAAATGTGACTATATGGAAAAGGGAATGATCAAGTTATAGGGACGTCCCGCCATTTGGAGCAGCCATCTTGACGGAATAGAAAATGCTAAACCGCTGGTGATAATACAGCCAGAGACGGGCTCTGATACAGCTCGTCGCGAAATATTCATCTATTCTTCTATCATGCCCGAGCGATGCTGTGATACCGATAGCCTGCTAAGCTTGTGTATGCTTTTAATGAAGCTCCGGTGTAGCGTGATGGGAAGTGGATAAGGTAACTTAGCTGTAAATGTCACCGAACCATAGACGCACCGAACTCAATGTCAGGAAGTTTTTCCACATTTAATGCCTGTAAAAAGAACTTGTGGTGCTTCATATGGATCTATGATTCCTAATTCCTTTATCTTCCTCTTGTATATTTCTTTTTGTGATGACATGACGTGAACAGTTAGCTGACGGCCGCTGTGCTAACGTTAGTAATAGATAGTGGTCAGTGTTCGTCTAAACCAGTGACCGCGACGCTGAAGTGTGTGAGAACAAATGAATAACATCAGTGTGAACCACGAACATTTATTTATGTGGATTAAATATTTAAATTTTAATCATTCTGTGTCATTTTTCAATGTCAATCTTTTCATTATTTACATGTTTATGCCCAAAATGCTATATTATTCAAAGTAGTTGACTGTCATTCTCCTCTATGCTGTGTACGTTATTGATTAAATAGCCTAGCCTATTTAACATCGTTACAGGCACGATCGCGAGCATTCATTCATTCAACTATTTTAAAAGACTGGAATAAACACCAGCACACACAAGCAATCTTTTTATAGTCAATTTAATTAAAAAATGTAAACCCAACAGGTATGAAATGTCAGAAAGAGAGAAAAAAAAAACGAGCATAGGACTGCTGCAGCTTACTGGATATTTAGCCTATTTATTATTCAGATTGCACAGTTGTAAAGAAAATATATTTATAGGAACATTTCAGCAGGTTCAAGATAATTAATACAGTGACCATTATATACTATTATATTATTTTAATCAATTCGCAGCCATAAAACATGTGATAATCCGCATTCTCATGTATGTAGGTGCGCTGAAGTATTCCGTCAAAATGGCTGACACGCGGCTAGGGGTCACGTGACTGGGAGATCCCTATATGGTACAATTCCGGTAATACCATGGAAATAAACAAGGCTTCATTTTACAGTACAGTTACACTTTACTTACCGAGTAAATTGTAAAAACATCTGCAAGAACATACCCAGTATTTAAGATGTGCCATGACATTATGAAAAACTGTTCCTGCGGGGTAGTTACCAGGTAAGTGTAAGGTAAATTATTTGATAAACCCTCTATAAATGGGTGTAGCAATGAACAACAACTATGTAAGACAAGGTCATTTATTGGAAACTACGTCTTAATTTCAAGATAGTAATAAATAAACATGGACTGTTACCAACATAACTCTAGGATAACTACAAACCTAACTTGAATTGATGAGTAATACTGGAGGTGTTTCTAAAAATTGGCTGCCTACATTCTGAGGAAGTACACAATTAAATCGGAGTTATTACCAACCTAAACAGGTAACAAGTACACAGTAGCCTACTTTGTTGAGTTGATATTTAACAGTGGTGTTTTTTTCCCTGGTAGTTTCTCTGTAATTGCATACTAATCACCTTAAGTAATTACACACTAAAATACTATAATTTACCATATGCTTACCAGGTAAATACCTAGTAATTAGTTTGTAGTTTCTCTGCATTTACATACTTGTTACCTGTGGTAATTACCAATAAACAACTATAACTTACCATGTATTTACTAGGTAAATACCTAGTAATTAGGGGACTGTAAAATAAAGGGTTACCCAACTTTTTATATGACTTTCTTTACATAAACACAAACAAAGATTTTGAAGAAAATAATCCATCTCTGTGAGTCCACATAATACAACTGGATTGCAACCCATGTATGTTTGACAGTTGGTTGGAAGCGATTGTTATTAGTTAAAACAGTTTAAATTATTAGTATTTTTCTTATCTATTGTTTCACTTGAGAAGACTGATTTATCACTGGGGTCATATGGATTATGGTCACAGTAACTGTTTGTGATTTTAAAAGCGTCTTTAGGACTGGATTATTATAATAATCCGGAGATGGATTATTTTCCTAAAAATTGTAGAGATAAGGGAATGAGTACTGCGTTGCAAATGCTATGGGAAAACTCCTTTCTCGAGAATATTGAAGCCTTTATTTTAAAACGCATTGCAGCTGCACAGCAGAGAGCATGACAGCTCGATAGAGCGAGCTGATAGGCTATGCTGCGGCAACTGCACAAACCTATGGCGAATCCGCAAAGGTAAACGGTCCAATCGGAGCGCTTGGCACCTTGCCAACCTGAGTGCGCCAAAATAGGCGTGGCTGAAGAGTATAAATTCAGAGAAAATTCGCCATATGACAGGTTTAATCGACTGAAGCGAAGCACCTGATATAAGCAAAATAGCCACAGCAGGCAACGCAGTACTCGTTCCCTTAACTCTAAGGGAACCGAGGTTACGAAAGTAACCGAGTACGTTCCCTTACGAGAACGGTTCTCTCATACTGCGTTGCAAACGCTATGGGAACCCAATTTAAAACGCTGTGCTATTCGCCGGTGACTACTCTGAATGTGTCCGGGGAGACCCGGGACTGATAACAGAGTAGTCTAAATATCATAGACCAGAATGACGGGCCTTAAATGATATACACTGTATATAGTGAAGCACAAGGGACACTAAGTCACACATAGGTCTGGGTCTGGAGAGCCAGGGCCCTTAATGGATAGAATTTGTGCCTGTAAGGCGGGGACCTCTAGGTTATAGAACCTTGCAAATGTGGACGGGGCGGACCAGCCGGCCGCCGCACAAATGTCTTCAATGGGGATCCCGCTGGACCATGCCCACGAGGAGGCAATGCCTCTTGTGGAATGAGCTCTTACACCTATGGGACACGAAAAGCCCAGAGAGGTGTAGGCCAGAGAGATGGCATCTACAATCCATCTTGACAGTGTGAGTTTTGTGACTGGCAGCCCCTTGGTGCGGCCCCCGAAACAAACAAAAAGCTGTTCAGACTGTCTGAAAGAGGCAGAACGCTCCAGATATATTCTCAGAGCTCTGACAGGGCAGAGCGTGAGGGCATCGCTATCTTCTTCCGACACGGAAAGAGCTGATAGGGAAATAACCTGGGCTCTGAACGGAGTTGAGAGCACCTTCGGTACATATCCATGTCTTGGTTTAAGGATGACTTTGGAGTCATTAGGCCCGAACTCAAGACAGGAAGCGCTCGTGGAGAGTGCTTGTAAGTCCCCAACTCTTTTAACTGACACTAGTGCTAGCAGCAGAGCGGTTTTAACAGAGAGGGATTTCAGATCAGCCGACTGAAGCGGCTCGAAGGGAGGTCCCTTAAGGGAAAGGTCCCAGGCCGGCACCGAAGGAGGCCGCGGCGGGTTAAGTCTCCTGGCTCCTTTAAGGAAGCGAACAATGAGGTCGCTTTTACCCAAGGAAGAGCCAGCCACCGGTGAGTGAAAAGCTGCAATAGCTGCTACATACACTTTGAGCGTGGAGGGGGAGCGTCCCACGTCCAACAGCTCTTGGAGAAATGTAAGTACCCTTGGTACTTCACAGTTAAGTGGGTCGAGATTCCGAGCTAGACACCAGCTGGAGAAAACTGACCATTTGAGGTGATAGAGGCGTCTCGTGGACGGAGCTCTAGCCTCCATTATGGTGTTTAGGACCCCTTCTGGGAGGCCCTGGGGTACCCGTTCAGGGGTCATACATGGAGGGCCCACAAGTCGGGACGGGGGTGCCAGATTGTCCCGTTCGCCTGCGTGAAGAGGTCGCTCCTCAGCGGGATCAGCCACGGAGCTGTCATGGACAGCTCCATCAGCTCTGGGAACCAAATCTGGGTTTGCCAGAGGGGGGCTACGAGAAGGACTGCGCACTTGGTGTTCCTGATCCGTTCGATGACCTGAGGGAGCATCGAGAACGGAGGAAATGCATAAAGGGGGAGGCTGGGCCAATCGTGGGCCAGCGCGTCCCTGTTCTTTGAAAAGAATATTGGGCAATGAGAGTTGTCTTCTGAGGCGAAGAGGTCCAACTCTGCTTTGCCGAAGATTTCCCACAACAAAAGCACCGTCCAGGGATGGAGAGACCATTCCTCTGGGGGAACATTGCCCTGAGACAGCATGTCTGCTTCTGTATTCATTGTGCCCGGCACGTGAGCTGCCCTGAGTGAGCGCAGGTTGGCGTGAGCCCATAACAGTAGCTGTTTGGCTATAGTAAACAGGTTGCGAGACCTGAGGCCGCCCTGGCGATTTATGTAGGACACCATGGCCATGTTGTCCGTACGGACCAAGACGTGGTGTCCCGCCAGATATGGGAGGAAGGTTTTTAGGGCTAGATAAACTGCTGTCATTTCGAGTCAGTTTATGTGTAGGCGTTTCTCCGAGCTTGACCAGAGGCCGGAGGTAGGCCTGCCCTCGTACAGGGCTCCCCAACCGAGGTTGGAAGCGTCTGTTGAGATAACTCTCCTCTCTGAAACCAAACCCATGTTTACACCCTGCTGGTACCAGCTGGTGTTCCTCCAGGGGGCCAGAGCTCTGGTAAAGCGCTGGTTTACCCTGATGTTCATGAGGCCCGAACATGGGCTGGGCTGGAATTTGCGGTCTTAGCCATAGCTGAAGGGGGCGCATACGCAGTAGACCTAATTGGAGTACTGAAGATGCCGAAGCCATAAGGCCCAAAACCCTTTGAAACGTTCTGAGGGGTACATAGGAGCCCGCTTTGAACGACGCGGCGAGCCGCTGTATTGTTAGAGCCCGGCCCGGCGTCGGCCATGCTCTCATTTTGGCTGGGGGACAGCACACTCTTGGCAAAGTTTACCCTGAGCCCCGAGGCATTCTAGATGGCCAAGGAGCCAGGCTTTGTGAGTGTGGGACTCCGCCTCTGACTGAGTCAGTATGAGCCAGTTGTCGAGGTAGTTCAGGATGTGCATTCACAGCTGTCTCAGGGGGGAGAGAGCCGCATCCATGCACTTCGTGAATGTACGAATGCTAGAGCCAGTCCAATGGTAGGACTGTGTATTGATATGTCTGCCCCTCGAAGGCGAATCTTTAGAATGGCCTGTGATGGGGGTTTACTTGGATGTGAAAGTAACTTTTAGATCTACTGAAAAGAACCAATCTCCTGGGCGGATCTGCACTAGGATGTGTTTGGTCGTGAGCATCCTGATGGCCGTACCATGAGGCCCTTGTTCAGGTGTCTGAGATCTAAAATGGGTCTTAGACCGCCATCTTTCTTCGGGACGAGAAAGTAACGGCTATAAAGGCCCGACTCGCTTTGTCTCGATCGCCCCTTTTGCTAGTAGACTCGCCACTTCGGAGCAGAGGACATGAGCCATAGTGCTCCCTACCGAAGTGTAAGTTATAGCGCGAAAGCGCGGAGGCCTGCGGGCGAACTGAAGTGAGTACCCGTTCACTATTGTATTCATCACCCAATCTGACACATCGGGGATGGCTCGCCAAGCCAGAGCGAGTATTGACGCCGAACTTCTCCGCGTTATCACTCGCGCAGTCGACGAGCTGGGACTGGACTGGCTTTCCCCAGGAGAGCCCGCTAGAAGCCTAGCCGCCCGCTAGAAGCGCTCTGCGAAGCCGCTGACGGAAGGGTCGAAGAGACCTGTTGTGGTCTTGTCCGCATCCCTGATCTCAGTTAAATTCAGCCACAAGTGGCGCCCCAGAATAACCAGGCTGGCCATGTTGCGGCCGATGGCCTGAGCAGTGGTCTTGGTGGCCCGTAGTGCCAGGTCCGTAGCACTGCGGAGATCTTTGAAGGCGTCCGGATCGGGCCCTGACTCGTCCATGGTACGGAGGAGTTTGGCTTGGAACACCTGGAGGATCACCATGGTGTGCAATGCAGAGGCGGCTTGACCGGCGGCAGCGTAGGCGCGACGGGCCATAACGGAAGTAGTCCTGCACGGCTTAGACGCTTTCGTTCTCCAACTGCCTGCAGTGGGAGGGCACAGATGAGCGGCGACCGCTTCCTCTAGCGGGGGGAGCTTTACATAACCCTTCTCTTCAGCGCCGTCAACGGATGAGAGCGTAGCAGAAGCAGAAGAGCGCGTTTGCACTGAAAAGGGCGCGCGCCAGGATTTAGTAAGCTCACTGTGGACTTCGGGGAAGAATGGAGCGGCACGCTGGGGAGGAGCCTGTTGGCGCCCCGGCAGGAACCATTCATCAAGGCGGCTTCTAGCGGGGTCTCCTGGGGAAAGCCAGTCCAGTCCCAGCTCGTCGACTGCGCGAGTGATAACGCGGAGAAGTTCGGCATCAATACTCGCTCTGGAATCGATTCTCTCAGTCTGAGAAGAAGGGGCGGGGTCCGCGGAGCCCGACCAATCCTCACACTCAGACGCCACCACAGAAACTGCATCATCGAGGTCCTCTGCTGGTCCTCTCCATCGAGATCCGCCGAAAGAGACGAGTGCAGATCGCTCTTCGCGAATAACACAGGAGAAGTGTCAGAAGGTGTGGGCGAGGCACGCGGGGACGGACCCGGTGTGCACACGCTCAGATCACCGCGCTCGTGGATCCTCTGCTCGCGCCGCTTCTTCCTTCGGTGCTCGATGGGCGCCGGGGACGGAAGATGGGCGGGCCCGCTCTCTGACGTAGCGAGAGCGAGCCTGGATCGAAGCGCTGAGACCGGCATGCTGTCACAGGAATGGCAGCCGCCTTTAGTGAGTGCTGCCTCGGCGTGCTCAGGACAGAGGCAGACAGCACACTGGGTGTGTCTGTCCGACACATGGAGGGGAATCCCGCAGGATTCGCAGATGGGGAGCGGCATTTGCAACAACGCGCTCTGCTCTTTTAGACAGAGAAAGCTTTAAAGGATATGCTCGTCGGATGCCACAGGGAAACGATCAGCTGGCGAGATGACGCCAGTGCTGAAACTGTTCCGCTGAAGAGGCTGTTCCACGACGAGAAGGCTTCTTTTCCGGAGAGGTCAGCGAAAATGAGGTGAGAAACAAAGCTCGAGCTGAAGGAGATAAATCTGTCATATGGCAAATTTTCTCTGAATTTATACTCTTCAGCCACGCCTATTTTGGCGCGCTCAGGTTGGCAAGGTGCCAAGCGCTCCGATTAGACCATTTACCTTTGTGGCTTCGCCATAGGTTCGTGCAGTTGCCGCAGCACAGTCTATCAGCTCGCTCTATCAAGCTGTCATGCTCTCTGCTGTGCAGCTGCAATGCGTTTTAAAATAAAGGCTTCAATATTCTCGAGAAAGGAGTTTTCCCATAGCATTTGCAACGCAGTACTCGTTCCCTTATCTCTAAGGGAACCGAGGTTACGAAAGTAACCGAGTACAATTTTTAGGAAAATAATCCATCTCCGTGAGTCCTAAAGACGCTTTTAAAATCACAAACAGTTACCGTGACCATAATCCATATGACCCCAGTGATAAATCAGTCAATTTTAAAATAAAGGCTTCAATATTCTCGAGAAAGGAGTTTTCCCATAGTGTTTGCAACGCAGTACGAGAGAACCGTTCTCGTAAGGGAACTCCATTCGCGTTTATCTGTAGAAAGAAAGTCATATGCATCTGGGATGGCATGAGGGTGAGTAAAAGATTATTTATTTATAAACTATTCCCTTAAAGGAGAACTCTGGTCAATTTTAACATTGAGATAATTTTTTTGTACATTTGGAGTGCTGTCAGTACAGAGAACAACGACAAAAATCGGTGTTGTCTACACCGTGTTATCCTCGTTTGTCGATTGTTGTTCTCTGTACTGACAGCACTCCAAATGTACAAAAAAATGAGCTCAATGTTAAAATTGACCGGAGTTCTCCTTTAAAGGTGCAGTGTGTGATTTTTAGTGGCATCTAGTGGTGAGATTTGCGAATTGCAACCGGTCAATAATTCGCGGCCTTTCCTTGAAATTTCAAACTCGAATGAGAGGCTACGGTGGCCGACGTAGGAAGCCGCGTCTTTTTCTGCTGCTTCTCATTCAAGTTAGTGATGAAACGCGCTCTGTAGCGCTGTCTGTTCGCTGTCGGCTACGGTAGAAACATGACGTCACGATATGTCGACCTTCATAGAAGGGGGTGGCCGCGGTTATGTACATATAAATGACTCATTCTAAGGTAATAAAAACATAACGGTTCATTAAGTAAGGTCTTTATACACCACTGAAAACATAGTTATGGATCTTATATTGCATTTCTGTCAATAGATCCTCAGAAATATCACACATTGCACCTTTAACATTTATATCCTGTTGGTTATGCTAGTCTAGGATCAGCATAGACTAATAAGAAAAAAGTGCAACCTTTTGTGTATTTGTGAACTGTGTTAGTTTTAATCTAGAGCTCCAAAGAAATTAAAATATATTGCATAATATCAGGTGTTTGAAGATCCTCTGGGTCAGCATCAGAATTTTGTTCATGGAAAAGTTGCCCCACTTCCTGGAAAATGAGAAAGGATATGTATTATAGTCTAACAATACAAACTGCTTTGAACTCCCACATAACAAATTGCAGACTTAAAATATTTATTTCAAACATATAAATAAATAATATAGTATTTTAAGGGGATTTTGCAGTTCTAAATATTTACCTCTAAGTTATTCTCCATTTATCATCTGTAATACCTTAAGGTAACAGTAAATGGCAGTATAGCCCTATATATAAATATAGTCAAAATTACTTGTGTGTATTAGGTTTTACGTTTGGACATATATTTTGACATTATTAAAGCCTACTTTTTGTCAAAGTTGTCAAATAAAAATTGTTTTATTCATTTGAAGTGACAATTTTTGCATTTTTATCACAGTCAATCTGGACACAGAAAAAGCATTTTGTTACTCATACTAGCATATAATAGCAAAATAAGTTGCACAAAGGTAATCAGAATAAATATTGACCGTGCGACTAGGGCGATATTTAAAATTAAATGTTTAGCCTATATACTGTATCATGAACAGAGACGTGGTCTGTGGTGAAGTCCTGCCTCTCCTCCTCTTTCAAAAACTCTGCAATGAAAATCAATCAGCAATTGACAAATTCAGGTTCAAGTAGCTTTATTGGCATGGAAAAAAATCTTTATTGCCAAAGTTGACAGCACTCTGTGCGGCGAATCAGGCCATGATTGACGGCGCTCTGGTCCAATCTCCAATGGCATCGGCCATTGTCAGAGACACTATATTTAGGACTGTACAGTACTCTATATGATCTATACAATCTAATCAAAGCAAATATGATCTAATCGAAGACTGTATGTAGATAACCAGGTCCTGATTGGGCTAAATCAAGACAATTGCTCCTCTCAATGAGCTTTAAAATACCTCTCCACCTAAAAAAGTAAGTAGCTTATGTAACAATATGTGTATTGTGAATTGTTGCAAGAGACTTGCATGTATTGTATGGGGGGCACCCGTGTTGTTGTGGGTGAGATTGCGGGAGGAATCAGGAAGTAAAGTGGAGAGTTCAGAATTACATGCAAGCCTGTTTCTTTCATGAATATAACACACACAGAATATTGAAACATTGTGGCAGCGGTACATGATCAACGGTAAAGACTGAAAACAAACCGCTGGGGAATCCAATGATCGTTATTCCGTCGAGGAACCTAGTTGAGAGAGCGCAAGTGTGGATAACTGCTGTTCAAATCAGAGAGCGCATCTGAGTGTTTTCTTCGGAGGTGGGGCTTTCACGGATGGACAGGATTATACGAAATCCATGTGAGTAAATGATTGATCGCTCAAACCTGCAATAATAGCTCTAGCACAATGGAGAGAGCATTGAAACCACCAGGGAAAATAGACTTTGATGACCGTAATTTGGCGATTGCATGGAAAAGATAGAAAGAAGAAATTAATTTGTATGTAGATCTGACTACGGAAGACAAAACGGATGAATATAAATTTAAAATTCTACATTACTTAATTGGAGAAAAGGGATGAGAAGTGTGCCAAACTCTTGGATATAGAGGGTTTATTGATTGATGAAGTGATATCAAAGTTGGATGGATTTTGTGATCCCAAGAAAAAGGAGACTGTTGAAAGATACAATTTCTTTACATGCAACAAGGGTCAAGAGGAAAGTCTAGACAAATATGTGACTGAATGAAGGACACTGGCAGCAACATGCAATTTTGGGTTTACTTCATAAGAGACAGAATCGTGTGTGGGACATGGGACTCACACTTAAGGGCACACTTGCTCAGAGAGTGATCTCAGTTCGGAAAAGTGTTAACAGATAGGAAGAGCTGCAGAGCTGTCTAAACAGAGAGCCAAAGTTATTGAGAAACAGACATCAGCTACACTACATGCCATGTCTACAAAAGAGAAAAAAAGAGAAAAATGAGAGCCCTCATGGGAATAGGGCATCATAAAATGCAGATACTGTGGCCAGAAACATGAGAAGAAGGAGAAATGTCCTGCATTCGGGCAAAAGTGCAAATCATGTGGTTAAAAACAACCACTTTGCAGTGGTTTGCAAAAGTATGAGGACCAGCAGAAAAAAAGGCCGTTTTAGCAATGGATCAGGCAGATGTGGATTCGGAAAGTGAAGATGAAGTATGAGTATAACTTTGAGCACAGTGGGGGGTAGTATTAACATTGTGAAGCGTGACCCTGACCCATATACCGTCTTGCAGCTAAAAAAACAAAACAAAAAAAACCAGTTCAATTACAGTTAGACTGTTGTGCCACATGCAGTGTAATCCCAGCAAATCTAATAAAAGGTATACAACCTGTAAAATCCACGCAATGGGAAATAATACAAACTCAAGTTCATTGTAGTGGAGAAAGATGCATATAGTCCCATTCTGGCCAGTAAAGCATGCCAGGAAATGCAGCTGATTAATGTGATTAATCAGAACATCATGGCTGTTGGTGAAACCAGGGAGGAGTTAAAGCAGTGGACTGCAGAACAAATAAAACAGGACTATGCAGATGTCTTTGAAGGAGCTACCCAAAAGAAGAGTTTCCACAGCTTTTTATGAACTCCTCAAAAAAGAGCTAGCAGACTTGCAAAGGCGAGGCATTATAGCACCGGTTGATAGAAGCACAGACTGGATTAGCAGCATGGTTATAGTACAAAAAACCCTCTGGACAGCTGAGTGTGTATATCGATCCAAAGCCCCTCAACAAAGCGCTCAAGAGAAACCACTATCCATTATCCACAATTGAGGATGTACTGCCCGATTTGAATGGAGCACGGGTCTTTTCAGTCTGTGATGTGAAAAATTGATTTTGGCATGTGGAATTAGAGGAATAATCCAGTTTTCTCACAACATTTGCCATACCCATGGGACATTATCGGTGGCTACAAATGCCAATGGGAATCAGTCCAGCACCAGACATTTTTCAAAGGAAACTGAACCAAGTGATGGAAGGTATCCCAGGTGTAAAAATCATTGTAGATGATATACTGATTGTCGGGAAAGGAGACAATGATGAGGAGGCAAGATCATGACAATAATATAAGGATGCTGCTGGACAGGTGCAGAACATGCCATGTGAAATTCAATCCTGAAAAAATGCGCTTGAGGTTGAAGGAAGTTCCCTACATAGGACACCTACTCACCTCAGAAAGGGTAAAGGTAGACCCAGGAAAAGTGTCAGCCATTAAACAGATGCCCAGACCCACTGATGTAAAAGGGGTGCAATGTTTTCTGGGCATGGTCAATTACCTTGCCAAATTTTGTATTCATGCCTCAGCACCCACCGAACCTTTATGACAACTGACTCAGAAAGATGCGGTATGGGAGTGGTCAGAGAATCAGGAACAAGCCTTTGAACATATCAAGGAAGTTCTCTTACGCAGATGGGAGTTTTACTTACTCAAACATGTTCTGAGGGCAGAAAGGAAAATGATTGGTTTACAGTTTCAACCAATGAAACTGAAGCAAGGGCGGGGTTTAGACGTTTGAATTTGAGATGCGCTGCGGAGGGATTTCTTGAGGAATAGTCGGAAGAAAAGACAGATGTTCGTGGGAGAACGCATTTATTGCAAGGTAAGTGAATTTACAACTATATTTTGTTAATTCAACATCCTCTAATGTTTACTAAGATAATAAGCGAACATTTAAAAATGCACAGAACTAATCATCGTCTAAATAACGTATTGTATGCATTTTGATTTGACTGTTTCATCAGTAGAGCAAAACAAAGCTGCTTATGGGGTAACTAGTGTAAAACATGCTTTTCCAATGCTTCCTCGCTGTCTGTTAAATTGATATGCGAGAACAGAACTCGTTCAAATTTTCCCCGGTCAAAATGATACATCTCCCGCCTTCGCGCTGCTCTCAGGGCAGGAGTACTCGATAGATTCAAACTGCTGTTATTTTAGTGTATTACGCGCTGCTCTCAGGGCAGGAGTACTCAATAGATTCAAACTGCTGTTATTTTCAGTGTATTACGAGCTGCTCTCAGGGCAGGAGTACTAAATAGATTAAAATCGCTGTTATTTTCAGTGTATAACGCGCTGCTCTCAGGGCAGGAGTACTCGATAGATTCAAACTGCTGTTATTTTAGTGTATTACGCGCTGCTCTCAGGGCAGGAGTACTCAATAGATTCAAATCACTTTTATTTTAGTGTATTACGCGCTGCTCTCAGGGCAGGAGTACTCAATAGATTCAAATCGCTTTTATTTTACTGTATTACGCGCTGCTCTCAGGGCAGGAGTACTGAATAGATTCAAATCGCTTTTATTTTACTGTATTACGCGCTGCTCTCAGGGCAGGAGTACTCGATAGATTCAAACTGCTGTTATTTTAGTGTATTACTCGCTGCTCTCAGGGCAGGAGTATAGATTCAAATTGCTGTTATTTTAGTGTATTACGCGCTGCTCTCAGGGCAGGAGTACTCAATAGATTCAAAGCGCTGTTATTTTAGTGTATTACGCGCTGCTCTCAGGGCAGGAGTACTCAATAGATTCAAAGCGCTGTTATTTTAGTGTATTACGCGCTGCTCTCAGGGCAGGAGTATAGATTCAAATTGCTGTTATTTTAGTGTATTACTCGCTGCTCTCAGGGCAGGAGTATAGATTCAAATTGCTGTTATGTTAGTGTATTACGCGCTGCTCTCAAGGCAGGAGTACTCAATAGATTCAAACTGCTGTTATTTTAGTGTATTACGCGCTGCTCTCAGGGCAGGAGTACTCAATAGATTCAAATCACTGTTATTTTCAGTGTATTACGCGCTGCTCTCAGGGCAGGTGTACTCAATAGATTCAAATCGCTGTTATTTTAGTGTATTACTCGCTGCTCTCAGGGCAGGAGTACTCGATAGATTCAAATCGCTTTTATTTTAGTGTATTACGCGCTGCTCTCAGGGCAGGAGTACTCAATAGATTCAAATCACTGTTATTTTAGTGTATTACGCGCTGCTCTCAGGGCAGGAGTACTCAATAGATTCAAATCACTTTTATTTTCAGTGTATTCGCGCTGCTCTCAGGGCAGGAGTACTCAATAGATTCAAGCTGCTGTTATTTTAGTGTATTACGCGCTGCTCTCAGGGCAGGAGTACTCAATAGATTCAAACTGCTGTTATTTTAGTGTATTACGCGCTGCTCTCAGGGCAGGAGTATAGATTCAAACTGCTGTTATTTTAGTGTATTACGCGCTGCTCTCAGGGCAGGAGTACTCAATAGATTCAAATCACTTTTATTTTCAGTGTATTACTCGCTGCTCTCAGGGCAGGAGTACTCAATAGATTCAAAGCGCTGTTATTTTCAGTGTATTACGCGCTGCTCTCAGGGCAGGAGTACTCAATAGATTCAAACTGCTGTTATTTTAGTGTATTACGCGCTGCTCTCAGGGCAGGAGTACTCAATAGATTCAAACTGCTATTTTAGTGTATTACGCGCTGCTCTCAGGGCAGGAGTACTCAATAGATTCAAATCACTTTTATTTTAGTGTATTACGCGCTGCTCTCAGGGCAGGAGTACTCAATAGATTCAAATCGCTGTTATTTTCAGTGTATTACGCGCTGCTCTCAGGGCAGGAGTACTCAATAGATTCAAATCGCTGTTATTTTCAGTGTATTACGCGCTGCTCTCAGGGCAGGAGTACTCGATAGATTCAAACTGCTGTTATTTTAGTGTATTACGCGCTGCTCTCAGGGCAGGAGTACTCAATAGATTCAAACTGCTATTTTAGTGTATTACGCGCTGCTCTCAGGGCAGGAGTACTCAATAGATTCAAATCACTTTTATTTTAGTGTATTACGCGCTGCTCTCAGGGCAGGAGTACTCAATAGATTCAAATCGCTTTTATTTTACTGTATTACGCGCTGCTCTCAGGGCAGGAGTACTCAATAGATTCAAACTGCTGTTATTTTCAGTGTATTACGAGCTGCTCTCAGGGCAGGAGTACTAAATAGATTCAAATCGCTGTTATTTTCAGTGTATAACGCGCTGCTCTCAGGGCAGGAGTACTCGATAGATTCAAACTGCTGTTATTTTAGTGTATTACGCGCTGCTCTCAGGGCAGGAGTACTCAATAGATTCAAATTGCTGTTATTTTAGTGTATTACGCGCTGCTCTCAGGGCAGGAGTACTCGATAGATTAAAATCGCTGTTCTTTTAGCGCAGTACTCCAAGCTGTCAGTGAAGGAGTACTTAAGAGATTCTAATTGCTTTGCATTTTCCTAGAAATGAAGTCCTGTAATATTCCTGTATTGCAGGAATATACAGTAGTATTGATACTATGTGCTCTAATAATTTGATACACTAAGCTCAGTTCTAGAATAATTATATTTTTCTCTATAACTAATCATTGTTAATTCTTAAAAAAAAAATAAAAAAAAACATCACTCATAAAAACATTCAGTAAACATGGCTGTCAGCTCCCAGGGCATTACTTTTGTAAAACTAAAGCAAAGTTGTACCACAATACCAAAATATACAGTACAAAATACTCTTTTTTTCTGTTTATATTTTTGCTGGTTTTATAGTCTAGTAAATCTATAGCCCTACACATTTTTAAGGGTATATTTGATTATTTTTAATCATTTTGTTGTTACATAAGTAGACCATTTCTTTTTGGTCTATTATTAACTTGTTCTTTTATCTCATTCTTCAGTTACCTGAAAGAGCTGGCAGAAACTGGATGAATAAAAGGAGCCAACACTGAAGATGCCTGATGCTACCCAGTCTATGATTAACACCTGGATGCAAAGATTGGGAGCGTTTGGTTCCACCTGATACAAGCACTCAATCTCAGTGTTGACTTTGTGATGCATAAATGTGATTGCAAAATGTGGATCTATGTTCAAATACTTAATTTTCCACTGAGTATTGCAGAGAAACAAAGACACTTAATTTCAGGGTTCCTACGCAATTTGGAAAAGTTTGGCATTTGATTTGAGTAATTTCCAAGTATAGAAAAATATTTTTGTTTCCATATTTTTCCCACCATTCTGTTTGCCAAAATATAAAATTAAGATTTTCTAAAAATACATTTATCAAAAGCCGATTGAATACATGGCAAAAGTTTAGTGATCATTTAGAGATTGTTTGTCTTTATCATAAGCGAGTCTCTTTTGAATGTCACTAAATTAATGTGCATTTACCCCTCTACCAGCAACAGATAAAGGAGCAGACTACCATTTAACTCATGCAACATCAAACCACACAGGTTATAAAGCATTTTAGGTTTCTTCTCATCCTGTTAGTGCTTATCACTTCCAGAAAACATTTGTACTGTATACCAAAGATGTAATGTTTTATGAAACATTAATGTTTAATATGGTTAGAAAAAACTAGAGAGAGGATTGCAATTTTAAGTCTGTGTGGAAAAGTGTAAGATTAAAAATAAAGATATTTGAAAATGAACAAAAACATTTTCTTTTACTGTTTCAATTCCCCTTTCTTACCCCAGGGTACCATTTGGAATTCCTAAAGGCAGAGGTGCTGACAGTGCTCAAGGCCTGTAGGTCAAAATGTGTGTACTTCGGGGGTCTACAAATTGTCACACCTTTTACAATGGGGGAAATTGTAATTATTTGATTAGTCGATTTGAACGTCTCACATTTGGGTTACAGACACATGGTCAAGGAAGGCATCAAAGATTATAACAGTTTCTCTGTCCCTTTTATTCTCTGGCTCTCTTTGTCTCTTTCTGCAACCTCTCCCTCTCTTTATATCTCTCATGAAACACTTTACATATATGGGGGTACAATTAATGGTATTTTGGGATGGGATAAGTTTTTATCATCACATCTATTTTGTAACTTTAAGTGTAACCATATATAGTGTCATTAGACCCTTTCAATTACATATAATGTGCTAACTAGTTTTGATTAGGTATTGACTTTGAAGTGCTACCTATTGCAAAACAATATCGTCACTCTATAGCAGCAATCTGCCACATATTTAGCTGTTGTTACAACTTGTAACTACGCTTATTTCTGTTGTTGATTTAAGTAGCAGTGGGTGGTAATGGACAAGAAATATACAGTTTTCCACCATCTTACTGATAACATTGCTTTAGTAATTCGGCAGTCTAGCAGCCTGAACCCCTTGTAGTAAATCCATCCTTACAAAAGTATGGAATTTTGATTTCATTTAATGACTGAACAAAAATTGATTGTAAATAACTAGTTTACTAATTATATTTTTATTGAACTGTCTTTTGGTCCAATTTTGCAAAATAACCAATTCAAGCATAATCATGACTTTCCTTTTTTATAGTATTACAAAACATTTCCAGTGAATTAAATGTATAAAACAGAAACATATCACAAAAAAATGCAGAGCAAAGATGTAGCCTATCATTAAACTGTTGTACTTTTAACTAGCTCATATCATTATTCTTAGAGGTTTTTAATTGCTTTATTATTTTTCTTTTAGATGGGTGTCATTGAACTTGAATGGGCTTCCTGTTTAACCAGGCCCAACGCTACGGGTCGCCTGGTCAAATGTCTGTCAGTTCCTCCTTAAATTCTCCAGATCTGTAGGTCTTCCTGCAAATGAATTACATAAAGATGTTGGTTTCAATGTAAGCTGATAGTCATAAAAAAACAAAACGTAAAATGTATTTCACCTGAAAGCTTCAGTTTCATCCTCATTTTAAAATATTTCCTGGACTATTTCTTTTGTGGAGTAAACTTGGTGCAAGGGACATTAATGAAACCTTATTGTAACGTGGTACCAATGTAAGCAAATAAAATTACTTGTAAAAATCTTAAGATCTTTAAGCTAAAATACATTTATAATGCCCTCAAAACAGCACTAAAGACACAGTTATATTGTGCTTATCACAGTTAGTGCATGTTGAAGTCAATTTTGAATCGGAGTACTCCTGCCCTGAGAGCAGCGCGTAATACACTAAAATAAAAGTGATTTGAATCTATTGAGTACTCCTGCCCTGAGAGCAGCGCGTAATACACTAAAATAAAAGTGATTTGAATCTATTGAGTACTCCTGCCCTGAGAGCAGCACGTAATACACTAAAATAAAAGTGATTTGAATCTATTGAGTACTCCTGCCCTGAGAGCAGCGCGTAATACACTAAAATAACAGCAGTTTGAATCTATTGAGTACTCCTGCCCTGAGAGCAGCGCGTAATACACTAAAATAAAAGTGATTTGAATTTATTGAGTACACCTGCCCTGAGAGCAGCTCGTAATACACTAAAAATAACTGCGATTTGAATCTATTGAGTACACCTGCCCTGAGAACAGCTCGTAATACACTAAAAATAACTGCGATTTGAATCTATTGAGTACTCCGGCCCTGAGAGCAGCGCGTTATACACTAAAATAACAGCAGTTTGAATCTATTGAGTACTCCTGCCCTGAGAGCAGCACGTAATACACTAAAAATAACAGCGATTTGAATCTATTGAGTACTCCTGCCCTGAGAGCAGCGCGTTATACACTAAAATAACAGCAGTTTGAATCTATTGGGTACTCCTGCCCTGAGAGCAGCGCGTAATACACTAAAAATAACAGCGATTTGAATCTATCAAGTACTCCTGCCCTGAGAGCAGTGCGTAATACACTAAAAATAACAGCGATTTGAATCTATTGAGTACTCCTGCCCTAAGAGCAGCGCGTAATACACTAAAATAACAGCAGTTTGAATCTATTGAATACTCCTGCCCTGAGAGCAGCGCGTAATACACTAAAATAACAGCGATTTGAATCTATTGAGTACTCCTGCCCTGAGAGCAGCTCGTAATATAAGTTACTAAAATAACAGTGATTTGAATCTATTGAGTACTCCTGCCCTGAGAGCAGCGTGTAATACACTAAAATAACAGCAGTTTGAATCTATACTCCTGCCCTGAGAGCAGCGCGTAATACACTAAAATAACAGCAGTTTGAATCTATTGAGTACTCCTGCCCTGAGAGCAGCGCGTAATACACTAAAAATAACAGCAATTTGAATCTATACTCCTGCCCTGAGAGCAGCGCGTAATACACTAAAATAACAGCAGTTTGAATCTATTGAGTACTCCTGCCCTGAGAGCAGCAGTTAATATACTAAAATAACAGCAATTTCAATCTATACTCCTGCCCTGAGAGCAGCTAGTAATATAAGTTACTAAAATAACAGCGATTTGGATCTATTGAGTACTCCTGCCCTGAGAGCAGCGCGTAATACACTAAAATAAAAGCGATTTGAATCTATTGAGTACTCCTGCCCTGAGAGCAGCGCGTAATACACTAAAATAAAAGTGATTTGAATCTATTGAGTACTCCTGCCCTGAGAGAAGCGCGTAATACACTACAAATAAAAGCGATTTGGATCTATTGAGTACTCCTGCCCTGAGAGCAGCGCGTAATACACTAAAATAACAGCGATTTGAATCTATTGAGTACTCCTGCCCTGAGAGCAGCGCGTAATACACTAAAATAAAAGTGATTTGAATCTATTGAGTACTCCTGCCCTGAGAGCAGCAGTTAATATACTAAAATAACAGCAATTTCAATCTATACTCCTGCCCTGAGAGCAGCTAGTAATATAAGTTACTAAAATAACAGCGATTTGGATCTATTGAGTACTATTTTAGTGTATTACGCGCTGCTCTCAGGGCAGGAGTACTCAATAGATTCAAATCGCTGTTATTTTAGTGTATTACGCGCTGCTCTCAGGGCAGGAGTACTCAATAGATCCAAATCGCTGTTATTTTAGTAACTTATATTACTAGCTGCTCTCAGGGCAGGAGTATAGATTGAAATTGCTGTTATTTTAGTATATTAACTGCTGCTCTCAGGGCAGGAGTACTCAATAGATTCAAATCACTTTTATTTTAGTGTATTAAAAAAGTGGAGTCAGCTGTAAAAAGTGTAAAATGGCTTCTGGCTAAAGCCAAAAGAGCTGGGGCGGATCCATACCTAGCAATGTTGGATCACTGGAAGACACCTACTCAGGCTGTAGATAACAGCCCAGCAAATGGCACTGATGGGTCGACGAACGAAAATGCTACTTCTGATGTGTGAGAGTTTACTTCGTCCAGGACTGATATCCAACAAATCAGGCAACTATAAGAACAGACAGTTGAGACAAGCTCAATACTATGACAGTGCAGCCAAAGATCTCAAAATGCTGCACTACAAGGACAAAGTGATAGTTGAGCCCCTGACAGGACAGAAACAATGGTGGCCAAAGGCAAAAGTGATAAGACCAGTGGAACAAAGATCGTATGAAATTAAAATGGAAAGTTGACAAATCCTAAAAAGGAACAGAAAACATCTGAGAATGAATGTTCCGGAAGTGAACGAGCTCAGAAAAGATGAAGCGAATACAGATACCATTGTACACACTGACCCAGGAGAGTCTGAAAAGGACTGTGATACAGGGCCAGTCGAAACAAAATTGGAACAACATGCCTCAACCGCGAACCACAATCCCTGTTCAAGTAGTAGGCCTATTAGGAGACCAGTATACCTCAAAGGACTTTGAATGCTCAATAGATTAGCAGTTGTTAAGTTTGGTGAGGCAAAAAAAAAAAAAAAAAAAAAAGCCTTAAGAAGACTGTTGTTGGTAGTTGATACAGTTTAGTGTATTGTTAAAAAAAAAGTAGAAGAAGATGAAAGATGTAACAATATGTGGATTGTGACCTGTTGCCAGAGACTTTTATTATGCATGTATGGGGTGCACCCGTGTTGTTGTGGGTGAGATTGCGGGAGGTATCAGGAAGTAAAGTGGAGAGTTCGGAATTACATGCGAGCCTGTTTCTTTCATGAATATAACACACACAGAATATTGAAACAGCTTACTTATCATCATTTTTTTATACTGGGTTACCGCGAGTATACAATATCTGATAACGTAGATGATAATGATGATATAGCCTAATTAATCTGTGCTATTCCTAAGAAATCATCTAAAAAATGTAGTGTAGCAGCAGATAAAGACAGATAAAATAATTGTAAAAAATTCGTATTAATCCTATCTTTATATCACTAAAATTAAATAAGAAGTCGCGCTTACAGACTCTCACATCCACACATGTAAACACAACACTGACGTCTTTGAGGTCATGAAGCTGTCATGCTAGCCCCGCCCCCACAAGGGATTTGTGCCATTTGTCAGTACAGTACAGGGGTGCGTTTCCCGAAAGCATCGTTGGCCAACTATGGTCGCAAGTTCATCGCAATGTCCATTGAACTCTATTGGTAACGACGGAACTTGCGACCATAGTTGGCCAACGATGCTTTCGGGAAACGCACCCCAGATCAGCGAAAGAAAGAGGAGAATACTACGGTAGCCAAGAGAGCTCAACGCGCTGCAACTGAAGAAAACACATGCATATAGAAAAACACCCGCAAATTAAGAAAACATCTTCATCAGTTTCACAACACATGTGTTGTCCAAATACTCAACCAAATACAGAAATGCGCTGCAAAATTTTACAACACAACCAAATACAGAAACGCGCTGCAAAAGTTCACAACACAACCAAATACAGAAACGCCCTGCAAATGGCACAGACCACAATGCAAATGTTTCCAGGGGACTACAAGAGACAAACTCGGCTGGGACGCGCTTATGGCAGACCGCAGAGCCCTTGAAGTGGGGACTTTGGAGTGAGCAGGGCACTTGATGAAGGGAGCAACGAAAGACAATGTAGTTTCCTCATTATTTTCACCTGGGATGTTCCCATGACAATGCAGCACGGTGTCCATCAGCTGAATAGCTGTTATTACCATAAATATCTAATCTTTTTCTCTATCTTTTTTTAATTTTTTAATTTATTTTAGTTTTCAGCTCATTGTTCTTTTCTCATTAGTATTCTGATGACATTGAACATATTGATATTAATACATTTTGTATATTGTATACAAAGTTGTAAATCATAAACATATAATCTCTGTATGTTTTGCAAAATAAATAAATAAATAAATATAAAATAATAATAATAATAATAATAAAATAAAGTAGATTTTGAGCTGTAAGCATTTCCCAGCCAGGTTCGTCACTTATTTGGGTCCCCTGGAAACATTTCCATTGTGCTCTGTGCTATTTGCAGCGCGTTTCTGTATTTGGTTGTGAACTTTTGCAGTGTGTTTTTTTTGGTTGTGTTGTAAGAATTAGCATTCTGAGCACACATGTGTTGTGAAACTGATGAAAATTTTTTCTTAATTTGCGAGTGTTTTTCTATTTGGATGTGTTTTCTTCAGTTGCAGCGCGTTGAGCTCTCTCGGCCACCGTAGAATACAGTTAGCAAAACATGCAGTTTATTAAAAACAAAGTAAAGTTTTTTTGTTCAGTTTCAACCAGGTTTCAACCCAGACAGCAACATAGTGTCAGCCCAGATCGGTCCCACATCTGGTAAACGATGAAACCATACGTACCAGACGTGGCCCAGATCTGGGCCGACACTATTTTGCTGTCTGGGAAAGACATTTTATTCAGTTTCAATTTATATTTTCATTAGTTTCTTGAAAGGTTACGTACATATTTATTGGCACAAATGTAATTCCATAAAATCCTCCCATAATGGATTAAATCAGACCATTGCCGCTGATTCACTTGAATGAATCAAGTGGTTAGACATTTTGCTTAAATGATTTGCTTAAGCAATTCAGAAATGAAATAAAAAACGACAAAGAAGCACCAACTCACCTTTCCATGTGCTTCTCCCCTCAGGAGGAATTGACTCCACCTACAGCTAAAACTGCGCATGACCACTCGAAAATTTCATAACACCCTACTCATTATTATAAGTAGAGGATAATTGAATCTATTAAGTTTAATAACTTTCCGTGCTAAAAAGTTGTCGTTACTTAAGGTAAGGTCAACAAACTTATTCAAAATCACTTAATTTTATTAGTAAGAGATCATCAGTTACATTTTACAGTGTAGAACCTGTAAGCGCTTCACTTTTTACACTACGTCAACATCGTAAGAGAATGACGTGAAAGAGAAGAGATTGTTGAATAAAGTCATTCTTTTGCACAAATTACTCTCTTTGCTGCATAACATTAAGGTTGAACCACTGTTGTCACATGGAAAAATTATAACTCTCAAAATTATTCAGCTCAAATATGTCATCACCTCATTCCAAATAGTGCATGCAGGTTTCATTAAAAATAACAAAAACATTATTCAGAATAATATTGAAAATGTTATGTGTTTTACAATGTATGTAAATGTAAATGTATGTAAATCACTGTCCATTGCACTGCATCACAAGTAAACAACAATAAAGAGTTAAACAACAATTAAAGTTACAGAAAGTTATGGAATCTATGCATTCTAAATTACATTTATATTGATTCTGGATTAAGGAGTTATTGTGAACATAATCTGGTGCATGTAACTGCTCCAGATGGAAGCCAATAGGGTGGTACTGAGAGCCCCAGCCATGGACAGCTGGACAGCACTTGCTCCATTGCACAGATCTGTAGCACAGCAGAATTTGTTCACTGTGTATCCCGCACCCAAGATGCTTCCACTGGTGTTGTTGCAATCAGATGCGCAGCCACTCGTGGACAGGCTCAGAAAACCAGTCACATTGAACTCTGTTAAGTAATATCCCATAGAGAACACCAGAAGAAACATGTCAGGATATGACTTTTGTTTTCATGTAAATTATTATGATTATGATTATTATTTTAATACTACTGCAAAAAAAAAAAAAAAAAAAAAAAAAAAAAAACCTTGCAAAAATCAACCAAAGAATTTTACTTTAACTTCAACAATTTGTTACATATTTAAAAGTCCTGGCTTATGTAAAATTGTTGAACATGTGCCTTTGTTTGGGAAAGTATTTGTTTAAATGTGTTTTGCCTTTGTACAAATGATTTACAATTACAATTGATAAATATATACAGTATTCTTTGTTTCCATTGTTGCAAATATAATGAAACATGTTAAAACTGACATATGAGGGCATTTGAAGTGGTCCTTAGCTATACAAAAGAGTAAGACATATTTACTACAGTAGCCCACTAATATAAACTGATTTGTGTGCAGTTTAGGGTTAGGGTTTAGCAACTCTCTCTCTCTCTCTCTCTCTCTCTCTCTCTCTCTCTCTCTCTCTCTCTCTCTCTCTCTCTCTCTGTGTCTGTGTGTGTGTGTGTGTGTGTGTGTGTGTGTGTGTGTGTGTGTGTGTGTGTGTGTGTGTGTGTGTGTTGTCTGACCTGCTTTTGCAGTGAAGCAGTTGGTCTGGGAGGTAGTGCAATCCACTTTGGTATAAAAAAAACATTTTCCCAGAACGCCCACTTGACATGAATTACAGGTCAGGGCTTCAGCTGGAGAAGCACAGATAGAGAATATGAAATGAGATGAACATTCTTATAAACTATAATATAATTATCTTGGTAAATTAATTTAAAATCAAAGTGAGTTGGTATCAGAATACAATTAGTTATAATTGTGATTGATCGAATGTTTAAGTGTACACTGTTTTTGTGTAATCTAGAACTATATATAAAAATGACAAAGGCTTTTTTTTTTTTTATACAAGGCATTCCACATTGTAGAATGATAGTAGCCTACATTATATTCCTTTATAGACCAAGAAAACTAGCCTAGAATCTAGACGCACCCTAGCGGCAGCAAATTTTATTTTGCAGCCAGGGTGGTCTAGCAACTCTCCATTGCTCCTTTCGAGCTGGAAAAACCAAACTCTAGTCAGGCCAATCACATCGTGTGTAGAGTCGGCGGGTGGGCTTAACATAATGATGACAGAGTTGCGACGTTCCGCGTGAATTCCCTGCTACTTGAAAACAAAGAATGGCTGATAGGCTAACAGTTTTTTTTTTTTTTTTTTTGCCCCACATACTGTAATTATCACAAGGGCCCGCATTTAACGATCTGTCCCTCACGGACTGCGTGACTTCGCTGACGTTTAATGATCTAATATTTTTTTATTGGTATAATTAAGCTGTGTTATTCATATAGAATAGCCTACACATGAAGAGTTGTGTGTTGCTGGTTACACAGAGGTCCTTTAGTTACCAGTCACTATTTAAATAATCCATATTAAGCTACACTACCAGTCAAAAGTTTTGGATCGTTAAGATTTTTAATGTTTTTAAAAGAAGTCTCCTCTACTCACCAAGGCTGCATTTATTTGATTAAATAATACTAATAGTAATATTGATAATAATAATAATAATAATTATTATTATTATTATTAATATTATGTGAATATATAGTTAAGTGTAATATATTCCTTTGATCAAAGCCGAATTTTCAGCATCATTACTCTTTTTTACAAAAGCTTTCTATTTCAAATAAATGCTGTTCTTTTGAACTTTCTTTTCATCAAAGAATCCTGAAATAAAAATGTAAATAACTGTTTTCAACATTGATAATGAGAAATGTTTCTTGAGCATTAAATCCGCATATATGATTTCTGAAGGATCATGTGACACTGAAGACTAGAGTAATGATGCTGAAAATTCAGATTTGGTCACAGGAATAAATTACATTTTAAAATATATTAAAATAGAAAACAGTTATTTTTAAATTGTCATAATATTTAACAATATTACAGTTTTTTTTATTTATTATTATTTTTAATCAAATAAATGCAGCCTTAGAGAGCAGAAGAGACCGATCCCAAACTTTTGACTGGTGGTGTATCAATTGAGTTTAAAGACATTAATTGACCAATGTAATATAAATTAAAATATAAAAACAATTTTGTTTTTACAAATTGTTGACCTGATGGATTGCTTCATTTCCCCCTACCTGCATCTAATTAAAAAAAAAGACCAAGGCCCTAATCAAATTTAGACTCACTTGGAGTGAAGAATCCAATCACTGCAATGACTCCAAGCACAATTCTGTTCATCATGCCGACAATGCGAAAAGCAGAGAGCAAACTGAATTCTAAAAGGAGAGAAGATCTTCAGATGGTTCTTCTGAGGTGAACGGGTCTTTGGACAGCAGCATACTAGATGGCTTGTTTGAACACGTCTAGATATATGGTCAAGACAATGAGGGTGGAGTTTTTGACAGAGGAATGAATATGTGCAGGTGAAAAGAAGCATTTGAATGTGAAGAATGAGCAGAATATTCTGGTTTGGGGAGTTGAGAGATGACTGATTACTGAAAAACACACACACACTCTCTCTCTTTTTTCATGCTTTTTTTTTAAGACGTAGAACCGTCTCTTTACGACCACAGCACACGTCAAACGAGCGCTGAAGAGGAACAGGTTCCAAAGGAGCTTCAGCAGATTGTGAAAGGCGAATAGTAGACAAGCGAGACAGTGGAACAGTAAATAGAAAATGCTTAAATGTGGAGGCGATTAAGGTAGCGTTAAAACTTTCCATGCTTGTATTTGTTATATGCGTCATATTTTAGACCATCTCTCAAATGTGAGATCACAATGTGTCACAAATTGATATGTAATTTTTTATCTTTAATTCACTAGTTCACACTTACAAATAAGTCAGATAGAATAAATGCGTATTTGGCGTGCTGTCCGCGGAGAGGGCTCCGGGCTCGGTATTCGGCCCGAACCCAGAGTACTCCCCCCGTATTCCTGGCTGTGAAAGAACAAGCCAAGGGTGAGGAGTCGGGGTGGTGGAGGGATGCTGAAACTGTCAAGGAAGTTAGGTGAGTTGACAGAGTGAATATATATATGCTTCCTCTCATGCTGATAGGGTAGACATGGTAATTGTTTGATGAGATGATTGATAGATTGGTTGATTGATTGATTATTTGAACGTGCTCCTCCCGAACTTTGTTTATAAAACATCATTTAAATGCATGATAAATGCTAGCACTGTGCATTTGTACAAAATAGGCACCCATTTTTCCTTAGTTGGTAAATGGAAATGGATCACATTTAAATGTAACAATGTTCACAAATAAAAAGGACGAAGAAGTCAGGTCTGTCGAGGAACATTGGTGAGTATATAGGTCTCCACTCATGCTGATTGGATAGACATGTTGATTACTGATTGTTGACAGCTGGTTGGAATGATGTGATAATTGGATCAATTATTTGAACGTGCTCCTCCCGAACTTTGTTAATAAAACATCATAAAACGTGTTCTCAGGGTCTTTCCCAGGGGCCCGTTCTTCGTACGTCGCTAACTCAGTTAGCTGGATTTGATTGTTGGCGATTTGGCATGATCTTGGATTGTTTGATTCTTCGACGCTCATCCTGGACTTGCTGTCATAGCAACAGGTGCGCAATCTTAAACCTGCTCGGGAGCAGGCTTATTTCATGTTAACAGGATTAGACTGCGGCTTCATAAGCGGAGCTGATACGGAAAGTCCAGCGCAGCACGATAGTGCACTTTCTGAGATATATATTTTTTCTCGTGACTCGTGAGATTGTCGTTTACATTATTAATTTGTTGGAAATGCACATTTATTTTCGACTTGTTGGAGTCGGGCTTTAATTACAGCACAAACTGTTTGCATTGCCCTAAGATTATTTGCGAGTGGCTCTTTCCTTTACACTTTTGCAGATGCGGAGAACTTGATGGAAATTGCTGTCTGTCGTGTCATTCGGAGTTTACCTGGCGCTTTTAGGTTTAAAAAACAGTTGTAGGTTTTTTTTGTGGCATTTCCAAGCCACTTAAGACCCAATGTTGTAAAGCAGTTTTTTTTAAAGCAGGTTTTTTATTTTTATTTATTTTTATTTATTTTTTTAGGCTATCATAATTTATGAAGATCATGCAATCATGACAATGCCGATTACAGTAGGCTATATGTCACTCAGGCTTCACTAACGTGATAGGTACCATAGACTATAGGCTAGACCATAGACTGCCATCAAGGCCTCAATGAAGGGGATTATGTGAACAGAAAGGGGGTTCACAATGTAAATGTGCAGCCCAGTTACTATTGTGATTCTTAATATTCCAGATTAGTAATATTATATTATATCAAATTAAAAAAAGGCAGTTGACTAAAATCTTCCATATCACAAATGTGAAAGCAAAATGGCCAGGATCTGTGCATGACTTAAGAATTTTCAGAGATTCACATTTATGCACATTATTTGAAAGTGGTAAGGAAAGTTCCACAATTAAATATCAAGCTCACTGTATTATATACACTTATGCTGATCCTAACAGAACTGCATTTTTTTCATAGGTGATTATGACATGTTCCTGCCTGCAGACAGGTGTTTTATGACCCCATTCCCTGACCCAAACCAGTTACAATGCAACTCTAGCCAGGACAAGGGCACACAATGAAATGAACTTTGGCTAACTAAAGGGAAGATTTGTCTGAAAAGTCTGAGGGTTGCACACCTGACAGGGCCTGTGACATTGTTGCATGTGCCATATTACACACCATTGCCAAAAAAAAAAAAAAAAAAAACTTTTCATTAAATGTTTAATAAAAGACAAATATGCTTAGTTCCTTGAGTTTTATTTCAATTGTTCTTTGTAAAGAAAAGCCAGTGATCAGGTGCCTGGAACAAGAGATATTAGACACATGCCTCATGCAACAAATAAAAAGGAAAAGTTGGCTATACACTACTTTCTTTCCTTTGGAAAGTTAGAAAATGTCCACTTACTGCACATATTTCAGCCACCACTTTCTTGGGAACAAATACAAGTGTTGGTGTTTTATGTTAAAGTGCACAAAAGAGGAAAACACAATGTCATTACAATGAACTACACTCGGGAAAAATGTGATCAATAACTCATGGCAAAATATTTTTACATTAACATAAGTTTATCAGTATTCACTTTCACAAGTCAAAGCAATTCATCAAGATTTACCAGTTGAAATGACGATACGTCCCTAATTGAATGCATCAAACAATTATTTTACAGTGTAGGCTACTAAGATCTTTTCTTCTTTTTTTTTTCTCAGCCTTTTTCTTGGTTGCTTTTATAAACAGACAACCATTTATTTAACAGTGCCTTTTATAAAAGAGACTATAATATAACTAAAAATTACCATTATGTAGAATATTTTTGTACTTCACTTTTATTTGTTCCCATGTTCTAGTGTGGTGACTCTGACATTACAATGAACAAAGTAATTATGCAATTATTAAAATACAAATATACAAATATATAGCCTAAGTGATAAAAACATCTAACATGGCCACTTCTAACGGATTTAAATTGTCTGCTACTTTTTGCCAGCCCTCTCTCCTGGCTTTTGCAGACTTTGAGGTGTTCCCTGGCGTTTTGATTAAACATTAAAATTCCGAATAAACTTCGACTATTAGTTCTTGCTCTGCTGAGGAGAAAAACTGAGCGCGCTCTTTGGCCACGCCCACGCTGAACAGCCAATAGCAGCGTTGCTAATCAATGTTTCTACTATCGATACATATCCCCGTTTAAACCAGCGCATGAACGCGCAATTATCTCAGATAACTCAATCCAGCTATACTAATCATATCCGGCAAGTGTGTTCGAAGAACCTAATTAGCCAGATCATGATTAGCACAATGATATCATCTTGGATATGTCATTTGATCTCGGATGTTTTAAGCAACGTACGAAGAACGGGCCCCAGGTCTGTGGGCGCCTTTTATTCCATCTCTCCGCCAAGTACTGCAATTAGACACAGGTGTTAATCATTCTTCTCACTGTTCATCTCCACACTCGCTCTCCCCATGCAGACACCGCTTTACCCCCTACCACAGTGCATAAAATAACGAATTTTACATTCTTGCATTTACATGCTGCCTGCTTCTGCCCTTGCCATGTTCACATTCTTGCACATGGAGATTCAACAGATTGTCTAACTGAGAATTGTTGAAGATTTTGTAAGGATAAAAAAATAAAGACTTTTGCTTTCCTGTTCCAACCCACTCCATGGGCCATTTGAAGTTTCTGAAGGCAAAGAGGTGCTGATGGTGATCAAGGCCTGTAGGCCAATATGTGTGTACATTGCGTACATAAGCAAACCCTTATTGTCACACCTTTAGTATGGTGGGGGAAGTTGTAATCTTCTAATTGTCAGTTTGAATGTCTCACATTTGGGTTTCAGTCACGGCCATGGTTAAGGAAGGGATAAAAGAAGATTGTAACTGTCTTTTTCTTGGGGCACTCTGTCTTTGCCTCCTCTTTTCTTTGTCTCTTCTTCTTTGGGGCATTGCTCTTCCTCTATACCTGAGCTCTGCCTTCCATCTCTCTTTCTCTCTACACTTTTTCCCTCTCTCACTATTTCTCTCGCTTTATATCTCTCAGGTAATATTCTACTTATACGCTGGGTACAATTAACTGTGTTTTATAGAATTGTATACATCTAATTTGTAACCAATTCAAGTGTAACTAAAACCAAATACTGTTATTAAACCTTCTCAATTATAACCTGTGCTAACTGTTTTGATTCAGTATTAACATTAACATGCTACCTATTGCAATACACTATTGTCACACTATAGCAATGCTCTCCCACATATTTTGCTATTATAACTGTGCTTATTTCTGTCATTGGTATAAGTAGCAGTGGGTGGTGATAGACAAGAAATGTATCTTGCTTATAATGTTTCTTTAGTCATTCGTCAATCCTGCAGCCTTAACCACTGTAGTGATACCACCCTTACACACACGAACGAAGGCTTTCTCTGCGTCAAGCTGAAGACGAGCCTCTGGTGGGTGAAAAGAAGAGGAATACAATATAGCTGCAAGCAATAATTAAGGGGCCAAACACAAACAATTTACGATAAGTCATGCCAGCATGGCTGGGAGTATCAGACCAACTGCAACAAAAAGCAATTAAAGATATATTAAGATGATTTTAGGCAAAATGGCTGAAAAATCATAAACATGGTCACTAGTAATATGTGATGCGATCTGGGAAAACCCACCACATGGTGAAATTTTACCTATTACAGGTTTTGATATCATATGGATGCTGGTATCAAGCCCTTTCCAAATCTGTTTTTATTTTTATCATAGCTTGTTGGTAGCAGAAGTTCCCTTTCGTGGTCACTCCGAGTTACGTCGGATGACGACGATTGGGGTTTCGCTTAGAAAGCCTCTCACCTTCGAGTATATAAAACGAGCCAATGGCAATGAAATGCCATGGGTCTGCGGAATTTGCATAGCGTATCTCCGCCCACCGCAGGGGGTATATAAGGAAGTACGCTGCAATATGCAGATATGTTTTCGCTTCGGAGCCAAGTTCAGTACTTCACTCCACAAGCCTTTTGAGTGTCATCTCAAATCTCTTCGAGACGAGCGGCTCTTCAGTATGTTTGTGTGACGGCGCTTTCCAGCGAGATCGCATTTCCTGCTGCTGATTTGTGCAGTAATCTGCCGACAGTGAGTGTGTTTCTCCCTGGGCGCTTCAGCACTCTGCTGAGCTTTTCCACTCTCTAAAAGAGCTGCACGCGGCACGTCTTTTTCAAGACGGTTCGCCCGTGTATTTTCTGGATGTGTGTGCGCACTGTGCGGTCATCTGCCTAACGGTCGCGAGCGCTGTTTTGCGTGTTGGGCTTAATCACGCTTGGCAGCGCTCGTTGATGAGTCATGTTTTCATTGCGGGAACATGACCATCGCGATGTTTATAGATCAAGACTCAATGATCTCCATGTGAGTAGAGTCCCCTCTGCCACACCCCAATTTATCTCTTCCTCGAGAAGGGATACTTTGGCTGGTGGCCAGGGTGATCTGAGGGTTTGGTGTGGCACAACAACCGACGAGTCAATTCCTCGGGCCACACCCCCCTCCACATCGCAGACCATGCACTCACAGCATCACAAGGCGGGCTTGATTCCTCTGGAAATGAAGTTTCGACTGCGTTGCCTCCCACGGGAGTGCCATCGTTGCCGGGACCGATCCAGAGCTGTCAGCCATGCTTTCCCGGGCAGCTGAAAGCATCGGCTGGAGTGGCCCCGCCCTCCCCCCGAGCGCTGTAAGCTTCTCCCGGACGTGCATCAGGACGCCTGCGTTGCGCGAGACTCCACGTGACTTTCGCGGCTCGCGGGTGTCCTCCGCCTTCGCTGCTTTCGATCGCACGGTGATCATGGTCTGTATGTTCCCTGTCACTATCGTGGCACGGTCATGCAGTACTGTGTGTCGCCTGCGCCTTCGATGCAGTGCTGTCCCGGGAGTTCTGTCGAACCGGCCGCAGTGGAACGCTAGTCCTTCCCTGGCCAACCCTGGCAGAACGCGGAAAATTTTAACCACGCCCCTATGCTGGGACGCTATGCCTCCCATGCCCGGCCTGGTTGTTCCGCCGCGCACACTACTGACCTCGCTCTCGGGCGACATCGGTACCTGCGTGATCCTGGGTCAGGTGATGTCCACTATGTGGTCCAGACATGGGCTTAGCCAGGTTGATGTGGTAGGGTCTGAGAATTAATTTTCTCAGCTCCCCCATGTCCCAGGCTGAGCTCTTTGGCGGTGTGGCTTCGGCCACCTGAAGCAGACTCAGGTTCTGTACCGATGGTCATCCATCCGTGCGGTCTCCTTAGTCTTCTTCCCGCCAAGGCCCCCTCCATGCGGCTGCTCCCCTCGGGCCTTCACCAGCTCTGAGTAGGAGGAAGTCGCAGGAGGGTGGCGCTGCCCGTCTCCGCCCCTTAGACTGCCACGTCAGCCTAAGCAGCACCCTTGAGGCAGGCAGCCTGGTCGGCGGTGTGGTTGAGGACTGCGCCCAACAGTCTTCGATCACTCCAGAAGCGGACTGAGGCTCTGCACTGACGGTCATCCGTTGGTGTGGTCTGCTTAGTTCGCTTCCCGCCGACGCCACCTCCATGCGGCTCCTTCCCTCGAGCCTTCACCGGTCCGAGCACGAGGAGGTCGCTGGAGGCTGGCACCGCCTCTCTCTGCCCCTTAGCCGGCTAACACCTGGCTAAGCAGCACTCCTGAGATGGGCAGCTTGGAGTTAGGGCTCAGTTCTTCGGGGAGTTGGGAGCAGGACCACTCCTTCCCCCAGTGGAGGGCTGGGGGAGAATCTTGTTCTAAAAGAACTGATGCTCTTTCTCTGAGCTTTAAGAGGCACTGGATGACAGCACGCGCCGCCTACGGGCCACGCTCCTCTCATCCCCCCTCTGTCGCCAGACCCCTGCCAGAGCACGCCCCCGTGGGACGCGCGCCCTCCCCTGGCCTCCTCTGGCAGGATGCGGTTTATGACCGTGCCCCCGCACAGGGCCGCTATGCCACCCTCGCCGGTGCCGGTCATTCCGCCTCGCTGCCCCACCGACGGTACGTCTGTGGTTCGTATGACCCCGCTGGTGCACTTTCTGGAGGTCTGGCTAGAGCTTCCCAGACTGTCCCGCTGGGTCGCGAGAACCATTAGATTCGGTTACGCGATTCAGTTCGCGATATCTCCTCCCCGCTTCAGGGGAGTCCGCTTCACTATGGTCGGGGGCAATGCCCCTGTCATGAGAGCGGAGGTCGCCACCCTACTGGCGAAGGGTGCGATCGAGATTGTCCCTCCATCCGAGATGAAGTCCGGCTTCTACAGCCCTTACTTCATTGTACCCAAGAAGTCCGGTGGGTTACGGCCAATCTTCGACCTGCGCGTCTTGAACCGCTCCCTTCACAGGCTGCCGTTCAAGATGCTAACGGCCAAACACATCCTCCAGTGTGTACGGCCGCAGGATTGGTTTGCAGCGATCGACCTGAAGGACGCCTACTTCCATGTCTCCATTTTACCTCGACACAGACCGTTTCTACGGTTTGCTTTCGAGGGGCAGGCATACCAGTACGCGGTTCTCCCTTTCGGGCTAGCCCTGTCTCCTCGCGTCTTTACGAAGGTCGTCGAGGCAGCCCTTGTTCCCCTCCGGGAACACGGGGTTCGCATCCTGAACTATCTCGACGACTGGCTAATCCTAGCTCACTCTCGAGGCCAGGTTTGCGAACACAGGGACCTAGTGCTCCGGCACCTAGCTCGTCTGGGCCTTCGGGTCAACTGGGAGAAGAGCAAACTCTGCCCCGTGCAGAGGATCTCTTTTCTCGGTATGGAGATCGACTCGGTCGCCATGTGCGCGCAGCTTACGAGCGAGCGCGCGCAGTCACTGCTGACTTGTCTTCGCCAATTCGAGGGCAAGAGTGCGGTTCCACTGAAACTATTTCAGAGGCTCCTGGGGCATATGGCATCCGCAGCCGCAGTAACGCCGCTGGGATTGCTTCATATGAGACCGCTTCAGCTTTGGCTTCGCGATCGAGTCCCGAGGTGGGCATGGCAACACGGCACGCTTCGAGTCCCAGTGACTCCAGCCTGCCGTCAGACCTTCACCCCGTGGACGAACCTCAAGTTTCTACGGGCCGGAGGGCCCTTAGAACGAGTTTCCCGGCATGTTGTTGTATCAACAGATGCCTCCACCACGGGCTGGGGCGCCATGTGCAATGGTCATGCTGCCGCGGGCTCCTGGATAGGACCCCAGCGCCTTTGGCATGTCAATTGCCTCGAGTTGCTGGCTGTGCGTCTCGCCCTGCACCGCTTCCGTGCGCTGCTCAGGGGTCAGCACGTACTAGTCCGATCAGACAATACCGCGACAGTAGCGTACATCAACCATCAAGGTGGTCTACGCTCCCGCCGTATGTCGCAACTCGCTCGCCACCTCCTCATATGGAGTCAGAAGCATCTGAGGTCGCTTCGAGCCATTTATATCCCGGGACACCTGAACCAGGCGGCCGACGAGCTGTCTCGAGTTCGGCCTCTCGCTGGAGAATGGCGGCTCCATCCCCAGACGGTCCAGCTGATTTGGGATCAGTTCGGCGACGCACAGGTAGACCTGTTTGCCTCCCACGACTCGTCCCATTGCGACCTGTTTTATTCCCTGACCGAGGCCACGCTCGGCACGGATGCACTGGCGCACAGCTGGCCGCGGGGCCTACGCAAGTATGCGTTTCCCCCAGTGAGCCTTCTTGCGCAGACCTTGCGCAAGATCAGGGAGGACAAGGAGCAGGTCATTTTGGTTGCCCCATATTGGCACAACCGGACCTGGTTCTCCGAACTAGTACTCCTCGCGACAGCACCTCCCTGGCCAATTCCTCTGAGGAAGGACCTCCTTTCTCAGGGACGGGGCACCCTTTGGCACCCTCATCCCGATCTTTGGAACCTCCACGTGTGGCTCCTGGACGGGACGAGGCAGGTTTGAGTACCCTACCACCTGCGGTGGTGGCTACCATCACTTCCGCTAGAGCACCGTCCACGAGACATGCCTATGCGTTGAAGTGGAACCTCTTCGTCAACTGGTGTTCTTCTAAACGAAGAACCCACGAAATGCCCGATCAGTGTCGTGCTTTCCCTCCTGCAAGAAGGGTTGGAGCGAAGGCTGTCTCCCTCCACCCTGAAAGTGTATGTTGCCGCCATTGCCGCACATCACGAAGCAGTTGATGGTAAGTCTTTGGGGAAGCACGACCTGATCGTCAGGTTCCTGAGGGGAGCGAGGAGACTAAATCCTCCTCGTCCTCCCCTCGTACCTTCTTGGGACCTCTCAGTGGTTCTAACTGCCCTGCAGAGTGCTCCATTTGAGCCTTTACAGTCAGCGGAGCTTAAGTTTCTGTCTATGTAGACAGCGCTCCTGGTTGCATTGGCCTCCATCAAGAGGGTAGGGGACCTGCAGGCATTTTCGGTTGACGAAGCGTGCCTGGAATTCGGGCCGGCTAACTCTCACGTGATCCTGAGACCCCGGCTTGGATACGTGCCCAAGGTTCCTACCACACCCTTTCGCCAGGTAGTGAACCTGCAAGCGCTGCCCTTGGAGGAGGCAGACCCAGCCTTGGCACTGCTCTGTCCAGTACGCGCCCTTCATGCTTACGTAGACAGAACGCGGTGTTTCAGGACCTCAGACCAGCTCTTTGTCTGTTATGGTGGGAAGCTGAAGGGAAAGGCTCTCTCAAAGCAAAGGTTATCTCACTGGATAGTGGATACCATTGCTTTGGCATACCAGCAGCAAGGTCGTCAATGCCCCCTTGGTGTGAAAGCCCACTCCACTCGTAGTGTGGCTTCTTCTTGGGCTCTAGCGCATGGCACCTCGCTAACAGACATTGTAGAGCTGCAGGCTGGGCGACACCCAACACATTCGCGAGATTCTATAATCTCCGAGTAGAGCCAGTTTCTTCTCATGTACTCGCTTCAACCAGCCGGTACTAGATTCTGCTCAGGTGTCTTCGCTTGCTCGCCATTCCTCTCCACGGACGGGATACGTGCGATCATCTTCTCAGGTGAGTCTGATAAGCTCTGAGTTCCTCCAGCACTGGTTACGTCAACGCCTGAGTTATGCCAATCTGCCATAACACAGGTCTTGCGCTTGACTAGGTGCCTCCATGTGCATGGTCCCCCCTTTGGGCGACCCCCACATGTGTATTCCACTGTAAGTCTCTTTTGAGCGTGTGTCTTTCCCTTGGCAAGCCACCTTGCCACCCCTGGGGTTTAAATATTCCACCTGCGGCTGGACACCTCAGTGATACCCCATATGCATCCCTCTGGGTCATATGTGTCTCTCAAGTCCCCCCCTTAATGGTTGGGCATAATTGCATATTTCTCCTGAGATATGCTTCCCAGTGTACCTTGGTATTCCTGTGTTAAGTAGGACTCCTTCATTCGTGCTATTCTCACAACAGGGAGCTCAGACTTACGCAGGGCACTGGATGACAGCCGAGGTGGCGTGATTAGACTGGAACCCCAATCGTCGTCATCCGACGTAACTCGGAGTGACCACGAAAGGGAACGTCTCGGTTACGGATGTAACCCTCGTTCCCTGAGTAGGGAACGGAGACGTTACGTCTTCCTGCCACTTCCGCTGTATCGCTGAAAAACGCCTGAGTTCAGTCTCGGCTCCTCAGCGAAGACATATCTGCATATTGCAGCGTACTTCCTTATATACCCCCTGCGGTGGGCGGAGATACGCTATGCAAATTCCGCAGACCCATGGCATTTCATTGCCATTGGCTCGTTTTATATACTCGAAGGTGAGAGGCTTTCTAAGCGAAACCCCAATCGTCGTCATCCGACGTAACGTCTCCGTTCCCTACTCAGGGAACGAGGGTTACATCCGTAACCGAGACGTTATGTTTATCTGAAGTCGGCCGATCTCTATGATTTTCTGGAACGGAATTTTGAGAAAAACAGGTTTAAATAACTGTCACCGTTGAGACGCGTCCATCTCGCGATTGTTATGAAACTGCGTGACGTTATAGTTTAAACAGGATTGGCGCGAAATGCGCACTATACACATTCACTGTACATATATGTGGTTTATTTTAAAGGTAAACTATCTTTGTAGTGTTACGAGACGGACAGGTGTATGGGATTATACGGCGATTGTTTTGTTTTTTTCACCTCTGCCCGGCGTTAATGGTCGCATAGAATGCATTAGAGAAAGAGAGTATTTTCAGCTTGACACTATAAATCGCTGTTTTTCTGCACTAAACAAGGGAATTTTGCCAAGATATTTTCAGAGATAAGAGAAAAGATGTTATAGAATAATAATTTAATGGAAAAAAAAATTTGACAAAAAAACTGACATTCAAACTATTTTGGAATTTACTGAAAACGGCCCAGCGCGACATCCGACGGGTTTTCCCAGATCGCATCACATATGATTTAATGGTTTATCACTTTCGACCAATAGGAAGTGCTGTGACCAAATTGATGTGGTCAGAGTAAGGTGACAATGACACATGCAAAGTTTGGTGTCTATACCAAAGCATTACATCCTCCAGTTGTTTTGGCATCATGCCATCAAATTTGTTGATGCGGTATACGAAAACAGTTTTGTCTATCGAGACAAAATCCATAACTTTTTGCCGGCACGGTCTATAGATGATACCATTCGATTTTGGTGAAAATCGGATGAACGGTCAAGGATAAGTAGTTTTTTTAATGGGAGAATTCAAAATGGCCGACAACCAAAATGGCCGATATAGGACACCATTTGACTCGACATGCTGCACTAAATCTAAAGTTACCAGTTTTGTGATTTTTGGCCAAACCATTCAGAACTTATAAAGCAAAAAGAGCCATTTTTTTCATATCTCAAAACATGGGGCACTGTGAAAGTCATTTGTGTGTTATTCAGGAACGGTTTGACAAATCAACTTGTATTCCATAATTTTTTGTTGGCATGGTCTGACGATGATCTGGTTAAATTTTAGTGAAAATTGGAGCAACTGTTTGAAAAAGTAGTCTTTTTTTGGGAAATTAAAAAGTGTGCAATTTTAATTAACTTTCTTGTTAGAACGGTGTCATGTTAGCGGCCCCTAAGTTAATAACTAATGATCTTCGCAACGGAAGTGAATCGATCAATCAAAACTATCTTTAGCTGGACAATAACTTTATCCTAGAGCTGCTGTAAAGCCAAAACAATCTCTGTTACTGTAATTTCCTATTATCACTGTAAAGCTGCTTTGAAAAAATTCATATTGTTAAAAGTGCTATATAAATTAAGGTGACTTGACTTGACTTGCAATCGAATTGTCTATTCAGTCTCAACTAGTGTTGTCAAAAGTACAGACTTCGGTACCAAGTCGGTACTGAAATTTTAAAAATGTGGCGCTTGAGCGCTGTTGAGCAGAATCGTAAACACCTCTGATGTGTAAATATACATTGTGGCGAGCAAGACGAGGCCGAGGGCCGTGAGAGAATGGCGCAAGGCCGGTGGCGTGATTACTGATGAGCGCCACCTGCGCTACGCCCCGGTCTCGTATCTCTCACGGAGGAGCTATGGAAGCATAAAAGGAGGAGCGACGACAGTGAAGGATGAGAAAGGACCAGGGGCCCGTTCTTTGTACGTTGCTTAAAACATCCGAGATCAAATGAGACATCCAAGATGATATCATCGTGCTAATCATGATCTGGCTAACTCGGTTCTTCGAACACACTTGCCGGATATGATTAGTATAGCTGGATTGAGTCATCTGAGATAATTGCGCGTTCATGCGCTGGTTAAAAGGGGATATGTATCGATAGTAGAAACATTGATCAGCAACGCTGCTATTGGCTGTTCAGCGTGGGCGTGGCCAAAGAGTGCGCACAGTTTTTCTCCTCAGCAGAGCAAGAACTAATAGTCAAAGTTTATTCGGAATTTTAATGTTTAATTAAAACGCCAGGGAACACCTCAAAGTCAGACAATAAGACAATACAGACAATTTAAATCCGTTAGAAGTGGCCATGTTAGATGTTTTTATCACTTATTAGCCTAAATTTTTGTATTTTAATAATTGCATAATTACTTTGTTCATTGTAATGTCAGAGTCACCACACTAGAACATGGGAACAAATAAAAGTGAAGTACAAAAATATTCTACATAATGGTAATTTTTAGTTATATAGTCTCTTTTATAAAAGGCACTGTTAAATAAATGGTTGTCTGATTATAAAAGCAACCAAGAAAAAGGCTGAGAAAAGAAAAGAAAAGATCTTAGTAGCCTACACTGTAAAATCATTTTTGCTGCATTAAATTAAGGCCGTATAGTCATTTCAACTGTTAAATCTTTAGTGATGAATTGCTTTGACTTGTGAAAGTGAAAACTGATAAACTTATGTTAATGTAAAAATATTAACACTTGTATCTGTTCCCAAGAAAGTGGTGGCTGAAATATGTGCAGTAAGTGGACATTTTCTAACTTTCCAAAATAAATAAAGTATAAGACTTTGTAATGTCCATTTGTTTCCATTGCACTGGACAGTGAATAAACCCTCTTAGATAACTGTCATATGGAGGAACTAGCCTACCTGCAAGTGCATAAATAACTTTACTTAATTTATATTTGAATGCTTTATGGCTGCAATATAAGTTGCAGGATTCCACATCTACAGAAAGGCCTACAGAAGAGTCTGCACAGACAGAGGAGACATAGGCCTACAGGTGGGCAGTGTATAGCCAACTTTTCCTTTTTATTTGTTGCATGAGGCATGTGTCTAATATCTTTTGTTGCAGGCACTTGACCACTGGCTTTTCTTTACAAAGCACAATTGAAATAAAACTCAAGGAACTAAGCATATTTGTCTTTTATTAAACATTTAATGAAAAGTGTGTTTTTTTGGCAATGTTGTGTAATATGGCACATGCAACAATGTCACAGGCCCTGTCAGGTGTGCAACCCTCAGACTTTTCAGACACTGAAATCTTCCCTTTAGTTAGCCAAAGTTCATTTCATTGTGTGCCCTTGTCCTGGAGCTGCATTGTAACTGGTTTGGGTCAGGGAATGGGGTCATAAAACACCTGTCTGCAGGCAGGAACATGTCATAATCACCAATGAAAAAATGCAGTTCTGTTAGGATCAGCATAACTGTATGTAATACAGTGAGCTTGATATTTAATTGTGGAACTTTTCTTACCACTTTCAAATAATGTGCATAAATGTGAATCTCTGAAAATGCTTAAGTCATGCACAGATCCTGGCCATTTTGCTTTCACATTTGTGATATGGAAGATTTTAGTCAACTGCCTTTTTTTTTTTTTTTGATATAATATTACTAATCTGGAATATTAAGAATCACAATAGTAACTGGGCTGCACATTTACATTGTGAACCCCCTTTCTGTTCACATAATCCCCTTCATTGAGGCCTTGATGGCAGTCTATAGCCTATAGTCTACCAATCACGTTAGTGAAGCCTGAGTGACATATACTGTAATCGGCATGGTCATGATTGCATGATCTTCATAAAAAAAAAAAATAAAAAAAAAAATGCTTTACAACATTGGAAATGCCACAAAAAAAAACCTAAAACTGTTTTTTAAACCTAAAAGCGCCAAGTAAACTCCGAATGACACGACAGACAGCACTTTCCATCAAGTTCTCTGCATCTCCAATAGTGTAAAGGAAAGAGCCACTCGCAAATAATCTTAGGACAATGCAAACAGTTTGTGCTGTAGTTATAGCCCGACTCCGACAAGTCGAAAATAAATGTGCGTTTCCAACAAATTAATAATGTAAACGACAATCTCACGAGTCACGAGAAAAAATATATATCTCAGAAAGTGCACTATGGCTAGGGTTGCCAACCGTTCCGTATAATACGGAATCGTCCCGTATTTGACACTTAAGCCCCTTTCACACAGCGCATTGAACCCGGGAAATTGCCGGCAAATTGCCGGAACGCCTTCTGTGTGAACGCAAACACGACCCGGGTTTAATGCCGGGATCGATGCCGGGTTGGGGACCTAGTAACATTGCCGTGTTCAGTCCCGGGACGCGCGCTGTGTGAACAAAAGCCGTAATAATGCCGTGTCGTAGTGATGACGCTGAAGCCGGGATCGTTCGCCAGCTGTGAAACGGTACGAAATGCGCAATTTTATGATCGAATCAGAGAAATAAATGCACAAGCGTGGTTTCATAAGCAGCTCATAAGCAAACTGAAGACGCTGCTGAGACATTACAAGTCACATCGATGTCACGTGTCTTTCCGGAACATACACGGGTTGTGTGTGAACGCGCTCTCTGATTCCGGAAAATCACTGGCAGTGTGAATGAACCAAAATCAAATGAACCCGGGTCAAATCCCGGGTCACTTTATCCGTGTATTTTCCGGAATCTCTGTGTGAAAGGGGCTATAAAAGTCTTTTTCCGTATTGAACTGATACGGAACGCACTTTGTTCCGTATTTTTGAGAATCAATTCAGTGCAAATCCATGACAGACACATATCAGACTATGAACGAAGACATTTGTAGGATATGATAAGAAAAAAAAAACCCGACGGTGCGGTAGATACTAATTTCTCCCTCTGTTTGTCTATGATGACAGCGTAGCGTTTTTAACATCTTGGAACGTCATCAGAGAATTCCCTTTTAATTGGTCGTTTCAGTCATTGTGAGTCACGTATCGTAGCAACGATGACGACAAGTGACAACAGCGGGAAATGTAAAAATGGCTACCTCCGAGCAGCCGGTGTGGTGAATATTACGGTTACTCCGGTGTGAATAGTCCGGGCGTAGGACCCAAGCAATCTGATTGGTGCAAAGCCCGTTTTATGGGTAATCGCTCTAGTGCCTGGTTACAAATCATACAAAATCATTTTATTATAGAAGACGTTTGTACTACGTTATAACGAGTCATTAATGTATTTTAAATTATACGTTTCATATACTAGTATTTAACCGAAGCTTTAGATTGTGAAATTAAACATTTCTCGTTGTTAGTGTGTTTTTTAGTTAGCTAGATAGTAGCATAGCATACAGCTAACGTTATCCGATGATCGTGCTGTGAGCTTATACTGCACTGATACTGCCTTACCGTATTCACAGCCATTCGTAATGCAATTATAATTATGTCATTATTTTTTATCGCAATAATCAGCGCAATATGTTACAGGTACACTTTTATTTATTAAAAGAGCCATAAGATGTTTATTTGTGTATATTACTGTTTTTCTTATTAACAGTTTAGACATTTAAATAAATCACAAAATGCTAGCTATGTTTTGTGGGTATAAATATTAATTGGTTGTCTAGCCTTGACTAAAGAACACTGTAATACAATTATGGAATCACAATCTTAATGTAATTAATCAAACCCCTTAATTCATATAATAATCTTTTATTTTAAAGAAATAACATTTATAAGTATGTTTTGTGACGCAGTTATTTGTTATTAAGCAATAGGCATAATATGCTTTTTTTTATTACAAGCATGTAATTTGTGTACTAATGCATATGATTTATGTCATAATTAATTCTTAATACAGAACATCATACAACACAATAACATTTAATGTAATAAAATTAGAGAACCAAAACTTATATAAAAATTTAATTAAATTACACAATACAATACATAATGAATTCAACTGAATTATTAGATGTAATATATTACATTTTTATTAACACAAAACTACAAGCAAAATGCACATCGTTTTAGGACATTTATAGAGCTTTTTAAAATACACAACAACACAAAGCAGCTTTAAACAGACATGCTATGTCTTTACTTTTCTAAATACTTTTGTGATAGTCCTCTGGCTATACATTGTGAAGATTTAAAAACAATTAATGTTGAGTTAGCTGTGTAAAATATTTAATGAACTGTAAGGTAAAAGTTTTTTGAGAGCTAATGAGACACAAATAGATGCAGTGTCTTTTGCTGTATGAAAAGTCAAATCTTTGGTTTGAACGAAGTAAATTCATGTTGTATATGCAGTCAATTCTTTGTGGAACCATCTTAAGGCCTAGATGATGCAGTCAGTCAAGTTCCCCTTTAGATGGTTGGGTTGTGACCTGGTAGGTGAGGAGGCTGGACTAGGTGTCATGGACTGACTTGAGGGAACTCTGCAAAAACACACAAACATGCTGCAACATGTCATGTGCAACTGCACACTTGCACAGTCTTTAGTGCTATGGAACATCACTCACTTGTTTTGCTTTGGTATACAAGCCCGAAGGTGCAACGCAGCAGACGCAGTTAGCTCGTTGAACCTGGGTGTCATGGATGGACTGACTTGAGGGGACTCTGCAAAAACACACAAACAACATGTCATGTGCAACTGTACACTTGCACAGTCTTTAGTGCTATGGAACATCACTCACTTGTTTTGCTTTGGTATACAAGCCCGAAGGTGCAACGCAGCAGAAGACGTAGTTAGCTCGTTGAACCTGGGATGTTGTGACATTAAAAGGCTATTTTAATGACACACTCCACAAGATAAGATATATCAGCCCAAAAGTGACTGAAACCTTCCGTTCGTCTCAGTATTATAAGGCTGATCTGTACAACAAAAGATAAAAAAAAGTAATTACTTAATGAGTTAGTTTAATGAGTTAGTTCACCAAAACATATAAAAAATAGCCATCAGTTTCTCCCAAATGATACCAGGGTGAGAAAGTGTTTTTTTTTGGTGATATAAAAAATTCGAGTACTTATTTGTACCAACACGATCCCATAAAATGCTTACCTCAGGAATCAATTCACACATTAAAAGGTCGATATGTTCAAGCTTTATGTCCTTCTTTTGCTCAAACACAATGTTGTCGATGTGTCCTAGAAGTTCCTCAACATGTGCTGACAAGGCTGGATGAAAGCTCTTAGGTTTTACCATGTTCCCAGTCTTCATTTGCCACCATTTGTTCCACGTGGGTTTCACAGAGCCTTTCACAATTCCTTGAAACAACTCCTGAAAAAAATATTTAGTATAGCAAACAATATCTAGCCACTTAAAATTTTGTAAAGTCTTATATGTACCTGAATTTCAGTATCACTGACAAGAGAACAAATTCCTTTTTTTTCCACCTCCTCGACTGTCCTAAATTTAAAAAATCATCGATCTACTTGATTTATTAAACTTTTAAGTTGATTTATATGAATGAGGACACACATTTTACACATACCTTTTATACGTCATATGCTGCCATTGATGATGCATGATATCTTCTCAGATGCCACAGATCGTCTACCTGTATCACCTCGTTTTTCATAGAGGTCCATTTGTCCCTCACCTCCATTTCTGCCATCTAATGCAATAAATACAGTTGTCAAAGTAATGTAGATAAAAATAAAATAAATAAATAAAAGCATTTATTTAACTTACTGTACAAACCAAAACCCCACAGTTGTTAGAGTCAGCCAGCCTCCACTGTTCTGGGTACTCAACAGTCCATTTTCCCAAGTCCCAAGTATTTCGGAAGGCATTGCTTTTGTACAAAAGAAAAAAGAAATTAATAAATGTACATAAATAAATAAAGATCACAATTTTAACATTTACAAAGCACATAATACCAAAGTATAGCCAGGTCCATCGCAGAAATTGACTTGTAGTTGCCACTGGGGTCGTAAACTCGAATACGATTCAGCAAACCATCCAAGACCTTTACAACATAAACAGAAACCGCTTTAACCAGAGTAACAACTGTTGAGTAAAAATGTATTTTTTAATCCACACATACCCACAAAATGAAGTGATTTCCCTTTTCGGGGCTCTGTCCACCAACAATTCTTGGAATAAGGACTGTGTCATTCTCATCAAGGTCCTTTAAAATATTTATAAGTAAATAAGTAAGTAAATGTGTCCCCTGCCACTGAAATTTAATTAATAGATTTTGATTTACCTTCAGACAAGAAATGTGACTGTCATCCACATGTTTCTTGATAGTGAAGGATCGCCACCAGAGCACGAACGTGTGCACCTGTAAAGCAGTTCCACCATGTGCTTTACAGAGCTGTGCAATCCTTGTGTCAAGAATCTAAAAGAAATAGTAGATTTCAATAAAATGTTGTTGAATAATATAAGTATACATATAGGAGGTTCGTGTACAAACGACCATACAAATAAGCTGCCATTGGACGCATATGGAGGGCTCGCTTGAGTCCCAAAATTTCTCCAATCATGCATTCATGTCTATGTCTCAGCACCCTCTAACAGAATCCGCAGTTTCGAGAATATCCGAGAAACTTTATTTTTCGACCCAAAAAAACTATAAGGTTAATCATGCACTCCTGTCTGCGCCTCAGCACCCTCTATCCGAATCCAGAGTTTCAAGAAGATCAGATAAACTTTATTTTTCGACCCAAAATATCTATAAGGGTATATATACCCTTATAGATATTTTGGGTCGAAAAATAAAGTTTATCTGATCTTCTTGAAACTCTGGATTCGGATAGAGGGTGCTGAGGCGCAGACAGGAGTGCATGATTGGAGGCTCTAGAGCCTTCCAGAGCTGAGATATGGAGATTCCACAAAGCATTTATTCCATTGGGGCAAATAGAGACTCGCATACAGTGAAATTTTGGGATGAAATTTGGCCCTTTTTGCAGCTTTTTGTTTGGACGTTTTCTGGAAACCGGGACTAATTAGAGCTATTACAAATATGTCTCAAAAATGTTATCAAATTAAAATTCTAACGTCGTCATTCAGCCATGGGAAACTTTTCTTCTGTGGACACAGTGTCTCGAAATCTTCAACTGTGGCCTGGCATCTCGGAAACTGAATGAGTGGCCGCTTTCTGTCTGTTTCCTCACTCAAAATTCTCATATACATTTCCTAGAAAAAAAAATGCTTTGTAATTGTCTTACATATATAATATTATATAATATATAACAGACTTCCATTTATTTGACATCTTACCTCTTCTAGCTCCAAGATGTGAAAGTGATCCACTGAAAACTGATTTTTTTTTTTTCAATTTCTGTAAACACTTTTGGATCAGTCACAAATCTTTGTCAAAGTTACTTATTCGACTTTTTAAAAAGCAAATCAAATGAAGCATACCTGTGCGTGATGCATCACCTCCTGCCATGTCTGTCTTCAGGCAGTAAGAATCATGGTCATCATGAATATTCACTGAAAAAGGTTGTATATGTAATATTTTAAATTTGCCATAAACATTAACTTCAAAAAGTGGACCATCTACTGTAATGTACTGCCTTACTCACCATTCAGGTTAATGTCACGCCGCAGGAATGGTTTGAGTTGGGACACATTGGTTTTCTGGCGGAGAATGTTGCCTGATTTGTCTGCAAGTGTAGCAACCCCTTTTTCGGTAATGTCTTTGACTACAAAAGGGCCTGTCCAGTTCCCCTCTAAACGTCCACCTTTGTGTCCCTCTTTTCTTTTGTTTGCTTTGAGTACCTCCTCTCCTTCGCGGATGTGAAATGATTTCACATTTTTTCTTTTCCGGGACTCGTACTCCGCCTTTTGCTTCCCTTGTGCTTTTTCAATGTGATCCCGCACCTTATGAAAATAATGTATATTAAAAAGACTTAATAGAATACCTTAAATAATGTGAATTATTACTTAATTATAGTTCATACTACAGACAATCACCTTTTCCTGTACTGCTGTCACCTCTACTATCCGTGTGGGCATTACAATATTCGGATCCTCTGCTACAAAGCAATCTGTCTCAGATACTACCTTTGTGTTTAGAAGCTCTGGCATGACTGGGTGCCGGTGAAACATCAAAAAGAATGGTGTATACTTTGTAGAGCCCTAAAAAAAAGTGTTTCAACAAATTACATTTACATAATCAATTGCATATAATCATTTATTTTTTAAGCAGTTCCAATCACCTGCTTTGAGGTGTTGATGGCATGCACCACATCCTCAAGTTTTTCGTCCCAGTCATTCTGCATGTCATTGCAGTACTTTGACAATGACCTCTTTATAGTCTGATTAGTCCTCTCATCCTGTCCATTTGACTGAGGGTGGTAAGCTGATGTGACACACTGCTTCACACCCAATTCCTTAAATATGTCCTCATTTAGCTGTTATCAAAAAGGTATGCAAGACATGGTAGATTCTTATAACATATAGCCTAAAAATGTAATAATAAAATCTTCTTAACTAAATAATAATAACCTGGTTCACAAACTCCCTCCCCTGGTCTGTGATTATTCTTTCAACTATGCCATATGCATTAAATGCTTGTAAGACCCCTGTAGCCACCTCAACTGCGGTCTTACACTTCAGGGATTTGGCGAAAACCCATTTGGTGAAGAGGTCAGTCATTGTGAGGACATAAATGTTCCCCTGAGGACTGGTTGGAAATGGTCCCATCAAATCCATTCCTATTACAGTCCAGGCTTTAGTGACCTTAGCCGCTTTCCGACCAAGTAAATATATAGGCTATAATCTGTGTGTTTACATATAGCTGTTTTAAAAATGGCAGGTGCTGGTGTTCCGCGTGCGTTCGGTCAATCAGCGTACACTAACGTCACAGATAGTTCCTATAGTGCTGGTTTAGACCCTACTCTGAAGTAGGACCTAAATTAGTTCCTACAAATGGAGTTCCTAGAACTAAAATCGTTCCTAGTTCCTGCGGTGCGAACACGCCGACATCCGGGTACTTTAGCGAATAGTTCTAGGAACTGTGAAAAGGTTCCTCCGGTCGGAAAGCGGCTCTTGATAGGGTGCAACACTGGGGCCACTGTTTTAATAGTATCAGTACGCTGACACTGTGGACATTGGGCAATCTAAAAAGAAATTTGTAGGTGTTTGTAACATTACAAACAACAGAAACACATTACTTTGTACAACTACATCAGGGGTCTCAAACTCAACATAGGATCTTGAGGACACGACTTAACGCCATTAAGTATTTATTATAATATGATCTTGTGGCCTCAATATAATATGTCGTGGCCTCTACATAACATACCAATAAGTTAATTATTTACACTTGAGTGGCTGTATGAAACTATCTTGTGGTTCGGGAATTTGAGTCTACAATTATCTTACCCACTTCGTGACGTCCGGAAAGATGCCTTGCCGATAGTATGCGCTTGCAATCTTATTGCATGTCCTTGTTCTCCCCTGATGCCCACCTGTAGCTGGGCTGTCATGGCAGTCCCGAAGGACTTGTTCCTTCTGTTTCTCATCCATGACAACTAGACGGTTCGATCCGTCTGCAGTTTTGTAATAAAGATGTCCACCTGTGTTAGAGACATAAAGAGGTAATGTGAGGGAACGCAACACACAGTATATAAATCATGTTATTTATTGAAGAAAATATTATGTAAAATTAGTTGTTTTATCATAAGCAAACGTAGCGGATACTGTAAATCACATAATACATAACACATTAAAAGGCAATGATATTTTTTCTACTTCCCCTGCACAATGAACTTCTTAGCAGAACGCCTGACAATTCTCTTGCGTCCGGTGTCGCCGTTCCCTTGGTAAACTCCACGCTCCAGGTACTCCTTCACCTCAGCATGCAACGCAAACTGTAACATAACTTTAATGCAAAACAAAAGTAATGATATTAGGTTGATTAAACGTATTAATTGTGCAGTCAATCGATCTAAAAAATTAACTAGATTAATTACACTTTTGTTCTGATTAATTGCGATTGATCGCAATCATAAACACTCAAGTTTCAGTAACACTGTATAATAACGTTCAGTTGTAAGTCATTTATAAGTGGTTAGTTAATGATGAACTAATCATTTACAGAACATTCATAAATGATTAGCAAATGATATACTAACATTTTATGTAGCCTATGTTTTGTAAATTCCGTTACACGTCATTTACAAGTGATTAGTAAATGATTAACTAATCTTTTATAAAACATGAATATGCGTTTCATACATGTTTAATAAATAATGTTATTTTTTGTATATATGTAGCAATTAGAGGGTGCAGAAAGTGTTTTAAATGCCTTGAATACACATACAGATCATTTGTAACAGGTAAGTGTAACACATTTACAAGTAATAAATAGTTTACACTTTAGATTAGGGGATGCAAAAAGTGTTGTAAATGATTTATTCATGCGTTTACACATCTATAACAGGTGTTGAACACTGTAGTGTGTAGTGTCGTGTGTAGTGTAGTGTGCACTGCAGTGTAAGTGCTGACTGGTGAGGGTATAGACAGCTGTCTTCTCTGAAACACATGAATCTTTAACCACTGCACCTGATGTGAGCAAAACATACAAAAAAAATTAACATAATGAACATTTATGAGACGCAGTCATATTTTGTATATGATTAGTTAATCATTAACTAATCAATTGTAAATGACTTGTAACGAAAAAATGTACAAAACATACATAAAATGTTAGTATATCACTTATTAATCATTTATGAATGCATAGTCATGTTTCATAAATAATTAGTTAATCATTTACTAATCACTTGTACCGGAATTTACAAAACATACATAAAATGTTATTTTGCATGTTTATGCATGTTATGTAAATGATTAGTTCATCATTAACTAACCACTTATTAATGGCCTACAACTGAACGTTATTATGAAGTGTTACCCAAGTCTCTATACGGTTTTACTATATTTTATCATTTAATCATTTCACATTTAATCTCCAGATTAATGTAGAAAAACATAAAATAACTAAATAAAGACATTATATTTTAAATACTTGTTTAATGACATATTTTTTTATGAAGGCCAGTATCACTGATACTAATACAGCTACTGATGTATTGATAAATATGGGAAATAAAAATAAATCGAATAAAGCGTAAAACACTCTGCATTGCATAATTTATAAATTAGATATAAATGAATCCTTATTAAAGCTACAAAAGTTCTTTAGTTAGGAGCAGTGAGTAATTTTCTCTGTTCCCATTGTTATTTGAAAAATAAAATGAATGCAATACAAGTCACATACATTATGTAAGCACGTTACATTCTAATAATACAAATACATTTATTTACACAAAAACAATATCCACAGTATAAGTATGAACTGTAGCTGAAATATAGCCATTGATGCATGAGGTCCACTACAGTGGACAGATGATTAATCAGATTTTTCTCCCAATCTAAAATCAAAACTTGGAAAATGTAACTGTGATATGACTCATTAGATATTGCTTGATGCTGCAATATTTTTTTATCTACAAGAGTCTAATAGGAAAGAAGGAATGGTTGGATATTCCGGAGCAACTTGGCATTTCTGACTGACCATTGACCATCTTGGTTTGGAGGGGAAAAAAATCGAAACACAACGGCTTGCCACTTGGTTGCAATGTATAGGATGATGCACCAGGGTCCAATTAAGAGGCTGATGTGCAACTATGCCATCAAAACCCATGTACATTTAAGAAAATGCTTTTTTAATAGCTGTCCACTGTAGTGACCACTATGCATTTCATTTCATTTCATTTATCTTTTATTCCTTTCATGAAAATGCATTATTTGTACAAGGCACATGCAATTCATTTGAGTTTTCCTTTACATTTCCATGATCAGAAAGGAGCAGATGGAAGAATAATATTCTTATATTTATCTGCCCCCTTTATAAACATAAATAGTAGATGGCATAAGCATTGTTCCCTCCACCATCACCCAAAATTTATTAACATAAACAGTAGATGACATTAGCATCACCCAAAATATATTAACATAAATAGTAGATGGTATTAGAATTATTCCCTCCACCATCACCCAAACTCCAACATATCTAATATTTATTTAAACGTTTTACAATGATCACATACAAACAAAATCAAAATTCAGTTTGATATAATTCAAGTTGTTTCTTTTTATAACTCCTTTTAAATTCCAAAATATTTTTGCAACTTTTTATATCTTTCCTTAGAGAATTCCATGCTTTTACTCCAGCAACAGACAAACACATTTGTTTCAAGTTTGTTCTTGCTATTAGATGTTTAAAGTCATACGGCCGTCTGTGATTTCCATCTTCAGAAGTAAAAACAAATAACTTTTGTAAGTCATGTGGAAGAGCTTTGCTTCTAGCTTTGAACATCACTAATAGAGTTTGTAATTCTACAATGTCTTTAAGTTTTAATAATCCTGACCTAATAAAGAGTGGATTTGTATGGTCTCTATATCCTGCATGAAAGGGTTAATCCATATAAAACAGCGCTTAATCTTGCAAAGTAGGCTACGTTTTGGTGCTACTGCTATCATTACGTTAGTAATTCATTAAGCAGACGTCAGCATCTCTAGCCGAGGTAAGGCTGTTCCAGGCGGGATACATGAGCGCTGAGCACCCGGTGATCCCTTGGATCTCACATCTCCGAAAACGTCAGATCAAATTTTTAAATAGGCACTATCTGTATAAACAAACAACATATTTGAGATTGAAACAACTACATTATCGACTGAAAAACTCTTAAAACTACATTTCGTGACACATTAACAGTAGTATTTTTAAATTTCGCGGTCTTTCTCCTGCTATTGACGCAACTTGAGGTTTTAAATATTAGCTATAGAATATACACAATTTACATATACAATATAACATTTAATTTAATCTTACCTTGCATATAGCAGCGGGATTTAGCATTCTACATGAAGCTACCACATAATAACACTAAAACAGCTCACGTTAGCTACAAGTTATCGCGAGAACAGATTTAGATCAGGCATACTACTGGCATACTAATGGGGTCCTACGCCCGGACGATTCACACCGAGTAACCGTATTATTCACCACACCGACGAAAAAGAAGAGAGCACAAAAATATACATACAGGTGTTGTGTTGCTTGAATGCAGTATTTGAGTGCAATATTTTATATTTTCTTTATTAGCTGTTTTTTAATGTATTATTGTTTTGCACTGGAAAGAAAGTTAACTATAATGAAAGTATAATTATATAAAGATATTTGCACTACACTTAAAATGTTGTCTAATTAAATAAAAAAATATAATTTTTTGCACTGGAAAGAACATTCGAGAAGTCTAATTCTAGTGCATAAGTTCGCACAAGGCTACAGAAAACTGTTGTGTTTATTTTTCTTCAAATGCAGTCTAAGCCGATGAGTTTTGAATTATATATTTTGTATTTGTTTAAGTTAAAAATAAAACGTATTATAAACTAAACAAATCCATGGTTCATTGTTGGCAAAATGACCATGATAGCCTTTATATTTCACATCTATGTGGTTCAGTCTTGTATATTGATTAGGCCTACTTGCTATTCTATAAAAATATAGGCTGGGCCTATTATAATATGCTATAATGTATGAAATATATTTATCTAAATATCAATTAGTTTCCACAATATTCACCAGAAGTCATCATTTCAGGGGTTATTTTTAACAAATTTCTTTGTTAAGAACATTTTCAGTCTGTTGAAAAACCCAAACCAACGCCAACAGGGGTAACACACTGATCCAACAAAACCCAACAAACTTGTTTGTCAGTGTTTCTCTGTATGGTGTGAATTGGCCTTAAGAGTGCACATGTGCTTTTGTGCTCTAGTATGTAAGAACAATATGATTGAATAGAAATAAACTGGAAATAAGAATAAGAATTAGTCCTCAGATGCCATGTCTGTAATTTATAGTAAAACATCTAGCATTAATTCGATCTCAAACAGGGCCCGGTTTCCCGATAACGCTCACTCTTAGCGCGCTAAGAGAGCTCGAAAGATATATCTTACCAAAGGTGTTTATGTTCCTAAGTGTGTTCCCCGAACCATACCTTAGGAAGCTGCTTAAGATATACCTTCTTACGTGCGACGTTACCCGGCGCTGTCCGTGGCGATGGTGCTGAATTGTTTGATATCGATGGCTCGAGAATCAATTATTCTCTCGTGCAGGGGCTGTTTATGTGAGAAAGCGGTGTTCTTTATAAATGAAGCACTTCAGAAATAGTTGAAATTGCAATTTATTATGATTATTGGATATTATAAAAAATAATCCAAACTATAATAGCCTATAATAGCCTAGCCTACATATTTTAAAATTGTAACATATATTGCTGCCACAATAACCTTTTCAAAAATGTACGTGCCTTCTTCTCTTTCCCATTTTTGTTCGCTGAGGTGGAGCTGCGATGAAATATTGTTCTTGTAAATACTTTCCAGCATTTCAGTAATAAAAGTTTACATCTTGCGTACGGTGCTCGGCAGTGATCAAAAAGGATTTAAACCGTAAATTTTGAATCTCTTGTAAACTCAGAGATGTGGATTCAGACGGCAATTAAATTACCACACGACCTGTTTGTCAAAAAACAGAAGGTACTAATTTGGCCAGGGATTTTTACGCGGGTTGGGTGAGAAAAACACTGATATTATGGATTCGGACGGCACTAAAATCACCGACTTACCCCTGTAAATGTTTAAAATACCGGACGAGCCCATGAGAAACAATATTAGCGTCCGAATAGGACTTAACTGACAGTAGCCTATGCTTTCACTGGCCTTTAAAGGGTAACTAAACCCCTGGTCAGAGCTTGACTCCACCCACTGGCAATATTTGAAAAATGCTGGAAAAGTGGGCAGAGCCCAGTGGAGAGGGGGCGTGCATCTGAGATGTATCTCTCTGTAGGCTAGGGCGTGGTTAACTGGTACCCTCTGACGTCAGAGTGTACCACAACTTCCAATAGGAAAATTCAACTGCAGTAGCCACTGTTCAACCTGAAGAGGGCAGCACTGAGACGTTTTTACACCATATTTTGTAAAATTAAAACACTTTAAACACAAATGTTAAAAAAATTACTTGAATCAGTGAACAGCACTAATAAAGCCCCATTCTTACAGAGCATTAACTAAAAAAAGTTGGTTTAGGGTTTAGTTACCCTTTAAAAGAGCGTTTTAATTAAATTAATAATATTGTATAATAATATAATTAAAAATCTAACAACAATCAGTGTAATGACAATTTTATTCTTTGCATGAAAACACTTGAATTAGCCTAATTTAATACTGTCTGGGTGTATTAAAACTTCAGAATTATATTCATATAGACCTGCAACAGTGATAAGGTAAAGCTAAGAGTGGTCCAGACCAACCTTACGAAAGTGTGACTTACAAAAGATATACTTAGCGTACGAACGTTTCGGGAACCGTCCCATAAGGTTAAGAGAGAGGTTAAGGAATAGGTTAAGAACTACTTAGAGATAAGAACGCTTTGGGAAACCGGGCCCAGATTCGTTAAAATAAGTTATTACTTCACCACCTGCGTGACATCATGAACCAATGTGGTTGAATGACAAATTTGCACCCCTATGTATTTTTGGATCAACACTTAAAGTATTTCGAATATCATCCAGTTATCAATCAATTTCTATGGAGTGTTAAATTCACTAGCTTTTCCCTTACTTTTGTGAGTTTTGCACAGGACTTTTACGTGCTTTTTCCAAATAATTGATTTTACTCAGAACCATCCCTTTAACAGGTGTAGGTAATTTTCTGGCAAGGCATAGTAATCTCAGAAGTTTAAATAGTTGAACAGTATGTTGGATTTATTAAGCTAGCAGTATAAAGTTTGAGGTTTATAAATTATATAAACAAATTAGATAGGCTGAAACTGTCTACAAAACAAACTTTGAATGTTGTCTGAATATTAAGCAGTTCAGTTGAACTAACAGCATAAAAGTGTCTTCAGTCCCATCTGCTCTGCTGTGGTGGTCTCGAGCTCCCCTGTGGCCACCTGCTCTGCCAACTCCAGTCTGGCCACATACTCTGCCAACTCCGCCATGGCTCCCTGCACTGCTGGCAACGCCTTGGCTTTCTGAACTACCAGCTCCCCCTTGGTGTCTAGGCCCACTTCTGCCACACGGGCCTGGCCCTCCATCCCTCCATCTCTCCCCCCCTCCCCCCTCCGCTTCATCACTCTCCTGAACTTTTGTGTCAGTTTGTGGAGTGTCTGGAATCCACTGTGTTTTATGGACTTGTATTTTGATAATCCTTGTTTGGATTATTACCATTGGTTTCTTGTTTGGATTATCCTTGTGTTTCCATGTTCATGGAGAAAAGACTGCTTGCTAAAAGATCCTCACCTCTCCTTGTCCCTGCTACACCCATAACAGAACTGAGATGACTGCATCTATGTTTATTGTGTTCCTCTTTGTAATGTATAAGCATTTAGTTCATTATGTGATGACATCAGAAGGCAACGCCCGCACACACACAGTGTACGCGTGTGAGTCATCTGTATGCAACCAGAGAATATGAGACATAAATAAAGTTTGAAAAGTGTTCTTACATCCACGTCTACTGGCATCCTTATAGACGGCTCTACAAATATGCATGTCAGAGTAATTACAACGGACTGACATTACACTCTTTTCAAATTAGTTTTAATGGAAGATCTATGTGTCCTGAAGGGACTGAAGTTTCACCATTTTGAAATGAAGGGATTTAATAAAAAGTACCTTATTATTAGGGCCCAAGCCCTGAAAGGGCGAAGGCCCTATTGTTCCCGGAAGGATTTTTTTATTTTTTTATTGTCTTTTTGCCACTTTTGGGGCCCTTAACATGCTCAAAAACTCTTGAAATTTTGCACACACGTCTGAACCAAGGGGCAACATTCTCATCTGAAAAATGAAGCCTACCCGGAAGTGCGAAAAACTGCAATACATCGAAAATCCGCTAGGGGAAGGTCCCAAAAGGGAGCAAATGTCCATAGCCCCCATGTTAAAATGTCCGTTTTCACAGCATAAATTCATGTTTTTACAGGTTGGTCCCATGGACTTTTATTGTATTTTTCGATAGGTTCCGAGTGCCTGACAACCATGAGGGCTGTGAATTTTTTTCTAACTCGTTAGTTTAGATCGTATTTAGATATAAAATGTAGGACAATAAGGGCGTGGTTAACTTTGATTGACAGCTTGATTGACAGCTGACAAGGCAGCGCCACGGAGAATGACAACATAAGAAGCGCCATTTTTAAATACAGTTGACATATAATACTACTATTTCTGTATCATGAAATTTAGTTTTAAGAGTTTTTCAGGCGAGAATGTAGTTGTTTAAAGCTCAAATCTGTGGTTTATTTATAAAGATTTATGAAAATTGTATCCAGTTGTGAGATCCAGCGATGACCGGGCGCTCAGCGCGATGTACCCCGCCTGGAACAGCCTTTGCTCGGCTAGACGTTCTGAGGTGCCGCGGTCTCTGTAGTGGTTAAACATGATTAGTCTTGTGTATATCTAACGGGCGATCTTTGGTCTCGTAACGTAAATCTATAATTTGTTCCCTGGGCAATCGTTTTGGCTGAGTAAGTTTCATAACTTTATAAGCTATTTAACTGTACCGTTGTATGGTTAGACTAGATCGAGCGCTGACTTTTTATGTTTGACTGAATTGTTTGCTTTGTTTGTATAGCTTCTTGTAACTTTACCTTTTACTTTTATATTGATAAAACTGAAATATATCAAAAAGAGACTGGGTTGAGTTTTGTCATTTTAATACAACGAATATGATCTAATGTTGTTTACTGCAAAATCTGTTGTTTAGTACAAATGCACATATTGCCTGGACCATATTAAAATTTTTAATATTTTTATATTATATTTAAAACGAAAAGAGGCAGGTTTGTGTTTTATATTTCGTTTTGTTATAAAAAGGCAAACGTTATGTGCAGTGAATAACATTTGTGTGGCTATAATGTTTAAGATTTCTTTAAATGAAAACGAAAAGAGTTAGTTTGGTGTTTTACATAGATGGTGTTGGTGTTTTATAACATATTTCGTTGCCTAAAATATACACAGAGATAAGCAGAGCGAGTTGAGTGACGCGCGCTGCGTCAGAAGGTGGGCGGGGTTAGGATTTCCCAAGATTTTCCAAGATGGCGCCGCCCATACCCCCCATAAACGGCTTCAAACCCGTTCTTCAGAAAGTCTATGGGTGACGTCACAGACGCTTTGTCCATATTTTTTACAGTCTATGGTCTGAACCTGCGGCCATCAGGGCCGGGCTGAAGCTGGTACCCGGGCGTGGTAGGGAGGCTCGACAGCGCCCCCTGGAATGGTGTCCGAAAACTTGGTCCATAAATCAAACACGCTTGCATGTAAAAATATGAAACTCAGTACACATATAGATCTCGTCGAGCCGAACAACTTTCGTGCTCTAAGTTTTACACCAGTCCAACAGGAAGTTGGTTATTATACGTTGTTTGGAAAACGCATACAATGGAATGTGAAATACTCCTCCTAGGGAATTCATCCGATCACCACCAAACTCGGTGTGAATGAAGTCAAGACATTGAGGATGAATTCTTGCGAACGGATTTTTGATATCTCGAACGGTTTGGCCGTAGCGAGTAAACGAATTTATGGCGAATAATGGGACACATGAAGTGTGTTATAAGTTCTGCATACATTAACTGATCTTGATGAAACATCCGCAGTGTGTTCGTTTTAAGAGGCCAATCACATGGATGTGACTTTTGTGAGTCAAAGTTTGTCACTTTCAAAATGCTTTGAAA
>NC_140216.1:26113950-26177822 GCF_951802725.1 Rutilus rutilus
CATGTTGACAGCGTTACAAATTTTATAAAAATAGAGATACAAGATAACACCTCCCCCCCCCCAACATTTAAATGAAATGAGACATCAGGAGAAATAAAATCATAAAAATACTATTACTCAATATTACTCAAACTCCCCCAAGAAGAGTAAAGAAATCTGTTTGACTGCATGCAGACATGTGTGTGTGTGTACCAATACAACCATGTGTACCTATGTACCAATATGTATTATATTGCTATCAAATGAATATCTGCCTGGTTTCTTTTTAGAAAAAGTATTTTAAGTAAGTTAACTCGATGGTATGTTAAAATTATCACTACTGGCAATCAAGTAAAAACTTGAATTTATGATCGAAAGCTATTCAAATTCAAGTAGGTGACCCAATTTAAGTGTTAATTCTAATAATGGCTTAAATTAAAACCTTTTTTTTTTTTTGTATGTGTGAGTGAGCTGATATTATCCTCCTCAAATGAGGATTTTGACCATGAACACAGAGGTGATGGTAGTGAAGGCCATGCTGACAGCAGAGAAGTGAAAGTGACCCAGAGCTGAGTTACACAGGTCAGTAGAACAGCATGTCTTCGTCATTTGGTATAGGCTTGAATTTGTGTTGGCCGGGAAATTCACCTGCTCAGTTTTATTGCATTGGGACACATCAAGACATCCTTTCATCTTGATATCCACTAAACTAGCTGAAATTGAGATGCAAGAAAACACAGATTAAGCTTAAAAATATAGAACAGAAAAAAATATATGCTAACATAAAAATGGTCTTCATATATAAATTATAACAATAAATTATTCAGTTTTAGAATATTAAATCTTACAATTTAAGGAGATGCAAAAATAATAACTGTTTAATGAAAATGTATGTCCTTAAAGTTTGGTTCCCTTTCAGTCGCTCGCGTTCGACGCAGTCTGACGTTATGACTGACTGGGATCACGCTTAGGGAGCCTGTCATCTTCGAGTATTGAAAAAACGAGCCAATGCACATTATCGTGCGTGAATTACATCACACGCTCCGCCCTGCAGCGTGGGTATAAATACGGAAGTGGATGCACGCTTCGGAGCCGATCGGATCATTCTAATGTCTCTGAAGAGTGTTGTTTTCTACAACGAGCGAGTGTGTCTGTGTTCTTCTGGAAGACTCTTCCAGTGCTGGTATGTGACAGCGAGTGCAGCGGTGATCGTGAGCTACGGAAGCTCTCAACTGCTGTTTTAACAGCATTTCTTTGAGTGTTTTGTTGGCGGCCAGTTGAGGGCGGAAGTAGTGAGTGCTTCACTGTAAAGTGTTGCCGCAGTTGTTCCCCTGTGTGCTCCGGCACTGGTGACGGGTCCCATTTCCTGAAAGAGCAACACGGGTGTGTTTGAGTCTTTTTCAAGATGCCATTCCATCCGTGCGTTTCTGGGTGCGGTAGGGCTCTGTCCCCCTCTAACGGTCACGATAGATGCATCCCGTGTTTGGGCTTACAACACGCTGAAGCAACTCGCGTGGATGATTCATGTTCTCATTGTGGGAATATGGTTATCTCGGTGTTGAGATCAAGACTTGCCTTCGTTAAACGCGAAGTCCCCACTCCTATGGGTTGGGTGATCTGAGGATTACGGTGAGGGGAAATCCGCCCAGCAAGGCCCCGTGGATCCCTCCCTCCTCTCTCACACCGCAGCCGGTGGAGCTCCCCGAGGAACGTGCTGGTCCCTCTGTAGTGGACCGACCTGCCGTTTCGTTCGGGCCCCTCCAGAGGACAGGATGTCCATCTCAGACCGTGAGCTCATGGGTAAGCTCCGCACTGCAACCGACCTTGCCCTCCGGGGTACGAAGGTTGCAGCTCACGCGATCATTCTGGCGATATCCACCTTAGTGGTCCAGGAGCACCATCTCTGGCTCAACCTGGTGGATATGAGGGATGCGGACAAGGTTTGATTCCTGGACTCGCCCATTTCTCAGGTTGGGCTATTCGGTGATGCAGTAGAGAACTTTGCCCAACAGTTCTCAGCTGTCCAGAAGCAGACGAAGGCCATCTGGCACATTCTGCCCCGGCGGCCCGCTACTACCTCCACCCGTCTGTCCGGGTCAGATACTCCGCCTGCTCATCGCCGAGGGCATCTGTCTGCCTCCGCCTCTGCTCCCGCTGAGTCATCGCAGCAGCCTCCACCCAGGTTTCAGCATGGACCCGGTCGCAGACGGGGCGCCCCGCCTGCTCCAGGCGCTACCAAGCCAGGTGGTAAGCGCAAGCGCAAGCTCTTGGTTTAGTAGAGAGCTCTTGGAGATGGTCACCGATCCACTCCCTCCCCCCGGTGGAGGGCTGGGAGGATTCTTTGTTTGTGTATGTGTCTGTTCCGCTGCTGGCTCCCTTAAAAGCAGAGCCAGCGATACTTACATTTTCAAAGAAAGAGCAATTTCCTATGTTCCTGGGTCCCTAGAGGGCCAGACTGATGGTGTGCGACCCTGTAAAGCCTTGCAACCTTCAGCTACCTCTTGCATCGCCAGCCAGCAGTCGGGTACGGTTCGAGGACCCGGTCTCGCCTTCTCACGCATTCTCTGACGTCATCTAGATTAAGAGTCACACTACACACTCAGACCCTGCTTCGGGCCGCCTTCGGGCCTTCCGAGCTGGGACCCTGTTTTTTTGCCTAGAAGTCTGTGGTACCCTTTGTTCCCCTGTGTCAGCCAGTTGTAGCACTAGACGGTGCTCCTGACTGATCCAGCCGGTTCCTTTGTATCAGCAGACTCGGCTAGACGATTCAGTTCGTCCGGCACCTGCCCATGCTCAGCGCTATTTGTTACACTTCAGTGTTCCAAATTGTGTCTGTCATGTGTGCGGTCATCGCTTCCTACTGGCAAAGGATGTGATCGAGCCATCAGCGAGTTAGATCAGGGATCTATGTTCTTGTTGTTTCAAGCTTCCGTTCAAGTTACGAACAAAGTAACGCATTCCTAATGCTCCATCCCCTTGAATGGTCTGCAGCGTTCGACCTGAAAGACGCGTACTTCAGATCTCTACCCTTCCGCAATGCAGGCCATCCTGTGATCTTGCATTGAGAGGTCGAAGTCTCAGTACAAGTCCCTCCCTTCGAGTGCTACATAGCCAGTCAGGTCTTCAGGTCAACTGGAGAAAAGTAACTCGTCCATAGACTGAGGAGCTTATTTCCGGTTTGGAGGTGGACTTGGTTTACACGTTTCTCAACAGGAATGTGTCCGGTCAGTGCTTCATAGAAGTGAGAGATGGTCCCACTGAAAAACCTTCAGAGGCTCCTGGGGCATATGGTAGATGCAGTCGCATATAAACCGGCTTCCTCCATATGATGACCGCTTAAGCACCGGCTTCATGACCGAGTCCCTAGGTGGCCGGGGCAGAGCAGCACGCTCCGTGTGTTAACAACATCTGGTCTGCTGCCAAACTCTCAGCAGTGTTCAGACCTTTTGTTTCTCCAGACTAAACGCTCCTAGAACAAGTGTCTACTAAACACCAGCTCAGGGGCCACGTATAACGGGCATGCAGTAAACAGGGGTTTGGGCGAACCTCCCACTGCATTGGCATTCATTGCCTCGAGTTGTTAGCAGTTCCCTTGCTTGATGATACTGCTCAGCAAGTTTGCACTGCCCAGTACAGCGACCCCTGTGTTCGGCTGGAGCCACCTCAGTGACATTCCATATATGTTGTACTGCCCGCTAATTTCTCTCAGTCCATATGTGTATTCTCCACATGTTACCTCCTTTTGGGCAGGATGTGGCTTCCGCAGCGTTTGCCTTCCAATGAAAGGTAATGCTTTCCCAGTGGTCCTGTGTAACAGCAGTGACTTTCCTGGCCTAAGCCCTGTCCTATGTCTGCCTCAATGCGGGAGGATCAAGAGGCTTTTGTCTAGGCACTAGAAGGTGGCAGCAATAGTGGCGTTTTAGTTGGGACCCCAATCAGACTACGTCGAACAAGAGTGACTGAAAGGGAATGTCTCGGTTACGTATGTAACCCTCGTTCCCTGAAGGAGGGAACGGAGACGTAGTCCCGTAGCCACTATTGCTGTACCCCCGCTGACCCGGGTTCCGCTCGGCTCCTCAGCGAAAAACAACTGGTGCGTGCATCCACTTCTGAATTTATACCCGCGCTGCGGGGCGGAGCGTGTGATGCAATTCACGCACGCCAATGTGCATTGGCTCGTTTTTACAATACTCAAAGATGACAGGCTCCCTAAGCGTGATCCCAATCAATCGTAACGTATGACTACGTCTCCTTTCATATGTAACCGAGACGTTTCTCATAACTTATGACCTAATTGGGAAAAGGGTGTTCAATGGCTTTTGCACAGCATAAACTTACCAGCTTTCCCTAATCCACTGAAGCACTGCTGACCAGCATCACATGTCGTTTTGGTTGTGAAGCAAAGACTTCCGAAACCCACTTTACAGTCATAACACTGCAGGGCCTGACCTGAGAGAGAACAGATTCACAAAAAAAATTATAATAATTAAGCTGTTAGTTACATGGTACCCCTCATGGAATTTATTAAAATCTTTTTTAAAAAGCATAGAAGTTTCTCTAGCATAAAAAGTAATAAACAGTTTTCTAAATGTCCTGTTTTACTGTAAAGGTATAAGGTAAGAGTGTTGTAGCACCATTTTGCAGATTTATTTTTCACACTGATCTAAAAAGCAACATAAGTATAATTGTCAACATTTCTCAACCCTTTCTCCTCTAATTGTGTGCTCTAGATCAGATGTTCTGGGTTCTGGTGAGGGTGCGAGTCATGTGAAGCACCTGAAGAATTCACATAACAAGAAGAAATGCTTGAAAATTACTATAAAACCCTGCTGTTCTGGTCTGGTTTCTTTAAAATACACATCTGTGTTAAATGATGTCATTCACAGCAAAAGGGGGATGAAGAATTGCATGCACAAACTTAAACATGCAATTGAAACACAAAGAGTTCATCTACAACAATAGTTTACCCAAATATATGCACACACACACACACACACACACACACACACACACACACACAAAGAGAGAGAGAGAGAGAGAGAGAGAGAGAGAGAGAGAGAGAGAGAGAGAGAGAGAGAGAGAGAGAGAGAGAGAGAGAGAGAGAGAGAGACTAAATATGAAAAGAAAGAAAAGAAAATCTACACAGGCTGGTTTCGGTCACACCCTGGGTGGAAGTTAAAACCTTTCAGGGAAGTCTCCCCTCCTATCTACCACACCCACCCACCCATGTTTATCTTCATATCTATGAGGGACCTAAACCTAACAAAAATGTACAAAAACAATACTATGTTTATGAATAATTTTTTACCTTTAAGTTTTTTTTAAATCTGATTTTAAAGCTAAATTCTGAATATAAATTTGTATCCAAACAATAGCTTATTAATAACCCCCATCCATACACACAGATACATATATCATATAGTGAATGATCCATGTTATATTTGAAATAGTTATTTTTAAGTTCTAATGCAGTCACAGTTCACTAACAGGGGTTTGAAACATTCACCAATTAAACAAAACCATTCAAGTAAATAAAATAAACAAGGTGAAGAGGCTTTTATTTTCTGAGCCATTAAACACCCTCAACCACCAATTTGTTACACAATGAGTTACTACAAACAGAGATAAATATGCACATATATAATTTCTCCAACATTAATGAAGATTCAGGTGTGCTTCAGATTTATTTTTTGTTTTTGTTTTTTTAAGATCTGGGCAAGCATAGACCTGATTGTGACATGTCAGATAATTACTGAGTTCTTCCCTCTTTTCTGTGAAATGTCTCTCTTTTCTTAAATCCCGGTTAAACCTGTTTTCCAGGCACATGATAATTTGATCTTCTTTAGAGCAGATTGTCTCACTGACAGTAGGGTGGGTGGAGGTTACAGAGAATATGTATTTGATACCGAATGTTGTTTGATACTGTGCAAAATCAAATAGCCACTTGGTTACCAATAGTTGCTGAGACAATGTTGTCTCCTAAAGAATCCAAGTTTAAATATGGAAAATAAAAGCCATGGAAAATATGTTGGTGGTGAGATTTAAAGTTGCTTCAAATGGTTTCCACAATTACTCAGAGTTGTGTAATGGTGTAAAACGTTGCCTGGTTTGTCTGTAACAAATGCAGGCTAAAGATCGGGACTGATCCTCAGCAAAACCGTAACCATACCGACGTGATGACTCCGATCTTCAATCAGATGGAACTGGATAATATTCTGATTGTTCCAATCCAATCTGACTACTGACCTATAATGCTGCCTGAATCATAATCATACACTGTTCATTCGTTGACCAGAGGAGAACTGGCCCACAGACTGAGCCTAGTTTCTCCCAAGGTTTTTTTTCTCCATTCTGCCACCTGATGAGTTTTGATTCAATGCCACTGTTGCCTTTTTTCACCTTTGTTGCTATAGGCTTTTGGCTTGCTTGGTTGGGGACATAAAATGTAACATTGAATTTAATATTCAAAAATAATTTTGATCTCTCTGCATTGACACCATTTTATGAGAACTGAACTGAGCTGGACGATGACATCACGTTTTTCTCTAGAATGGCTAGATATACAAATTAACTAAATTAATAACTTTTTTACAACAAAAATGAAACATCACTGAACTTACTAAAGCTGGACTGTGATGCTATTTTCTTCTGGAAACAAACTTTTTTTGCATTATTTTCCTGTTATCTATGTAAAAGTTGCTTTGAAACAATCTGTATTGTAAAAAGCGCTATATAAATAAATGTGACTTGACATGGCTAAAGGACAGTTAAACAATTGCAACAGAGTGGCTCTGGAAAATTCTCTTTGGAAATTCTGAAATTCTGTTTACTGTTTATTCTGTTTTTCAACGGTGATCTGCTATATTTCACAAAGGAAGCCCATTTGTGCGGTCGTTGGCGTTATACGAGAAGGACATTCTGAATATAAGCCTATTGTAAAATTAGCTGGCTTAAAAATGTGGATTGATCAGTACAGAGTTATTCCAGACGCTTCCCGGTGCTATTCGTATTGGAATTGTGTAATCACAGATTATGAACAGATGTTTTCAGAGGTGGACAAAGTACACAACTTCCTTACTTGAGTGAAAGTAGATACTACGGATCAAATATTACTCCGTTACAAGTCAAAGTTGTAAAGACCGATTTTTACTTAAGTAAAAGTACAGAAGTACTTGTTTTTAAAAGTACTTAAGTATCAAAAGTAAATGTCAATGCATTGTTTTATTATTTTTGCATTGTTGTGTGTAACACTTACAATACCTTATGCCTCTGAATCTATGCCTGCCTACCTACCCTCATATCAATATCAAATTTATTTCTACATTGGACAGACGTTGTATTGTGGTTGAAAACAAGGATATATTCCCATTGTGTTGTTGGGTTTTCATGTTTAATGGGAACTTTAGACATAATGATTTTTATACTGTACAAACTGTGTGATCCCCTAACTCTAATGTAACAGTTATGGGTATGTCATCTACGGACATCTAATGTTACGGACATATTATCATGGTAGCCTACAGTTCAGCCTATTATGATTTGTATTTCCACTTCCCTTTTATCCAAAGAGACGGAACTATTTGCACTGTATTCATCAATGGGAAATACATCATGCTAAAATAATCTGTCATAGTCATACTATACTGTGGCTCACATTATTGGGGTCGTTTCAACTCGCTTGCAAGTCGCAGCAGCATGAATTACGTGACCAGCAACATATTTCTGCTTCAAATATTGTGCGTAGTTAACAGTGAGTGGTGGTTTCAGACATTATTTTATTAAAGTGCATTTGTCAGTGCCGCACTCGTACTACTGACTCTTATTCTGCCTGACAGAAAGAAAAGCTCATAGCTTACTGAAGGCGGAGCGTTTTGACCAATCAGCTGAAAGGGGCGTTTCGACGCCGCCCATGTGTGCAAATTAAATATCGAACCCATAAACCGATTTATAAACCACAAACGAAAAATGAAAAATCGAGCCAAAATCTCATTTTTCGTTTTTTAAACTAAACTAAAAAACGAATAAACGAGCTGGTTTTCATTTCTCGTTATTCCATTCCAAACAGGAAATGAAATGATCAAAAAGTACATGGACCTTATACAAACTCATGAGCTATAAAGAGAAATAAGCATGGCTTTAAATAGGCCTACGTTTTTTCTAACATCCTCTGAAATATGTGAAACTGTTGCAGATAAGATCAGAATGCTGATTCATGTAAAGTCACCCCAGGCTGCTGTTTGCGTTTCAGAGCTTCAAGATTATCAGAAGCATCAGGCGCTAAATTAATGAGTGGTTTCAATGATAGCAATGAGTGGAAGAAGTCTTAGTGATCCACCAGGGGGCCGTGAGATAACTTAAACTTAATTTAAATTTATTAATAGCCTAATTCAAACATTTTAGTATTAATACGTTAAATAAATGTAAAAAAAAAAAAAAAAAAAGCACCCAAAGCCATTTCTCATTGTGCTGTGTGAAATACAGACAGACCAGCGGCTCAAAACACCCCAACCGATTCATGAACATGATACTTAAAATACATCTCTCAGTTGGAGAAAGAAAACCAGTGTGGAGGCTTTTTTTTTTGTATGGATGGCGAATGAAGGTAGAGGCGATTACAATGACATACAGGTGTCGTACATGTGCAAGTCTGTTGTTTGATGCGCAAACAAACCGTGTATGTGCGCTCTCGGCTCACTGATCGCTATAACATCGTATTTCTGCATAAATACAGTTCAATATATTCACGTAGTTGTCTCAATGGGCCCTATACACCCGGCGCAATGTGCAAATGTTTTTTGCTAGTTTCAGCCTGACGCAGTTCTCATTTTCCCGTCCTGTGCCACATTGTTTAAATAGTAAATGCATTTGCGCCCATTTGTGCACCCATGGGTTTGCTGGTCTGAAACAGTTTGCGAATGACACATAATTGTATCCTTGGATCATGCTGGTCTGAAAACGAGGTGTGTTCAGGCGCATTGTTGGTGCGTTGCTATTTTGAGGCAACTCAAATAGACTGTGCCATTGACCAACAAAAACCTGGTCTAAAGTCAATAGGGGCTGTCGCACCGGAGGAACCTTTTCATAGTTCCTAGAACTATTGGCGGAAGTACCCGGATTTTGGCGTGTTCGCACCGCAGGAACTAGGAACGATTTTAGTTCTAACAAACTAATTTAGCTAATTTAACTAATTTAAGAGTAGGGTCTTAACCAGGACAACAGGAACTACCAGTGACGTTAATATATGCTGATTGGCCGAATGCACGCAAAACACCAGCACCCGCCATTTTAAAAAAAGCTGTGTAAACACACAGATTACAGCCTATATATTTACCTCACACACTAACTCTATGAACATGGAAAACAGTGATAGGATGGGCCTCTTAACCTTTACGCTGAGGAGAAAATCCAACGCAACTTTGAGGGGACCAAGCAGAACATGATTATGTATTTCTGCTCAGCTACACGCCCTAAGTGCACTTGCCCTGTGCGCTTTAGACCATGGGCTTATATCTTTAAAATAGGGCCCATAGACAAACAAGTCATTCATAAGAGGACAACTGATAGCACCTGTATTCATAGCAACTAGTTTCTAACTAATTAATCATTTGATTGTTAATCATAAATATAATAATAAATTATGTGTCGGCAGTCATTCATGCTTTATTATTATTTTCGTGCACAATCGATGAACTTAACATAGGCTGAAAGTAGCAAGCTAACGTTAACTGTGAGGCTGCTGCTCGGTAAAATAGTTTTCAAGAAAAGCATTTAAGTTGGAAAACTATTTAGCCTAAGCTACTAAAAAGAACACCAAAATTGAACATGAACTATTAAAAATTATAACGATTCATGTAAAAAATGTATGGAAAGCTGGCAACCAGCACGTTTCTTACCTTGACCCCCTTCTTCCATATGGATCAATATCCTGTTCTCATTTCAACAGGTCTGGGCAAACTACTGAGTAGGCACCAATCAGAGGCCATACTTCTTACAAAGTATTTTACAGTATTTTAAAACTACAAAATATAATAATACAAAATATCTGTTATATTAACACTCATCTGAGCTTTTGGAGTTATTTGTGGTCTGTAATTTGTTAATACTTTTATACTCTTCAGTTTTGATGTTTAATGGTTGAGGAGAATAATCACCTCATTGTACCCAATTCGGATTTCTTGCTGACTTAAAAGATTAACATTAAACAGCAAAAAATATCTTCTCTATTTACCTCACTGTTAAAAGTAAAGGTTCTTTATTGGCATCTATGGTTCTATGAAGAACCTTTAATAATATCCATGGAATTTTTCCAGTGCACAAACTTTTTTTAGAGGAAAAAAGTTCTTCAGATTATTAATGATCTTCACACAAAGAAAAAAATATATTTTTAGAACTTTTCTTTGATGAACCCAAAATGGTTCTTCTATGGAATTGCTATGAAATCAGATTTATTGTTGCCACCTTCTGAGTTCTTTTCACACTTCAGTCAAGAAAATGAGTATAGGCACCAAAATCAAAACAAAAGTGAGATTACATAATCTAACATGATCCAAGTTTTGAAAGCTATACAGAAACAATGTGCTCTTATATTCTCTCTGTAAAACATAAATTAACTTCCACTCTATACAAAATAATAACTGAGATATGACAGATCTTTGATCAGATTCAGTCAGAACAGTGGTCCAAAGCAAACACCCAAACTGACAAGTTCTGACAAGTTTGGGTGTAAACTGGTCTCTCTGCCTCAAGCTAACCTGTCTCTTTCTCTCCCTCAAAACAAGCACACATCGACAAATGGGCAAGAACAGGCTAAACCAGACTTTACAATACTTTCTATCAACATGTTACAAACTTCATTAGCTAGCTATTATAGAACATAAAAAGTTCTAAAATTCCTAAATTCTAAAAGTATTTATTTTTTGGAAGCTTGGTGTAGACTAAAATCACTGAAAGCAATATTAGGCTAGGCTACTCATAAGAATGACTCATAAACCACAGGCTTCTAAATTTATTATGTTTGTGACTCACGGATTCCCATATTGCACAATAACTGAATTGAAGTGGAATGAAAGTAGCCTAGCTCATTCGTCACTTAAATAAAACAACCATAAATAACCTATCAAATAATCTACTGCGATTATATAGTTGCTATTAGAAGCCAGATTAACAACGAAAAAATAAATAAAAAAATCTTACCCATAGTGAAATACAGAACGACTGCAAAGAAGCCACAAGTGAGTTTGTTCATGTTTCTTGCTATAGCTGAGTTCAAGTAGAAGAAGACCGTTAAACTCTAGTCACACTGATGTGAACAGCAGAGATCCGCTATATTTATAGATCCACACCCATGGCACCGCCCGTAGCCTACTGAACAGTTTTGCAGCAACCTGTATCAAGGGCGTGGTGTACAATACATTATTTTGTTGTCAAAAACAAATTCCATTTTAGTTGCGTGAATGTCGAAAGGAGCAACGTTACTTTTCTATCAGCTTTGTTAAAAACTTTACATCGAGTGACGATTAATTGGTGTTTTTGAATAGGTCTGTAATCAACGATGGACATGGATTGCATTAGGCAGCCGCTGCTCGTCTGTAAGGCCGGTGATGTAGTGGGTTTCCGTCCCTTAAAATACAGGATCTTCTCGAATTTAAAGGTAAAACGATGCGTCCCGTATAAAATCAATATTGGACATGATTTGTCCTGTATTTTACATAGGCCTACAAATAGTTGAATTTTACAAATAGGATTTTGCTCCTGTACCCGCTGAGAACAGCTTTATCTTGGCTAATCCTTCGGGAATTTGCCGCTGGCTCTTAGATAGTGGTAAAACATGAGATAACATTTTGGATATCAAATGGGCTAAGGGCAAAGTTAAGCTTCCTAATTTTATATGTATAAAGGGGTCGTGAACTTAATTGTTTTATTGTTTTATGTTAATATGATTTTTACATCAAAGAGTGTCATAATTTAGAAATAAAACGGTTTTCCTACCCTGATTTTCACCCTCTAATTTGAACAAGTATTAGGTCTCTGCAGGACAGTAATAAGAGTTGCCAGATCAGTGGGCAAGGCCATAAACAGAGGGGCGTTTTTAACCGCTTTACCTGATTTCCCCATGTCACAGTGAGGGTAGGGTTTAGGGGTGTGGTCGGGTGAAGGGCATCATTTTAATTGCATGATTTATAAACACCCACCAGTTTGAAAACACCCACAAATTTAGAAATGGCCACTTTTGTTCCGCAGAGACCCACCCTTCATCCCAATGTCCATAGCCTACTATTCATCCTAAATAGTATGTGTGATTAGAATAAGTGTGTCCCAAAGCATAGTATGTAGAAAAGAGTATGTCAAAAGTCTCCGGATGGTCTATTATTTCCAGCACATTTTCGATTGTGAAAAAGTGTTACAGTGTTACAAAACATGGCAGATATGCGCAACCGACAGTGAGAGATTTAGATAAAGGTTTGCATGACTAATCAAATTTTAACCTGAAAAAAAGTATATTTAATGTTATCCATGTTATATTCATATATTAGAAAATTGGGTAACACTTTATAATAACTGCACACTATTAATCATTAATTAAGCATTAGTAAACAGTTAATTCATCATTTATAAAGCATTAATAAACATTAATAAGCAGTATATAAATACAGCTAGAAATGCTTTATTCTTGATTTAAAAGCGTATCTATAATGTGTTTAATAATTGTATTGTCATACTTTATTAATGATCAATTTATCATTTCTAAATGAAGTATAGCATTATTTACAAAGCAGTTATTTAGGAGTTGCCAGCTGATTCATAAGATCCCTTAGAAATTGTAAGTAAATGTAGTAAATTCAGGTAGTTATAAAGCATTTAGTAGTGGTCAGTTAACTATTTTTGTGAGCTCATCTAAAGTGAGGACTATTTATGCCTTGTAAAGCATGTATAAAGGATATTTAAAGACTCAGTTATCTTCTAAACAGAAAAAGGAAACAAACACAACACAGTGATACAGAACATATAAATATTAACAGCCTTTAAATCTCCCTTGTAAATGCTTTACAAGGCATAACTAGTCCTCACTTTAGATTAGCTCACAAAAATAGTTAACTAACAACTACTAAATGTTTTATAACTACCTGAATTAACCCTGAATTACAGTAGAAATACATGTTACTAAAGCATTTATTAACACACTAAGTAACTATTACTATATGTCTGAATAATAAGATATATGAATGTACATTTAAATAGTTTATTAATCATTTACTTACAATTTCTAAGTGATCTTATGAACCACTGACAACTCTTAAGGCAAGGCAAGGCAAGGCAAGGCAAGGCAAGGCAAGGCAAGGCAAGGCAAGGCAAGGCAAGGCAAGGCAAGGCAAGGCAAGGCAAGTTTATTTATATAGCACATTTCATACACAATGGCAATTCAAAGTGCTTTACATAGAAGAAATTAAAATAATAAAAAGAAATAAGAATAGTTAAAACAGTTTAGAAGAATACAAAATAAAATACAGTACAAACAGTCGGACGAACATTGGCACAGTGCTCATTCAGTAAATGCATAGCTAAACAGATGTGTTTTGAGTCTGGATTTGAATGTGACTACAGTAGGAGCACATCTGATCTCCTCTGGAAGCTGGTTCCAGCTGCGGCTGGCATAATAGCTAAAAGCGGACTCGCCATGCTTAGAGTGAACCCTTGGTATTTCTAGCTGATATGATCCTAATGATCTGAGTGATCTGTTGGGTTTATATTCAGTGAGCATATCTGCAATGTATTGAGGTCCTAGGCCATTGAATGATTTATATACCAGTAATAATACTTTAAAATCAATCCTAAATTTAACTGGGAGCCAGTGTAAAGACCTGAGGACTGGTGTGATATGTTCATATTTTCTGGTTCTGCTCAGAATCCTGGCGGCAGCGTTCTGTATGAGCTGCAACTGTCTTATGGTCTTTTTGGGAAGGCCAGTGAGGAGTCCATTACAATAATCCACCCTGCTGGTGATGAAAGCATGAACAAGTTTCTCTAAGTCTTGTCTGGAAACAAAGCATCTTATTCTTGCTATATTTTTCAGATGATAGTATGCTGATTTAGTTATTGCTTTGACATGACTACTGAAACTAAGGTCTGACTCTAGTGTCACACCAAGATTCCTGACTTGATGTTTAGTTGTTTGACCCCTAGAGTGAAGGTATGCGTTCACCTTGAGAACTTCATCTTTGTTTCCAAACGCAATGACTTCAGTTTTGTCTTTGTTTAACTGAAGAAAGTTTTGACACATCCAACTGTTGACTTCATCAATGCATTGGCACAGGGAGTCAATGGGGCTGTAATCGTTAGGCGATAGGGCTAAGTAGAGCTGTGTGTCGTCTGCATAGCTGTGGTAAGCAATTTGGTTCTTTCTCATTATTTGGCTCATTGGGAGCATATACAGGTTGAACAGGAGTGGTGCAAGAATTGAGCCTTGAGGGACTCCGCATGTCATGGATGTCCACTCAGACTTATGGTCTCCTATACTCACATAATAACCTCTCCCATCTAAGTATGACCTGAACCATTTTAGGACTATCCCAGAAAGCCCCACCCAGTTTTCCAGCCTGTCCAGAAGTATGTTGTGATCGACAGTGTCAAATGCAGCACTGAGGTCGAGTAGTACCAGCACTGATAATTTGCCTGAGTCAGTATTTAAGCGAATATCGTTTATTATCTTTATGAGCGCTGTCTCTGTGCTGTGGTGCGGTCGGAAACCAGATTGAAAATTGTCAAAGTATCCATTCGAGCATAAGAATTTGTTCAGCTGATTGAAGACAACTTTTTCAATGATCTTGCCTATGAAAGGAAGATTTGAGATCGGTCTATAGTTGCTTAATATGGTCTTATCCAGATTGCTCTTTTTCAGGAGGGGCTTGACAACTGCAGTTTTTAGGGAGTTTGGAAAACTCCCAGAGAGAAGTGAAGCATTTACCACTTCTAGAAGATCTGCTTCTAAACTGTTTAACACACTTTTGAAAAACGATGTGGGAAGTGTGTCAAGAGCGCAGGTTGATGTTTTAAGGTGCTGTACGGTTTCTTCCAAAATTTTGCCATCAATTTCTTTGAAATCAGACATAGTAACTACTTTCTCAGGTGGTTTGATCTGTCTGACCCCAGCGCAACTCAAGGATGTGCTGATCACCTTTCTGATATTATTGATTTTCTCAGAGAAGAAAGAAGCAAACTCACTGCACTTGCTGTCTGAGAGCATTTCACTGGGAATCTGGCTTGGGGGGTTTGTCAGTCTCTCTACAGTAGCAAAAAGAGTGCGTGTGTTGTTTAAATTGCTGTTTATAATATTTGAGAAGAAAGTCTGTCTAGCTTTGCCTAGTTCCATATTGAAAGCATGAAGGCTGTCTTTGTAGATGTTATAATGGACTACAAGTTTTGTCTTCCGCCACATGCGCTCTACTTTTCTGCATTGTCTTTTCATATTTTGCACTGCTTTTGAGTTTCTCCAAGGTGCTTTTTGTCTGCCACTCTTCTTCCTGACTTTCACAGGAGCAATATCATCAAATACACTTTTAACTTTTGAGTTAAAAGAATCAAGGAGAAAATCAACAGAGTCAGCAGATATGCTTGGTGTTAAGGATATAGCCTTCATAAATAGGACACTAGTGTTCTCATTTAAGCATCTCTTCTTGACAGACACAGATCTCGCTTCAGTGGCAGGAGAGATCAATATATCAAAGAAAATACAGAAATGATCAGACAGTGCTACATCCTTAATAACAATCGATGAAATGTTTAGACCCTTACTGATAAGTAAATCTAAAGTGTGTCCACGATTGTGTGTGGGTCCATGTACATGCTGAGTCAGATCAAAAGTTTTTAAAACAGTTTTGATTTCTTTTGCCATATTGTTTTCTCCATTATCTATATGGATGTTAAAATCTCCAGCAATGGCAAAACAGTCAAACTCTGAGGTAATTGTTGATAACAGTTCTGTAAAGTCCTCAGCAAAGGCTGGAGAGTATTTTGGAGGGTATATCCTGTAAATAATGAAAAGTAAAATGCGTGGAGCACCTTTTAACACAATACCCAGATATTCGAAAGACAAGTAATTCCCAAATGATATTTGCTTACATTGATAGATATCTTTAAAAAGAGCAGCTAGACCCCCACCTCTCTTAACAGCTCTGCAGACACTCATAAAAGTAAAGTTAGGAGGGGCTGCTTCATTGAGGATTGTTGCACTGTAGCTGTCTTCTAGCCAGGTTTCATTTAGAAGCATAAAATCCAGGTTGTTTGTGGTTATTAAGTCGTTGACTAGAAGTGATTTATTTTTAAGTGAGCGAATGTTTAAAAGAGCTAACTTAACAGACTTACTTTTCCCCACAGCAATATTAGTTTGACGTGTAATAGGCACCAGATTAGTTGGGTTTGCTGTACGGCTATTGAAGGCCTTAGACTTTCTATCATGTAATAGAACAGCAATAGAGAAAGATACAGGCACACTGGGTTCCCGCTTGTTTTGTAAACATTTGAGAAAGTTACTGTTATCAGAGCGGGCACCCGACACATATCACTGAGAGCTGGTATCAGTTGTTTTTGGTTCACCTCGAGCAGAAGGAGGAGGGTGTGGGCCCTGGCGTTGTGGCAGAGGCCGAAGAGCTCTCACAGGAGGAGGGGGAGGGCGAGCTGGGCCCGCAGGCTTTGGTGGTAGTGGTGCCTGTCTTTTTTTAGTTGGTATCTGGGGGCTTGCAGCAAAAGAGTGGGATAGTCTGGTTCCAGCATGCACCAGTTCTTCCATTTTCTGTGAGAAGCAGAGTAGTGGCGTTGCAGGGGAGAGGGAGAAAGTGTCTGGTGAAAGGGGCTGTTGCTCTGGTGTTATAGGAGGCTGTAATATGCTGTCCTGGCTTCCCTGGCTGTTTTCCAGGAAGTCGTCCTTGGGTGCTGAATCTTCAAGCAGTTCTGATATGGCTGTCTGTGGTGAGCTCTGTGGGCAGGGCTCAGCTGAGATTGTGTCCGTGAGCAGAGGTTGTTGTGGCGGAGTGGTGTTATCATGTCCATTTTGCTGCTGAAGTGAAGTCCCGTGGTCATTCATACTGTGTCCAGGTGTGTGTGTGCCATTCAGATTGAGTGGATTGGCACAAACCGCAGAAGGATGATTTAGGGAGAAGTAGATATTGTCCTTTAACACTCTTGAACCAAGTTTGTTTGGGTGATGGCCGTCCCGATGAAACAGTTGTCGTTGACTCCAGAAAAGATTGAAATTGTCAATGAAGTTCACTGCTTTTATATTGCAGGTTTTTTGCAGCCATGTATTTAGCCCAAGCAACCGTGAAAACCTGTTTGTTCCTCTTGCTGGGAGAGGTCCACTGATGAATGTTTGAACTTTCAGTCTTTTAAGTGTTTCAAAAAGTTCATTGAAATCCTTCTTAAGGAGTTCTGACTGCTCTTTATGAATATCATTCTTCCCCACATGTATGATGAGTCGATTTGCAGTCTTATGTTTCATCAGAATGTTCTGAAGTTCCCTGTTTATATCAGAAGTTGTTGCTTGTGGAAGGCAGCACGTAGTTGTATCCCTGTTGCTAATGTTTCTGATTATGGAGTCCCCCACTATCAGAGTCCTGGGCTCGGCTGCGCGCTGAGCTGAGTGCCGCTGTCTGCTCGACCTTGAGCGCCAGTTAGCATCAGTGTTAGCTACTGGCCCATTCAGTCTGTGTTCGATCACATTCATCACATTTGTGGATTCCTCATTTACATTCATTAGTACTTCAAATCTGTTCTCAAGATGTATAGGCGGTGGTAGGAGGCCAGTGTTTGCAATCCTTGTCAGAGCTGTATCTGGGGTAGAGGATGCTACTGCGGTAATATGTGATGCTCGTGACAATCTGATGTCTCGAGTGCCTTTGGGTTTAGCTCCCTGTTTGTGCCATCGATTAGTAAGTCGATCGGCTTGTTTCTCTACCTGTCGAGGAGTACTAGTTTCATGGGACTCACCGGTATGCTGTGGGTGTCCATGACGAAGCTCTGTTGTGTGCTCCGTCTGGTTTGGTGGTCCCGTAAATAACTTTGTTTCTAGAACTGCAATCCTTTGTAAAAGTCTGTGGCAGTTAGTGCAGCAAGTAGATTCCAGAAGAGGCATTTTCTCTTATCCTTGTAGGCAGTTGTGTTTTCCTTTCCCGGTATGTAAGCTGGTCGGGTAAATAACTTAAATAACTGGTGTGTAAATAATGCAATACTTCATTTAGAAATGATAAATTGATCATTAATAAAGTATGAAAATACAATTATTAAACACATTATATATATGCTTTTAAATCAAGTATAAAGCATTTATAGCTGTATTTATAAATTGCTTATTAATGTCTATTAATGCTTTATAAATGATGAATTAACTGTTTTCTAATGCTTAACTAATGATTAATAGTGTGTAGTTATTATAAAGTGTTACCGAAAATGGTATTAAATTAAATTAAATGTAGAGGATTTTAACTGTGACAAAATGATTGACAGGCCAGTTTACTGTGACAGGATGCAACAGAGAGCAACCATTAAAGACGTAGAGAGGCTTGAGCCATTGATAGCAGAGTAATGCATTTATTAATGCAGTAATTAGAGAGAGAGAGAGAGAGAGAGAGAGAGAGAGAGAGAGAGAGAGAGAGAGAGAGAAATTAAGCATTATGAATTATCTGAATCTGTAGCTATGTTTCCATCCAAAGTTGTGAATTTAACTAAATGTGCAAAATTGAAATATCGCATAAAATAAAGCGAATAAAGCATTTGCGAATAAAGCATGCAGCGTTTCCATTCAGTGAGCTGCAGAGAACAAAAACCGTCACCTCTTAATAAACTCTAAATAGCAGAAATAAATAAGAAAAATGGAAGTTACTGCAGTAGGAGAAGGCATTGTATATAGGATAATAATTTTCGCATATAATAAATTACTTGCGCCCCAGAGCACGCAGACAAAACACAATAAACCCGGTCATGTTATTGTGATGGATTTTTTTAATGAATAAAATAAACTGTATATCAAACTAATCATAACTCTAACATCTAACATTCTAACATATAAACCTTACTTTCCCTTTTTAGGCCTAACAATTCTTGGTTACACTTTATTTTAAGGTGTCATTGTTACAATGTAATTATATATTTAAGTACTGAGTAATATTAAGCAATACATGTACTTACTATAGGGTTAGGGTTGGATTAGGATTTGGTTGAGGGTTAGTTGCATGTAATTATACATAATTTACTACTATGGTAAACAGCAGGTTTATATACTGTAGCAGAGCCATAGCCCATTGGCCGCTCATTTAATTACTGTGACGTTTTACACCTTTCACAGACCTCACTACATTCTCCATAGTCTGTAGCAATGAAAGGAAGGGGCAGGTTTTCAACCATGCCACACCCCAAGAGGCATACAATGCAGGTTTATACTGTAGCGGAGCAAACGCTCATTTACTGATTGTGATTTTACATTTACATTTTACATTTATTCATTTAGCTGACGCTTTTATCCAAAGCGACTTACAAATGAGAACAACAGAAGCAGTTAAAACTAACAGTAGGACAACAATATGCAAGTGCTATGACCCTTCAGTACATGTTATTTATTTATTTATTTTTAATAATAGAATAGAATAGAAGAAAAAGTGTTAGTGTAGGAGCCATACATTGAGTTTGATTAGTCTTTTGTGATATTTCTTCTTTCCTTCTATACTGTTGTGTGTGCACGCGCGGTGTGACGTCATTGGTAACTATGGCACTGTGAGGGGGTGTGGTGTGTATATTAGCGTGTGTGTTCACCTGTGGGACATGGCGGGTTGTTTGGAGCATGGCTGTAGGGTGAGCATGGGGAAAAACTTTCTTTTGACCGTCGTCACTGTCAATGACGTTACTACCATCACTATCTGTTACTATGCGTTGTTTGATGTATCGTCACTCGACTGATGGAATGCATCTACCAAAGTAAGTGATTGGTGTTTGTTCTTTCTGCTGGTGAAACGGAGTAATAAAGATAACATCAGATGTAATGCTTCAGTGTGACGCGTCTTTAGTATAATCTCCTCGTGTCTTAGCCTGCTGCGGCTTTTGGATTGTTTTTTGAGTATATGCCGCTACAGTATATTGTGTCAAAAGAAAGTTTTACGAAGCGCAGTTTCAAACGTATTGTTGGTTAACGCTGGATGTTTGATATTGTTCAAGGTTGTAAGCAATAGACGTGAACACGCATTTGTCTCGTGTAAAACTTATTTTATTCACAAATTTTCTGTTACAATCGATGCTTATTTTTGATTACAGCCATTTGTATTTGAAAAGTACACTGTAAACAAGTTGATTGTTGGTCAAAAAAGGATTGTATTCCCTGCTAGGCTCAGCGGTACTTTCACATAAGGTGATCGTACTGGTTTGTTTGTTTTATTACCCTTTGTAGCATTTTGGTTCGTGCGTCAAGCGGGTGAAGCATTGCGCTTGGGAGTGCCGCCGTAGTTCTGGTTCCAAGACGGTTAGTCTGGTTCAAGACTATCGGTATAGAGGTACATAAATACCCACCGCTAGTATGCACAGAAGACTAGGGTTGAGTTTAGCTTAGCTTTTGTGGATAATTTAGAGGGAAACAATGACCAGTGCATCGTATCTTGTTTCTGAGTGGAAATTGAATTAAAGTGTGCTGTGTTTAAGTGTCATTAGCAGATATTTTTTGTGATTTGTTTTGGATTATCTTGCAGATAAAATGGAGTTGAGTGATACCAGGTTGAAAGAGAAAAGGCAAATATCATTGACACCTAGGGCTTTCGAATATAAATTGGGAAAGCTCCAAGAAGAGCGTCAAACAAAAATAAGAAAGATTAAAGGTGCAATTAGAGATATTAAAGACCTAATGCAAAGTACTGATAGTGCTGAAGAAATACGGTCACACCTTGAAAATATATCAAGCCTGTTTAATGAAGCAAGTCATCTTCATGGTGTTGTGATTTCTATGATCCCACCTGAAGAACAAGAAAAACAGAACGCTTGGTTTGACAGCGTTGAAGAACATAAAACCGCTTTTGTGAAAGAGACAAATAAATGGCTGGTGAATGCGCCAGACATACCTGTAGAGGGCGTTGATGCCCCATGTTTACGATCTACCGTTACCAATGCTAATGAGGCACATATATCTAGAATTATGGAAAATACAGTAGAAGATGATATTAGGCCAAGTGATAGCGTTTCTAATGTGTCAGTGAGGTCAAAGAAATGCAGTTCGGTGGTGAGTAAATCTATGTCTACTGCATCATCAGCTAGAATAAGGGCTGAGGCTGAGACAGCTGCTCTTAAGGCTCGTCAAAGGCTGCTGAGTCAGAAGCATGCCTTGGAGGAACAGCAAGAACTGTTGAGGAGGAAGAAGGAGGAGCTCGATCTGGACATGGAGCTGGCTGCATCTATGGCTAAAGTAAGTGTGTTCAAGGCTTCAGAAGTATCTTGTGTGTCTCATGCATCGGTGAGATCAGATGGGATGAACTCTTATTTTAAAAGAGGAGTAAGAACACAGCTAAGTCAGAACGCCGCAGCATTTGTGCCTGAGTTTAGTGGTCAATCATCGGCTGCGAAGGTGGCAGAGACTGTGGAGGAACCTTTGATTCCAGGTAATGCCGCTGTGAGGCCTAAGACACACAACAAAATTGGGCTGCCTGCTGTTGTGACCAGAAACGATCCATCCACTTTATCTTTTCAGCCTGCTGTCACGAATAATGCTGGTCTTCCCACTCTGTCAGGGGGTGCTTTTCATCCACCAGTTACTCGCCTTCAATATGAAGCTGCACCTGTAACAGTGAATAACTCTGATCAGCGTTTTCTCACAGTTTTGGAAAAGCAAAATTAAATTACGTCTTTATTGGTTGGGCAACAGTCACTTTTTCTATTACCCAAGCAAGACTTACAAGTTTTCGACGGAGATCCACTGGAGTATCAAACCTTCATAAGAGGATTTGAACACAACATAGAAGGGAGAACACAAAGTCAAAAGGACTGTTTATATTTCCTTGAGCAGTATACAAGAGGTCAGCCCAGGGATTTGGTCCGAAGCTGTCAACATCTGCCCCTGTCTCATGGATACACTAAGGCAAAGTCATTACTTCAGGAACATTTTGGCGATCCATTCTAAGTAGCCTCCGCTTATATGGATAAGGTGCTTTCATGGCAGATGGTTAAAGCTGAAGATATCAAGGCTTTACGGGCCTACAGTCTAATGTTACAGGAATGTTGCAACTCCATGGGGACCGCCGTAAGTGACCTGAATGTACCTACAAATATGCAAACTATTGTGAGAAAGCTGCCTTATAAGCTGCGGGATCATTGGAGAAGTGTGGCTGGTGATATTCAGGAGAAGTTTCGTCGTAGAGCTACATTTTTGGACATAGTGGAGTTTGTTGAGAGACAGGTCAAGATAGCAAGCGATCCTCTCTTCTGAAATATTCAAGATACACCTGCGACAGGAAGAAAATAATTTAAAATGGTCAAGTCTCAAACTGGTTCAAAGGCTAGAGGCAGTAGCTTTGCCACTGCTGTAGCACCTGCTGGGAAGAAAATAGAGTCTGTGAATAAAAGGGAGAAGAATTCACTAGTGAAAGCTTGTTTGTTTTGTGGAGCTGGACATTCGTTGGATGTTTGTCTTCTTTTGGATAAAAGGATTCAAGATGAAAAAATGTATTTTTTGAAGGAGAACCGTATGTGCTTTGGATGCCTGTGCGTTGGGCACATGAGTAAGGATTGCAGAAAACGACTGATATTTAGAATATGCAATTATAGACACCCAACGTTGTTGCATATCCACCCCAAAGCTAAACAAAAGAGTTCGACTCAGGCCATCGGTGGCTTGGAAATGACCAGAGAAGGTGCTGTGGTGTCAGTTCAGTCCAGTGGTTTGACTGGGGCCGGTAAACAGGACTGCACGCTCTCTATTTTGCCTGTTCAGGTGAGATCCAAGAGAGGGCAAGATACTTTTGTCACATATGCGTTTTTGGATCCAGGGAGTACTTCTTCGTTTTGTACAGAGCGACTCATGAATCGGCTTAATCTTACAGGAAAGAAACTGGGAATCCTCCTTAGAACTATGGGACAAGAGAAAGTGGTGGACAGTTATAAGCTGTCAGACTTGGAAGTAGCCGGATTAGATTCGGACAACTTTTGTGGCCTGCCTGAGGTTTTTACTCAGAAGAGTATGCCTGTTCATCAAGGTAATATTCCATGCTCGAAAGACCTCCAAAGATGGTCGCATCTGAGAGATATAAAAATGCCAGAGATCAATGCTGATGTAGACCTTCTGATCGGCACTAACGTCCCTCAAGCTCTGGAACCGTGGGAAGTGGTTCGTGCAGCGAATGGGGGTCCTTATGCAATTAAGACCATTCTGGGTTGGACCGTGAACGGTCCGCTCCGAGGAGATAATCAGATCAGTGATCAGTGTTTGCAGCCCAACATCACAGTTAATCGCATCTCCGTGGCAAGGCTTGATGAGCTTTGGGAGAAGCAACTGAAGGTGGATTTTCCTGAAAATCTGCAGGATGAACAACCTGGTCTGTCGAGAGAGGATAAGCGCTTTATTGAGTCAGTTTCCGAATCTGCCAAGCTCATTGATGGTCATTACAGTATCGCTTTGCCGGTAAGACAAAAATACCTACAAATGCCTAACAATAAACCAGTTGCAGAACAGCGTGCATTGAGTCTTGATTAAAGATCCATCTTTTTGCTTCGACTACATTGCATGTATGTCCAAGATGCTGGCTGATGGCTATGCTGAGAGAGTTCTGGCTGAGCATCTGACTCGTCGTGATGGAAGAGTGTGGTATTTACCCCACCACGGGGTGTATCATCCTAAAAAGAAAAAACTGTGGGTAGTTTATGATTGTGGGGTCACATTCCAGGGGACATCTCTGAATTCACAGTTGTTTCAAGGACCAGATCTCACAAATTTGTTGGTGGGAGTCCTCATAAGATTCCGTAAAGAACCCGTGGTGCTTATGGCAGATATAGAGGCCATGTTCCATCAGGTCAGGGTTCCGACTGAAGACTCTGACTTGTTGAGATTTCTATGGTGGCCCGATGGAGATTGCAGTCAGGAGTTAGTGGAGTACAGAATGATGGTGCATCTGTTCGGTGCTACTTCCTCTCCTAGTTGCGCTTGTTTTGCTTTAAGAAAGTGTGCTGAAGACAATCAAAAGTGCTTCAGTTCTGCGGCAGTTAACACGATCCTACACCATTTCTATGTTGATGATTGTTTAGTGTCTGTTGGCTCTGAAGAGGAAGCAGTATCCTTATGTCAAGAGCTCAGTGCCTTATGTGCTGAAGGTGGTTTTAAGCTCACAAAATGGATTAGTAATCGACGTACTGTCCTCGCTGCAATTCCTCCGGAAGAGCGAGCCAAAGAGGTAAAAGATTTGGATCTGGATAACGACTCCTTGCCTGTTGAGCGTGCCTTGGGTGTGCGGTGGTGTGTTGAATCTGACTCATTTAAGTTTAAAATCATACTTAAAACTTTTCGAACACTTTCAGAGTGGAAGACAGATCCAAGATGGCGGACTAGATGGCAGACTAGAACTTCAGCTCCTCTCTCTTCAAATTGTTTGATGCAAACTTGTTTACTGCCAGGCTTTTGAATTTCTTCCGAAACTTTCATCAATTGAAATCTAAAACCTGTGCTTTCTGCTATGTCGAGACAAGGTCGAAACAATAGCAAATCTAGAGACGCTCTTAAAAAACCGGTGTATGAGGATGAAGAGGAGGAATCCGAGAGCCTCACAATGGCCTCCCTTGAAGCTGTTCTTATGAAACATTTCAATAAAGCTGAGAAGAATGCCAACGAAAGATTTGATCGCATAGAGACACAGCTTGATAACATGCAAGCGACTCTGAACAAACACACTGAGGAGATTGACAAACAACGCATCATCTCCGTCAAACTTCAGGAGCGCATAAAGAAAGCGGAGACTACAGCTTTAATACATGGCGATTCTCTGGACCAGATACAGTCCAAACTGGCAGATCTGGAGGACAGAAGCAGAAGGGACAACCTACGGTTGATGTTCTTAAAAGAAGGAGCAGAAAAGGGTAATGCCTTGGCCTACCTGAGTGCTAACATCCCGAAATGGTTCCCGAGACTCGCCGCCAATCCTCCGGAGCTAATGCGGGTTCATCGCGTGGGTCATCTGCGCCAATCCACTTCGGCTCCTAGAGTTCTGATCATGAAATTTCTCCGGTATATAGACAGAGACCGCATCCTCAAAGAAGCCAGGGAAAATCCAATTGAAGTTGACTGACACACTATTCGGTTCACAGCGGACTACAGCGACCACACATCGAAGCGGAGGCGCCCCTGTTTCCCTGTCATGCACCGGGCCCGACAGCAAGGATACCAGGCGTTCTTGCTCTACCCGGCTGTCATTAAACTTATACGTGGATCAGAACAACATTTATTTCGTGATCCATCGGAGGCGGAGAAGTTTCTTTGTCCAGAGGAGGATAATCCCGCTAACTGACTGGGGTAGGGCTCATGTTTTGAGCGCTTATCTACTCTACTGTACCGTTTTGTTAAGTTTCTTATTTGCTGGTTTGTTTACTTCCTGGATGGCGCGTCAGAACTGATGGGACATCACTCCGGTCATTCTGTTTTTTTACAGGTTTTGGTCGGCAACTTTGGTTCGAAAAGCCTGCCAGTTTATATATTTTCTTTCTTTTTTAGTTATGTTTGCTTGATCTTGGCATAACTTTGTTTGAGTCTTATTAACAATGGGTGTTTGTAGTTTAATAATTTTTCTTTTGCACCCTTTTTTGGTTATTTTGTTATCAAGGAATGTACACTCAAATAAAGGTTTTCTTTTTTCTTTTTTTTGGAGAGGAAGGGGTTATCTGACCATCTTTACTGTCACTTCAATTTTTCGGGGGGCGAGGGTGGGCTCTAGATGGACCTTTTTTCCATCTGTTTTTTTTTTTTTTTTTTTGAGTGGGTTGTGGGAGTCTATTTGGTTCGGGACTCTTTTACTTGGGTTTCAGAAGGGAAAGAAGGTAGGCTTGCTGGGTGGGTATGGGGGTTTCAGGTTGGAGGGATAATGGTCGGGTGGGACAGGACCCAAAGGATAGAACTTTACACTTTTTATTTTACATTCGAGGTGGCGGTTTATTGGTTCACTATTTTGATATTATTTTTCTACTCAGACACTTATGACTAGTGTCTCTTTATTGTCGTGGAATGGGCGGGGTTTTAATATTCCTCATAAACGTACAAGCACTCTGGACTTTTTGCGGAGGATGAAAATAGATATAGCTCTTTTTCAGGAAACCCATCTTCTGGAAAGGGATGTTTCCAGATTTCATAATAAATTTTATCATGTTATTGCTTCTTCCTCAAATTTAAAAAAAAAATAGAGGAGTAGCAATTATTGCTAAACGTAGTTTTCAGTTTACAATTTTAGACATCGGGAAGGATTCTGAGCGTAGAGTTGTCTTTATTAAAACTCTAATAAATGAAAAAAAATAGCTTTTGTTTCTGTTTATGCCCCTAACTCTTTTGATAGGAGCTTTTTTGATTATTTAACTAAACTTATACTGGATTTATCTGACTTTGGCCTAATAATAGGAGGTGACTTCAATGCGGTTTGGTCACATTCATTAGATAGAACTGGTGTGGTGGAGGGGGCAAACCAACGTCTTGCTTCCACTGCATTAAGGAAATGGGCTTTAGACTGTGCTGTAATAGATGTTTGGCGGACAGCTAATCCCTCTTTAAAGGAGTTTTCTTGTTTTTCATCACGACATAGAACTTTTTCCCGTATAGATTACATTTTTATTTCTAAACATTTATTTGAAAAAGCCTCTGATTTCGCTCTTCTTCCTATGTCTCTTTCTGACCATAGGGCTGTATTTGGCAAACTGGCAATCTCTCCAGGCCCCAAATGAGCGGCCCGTTGGCGGTTTAATTTCACTCTATTGCAGAATGAAACTTTTCTAAGGGAAATGAAAGAATAGCTGGACCAATTTTTAACGATAAATAGATCTTCTGTTGATGATCCCAGGGTACTCTGGTCAGCGGTAAAAGGGTTCATAAGGGACAAACCAATTGGATTTGCCTCTAATCTAAACAAAATAAGATGGAAGCATATTGTAGATTTGGAAAATAGAATTTCAACTTTAGAGCGTTCTTTGTCTTTGAATGCTACCTCTGATCTTATTTTTGAGCGAGACTTGTTGATTAAAGACCTTAATCAACTACTCAGGAACAAATCTGACTTTCTCATTCATAGGACTAGGCAACTTCATTACTTGTACAGTGCTCAACCAAGTCATCTACTGGCTTTGAAACTTAAAACCAATGAACAATTGGCTGACATAACGTCTGTTAAATCTTCTACAGGTAAACTGTGCTCAGATCCAAATGAGGTTAATGATGTCTTCTGCTCATTTTACTCTAAATTATACTCCTCAGAGTTTATTTATAATGAGCAGGCATGCAAAAGCTTTCTGAACCCTCTTCAACTTCCAAAGCTTTCCTATGAATCTGCTCTTGAACTTGATGCTCCAATAACTCTGAGTGAGTTGTACAAAGCCCTAGTGAGCATGAATAAGAATAAATCTCCAGGGCTTGATGGTATACCCCCCGAGTTTTATCTGGCCTTCTGGCCCCAAATCGGTCCTCTTTTACTGGAGATGATTCATTCTACAATTACTAAGGGTTCTTTTTTTAAGAATACAAATATTGCTATTATTTCTTTACTTCTAAAAAAGGGTAAGGAACCTTCTGAGTTACCGTCCTATTTCTATTCTAAATGCTGATACTAAGTTGTTCGCCAAAGTCTTAGCTTCCCGATTGGAACCACATTTGTCTACTCTAATCCATGCGGATCAGACTGGTTTCATCAAGAATCGCCTTGCCTCAGATAATGTCCGTCGCCTTCTTCACATAATAGAAGCTTCCAACACCGCAGATTCTCCAAATGGCATTTTGTCTCTTGATGCAGAGAAGGCGTTTGATCGTCTTGAGTGGCATTTTCTGTGGCAGGTTTTGTATCATATGGGCTTTGGACATAACTTTCTATCTATGATTCAAATTTTATATAATGATCCTATTGCAACGGTTTTGACAGGGATCACCTGTTCTAAGCAATTTCCCATATCTAGAGGATCTCGACAGGGTTGTCCTCTCTCGCCTCTGTTGTTTGTTTTATCTCTTGAGCCTCTTGCTCAGGCAGTTCGGCAGTCAGTTAGTCATAACCCTATTGTTATACATAATACCAAACATTTTATATCTTTGTATGCAGATGATATCCTTCTTTTCCTTCATAATGTTTCTTATAGTCTTCCTCACCTTTTAAATATTTTTAAGGACTTCGGTCAGGTTTCAGGATATAAAATCTGTATTATTACCTCTGAATTCTTCTACTGGACAGGCCCCTACCACCGTAGCCAGAATGAACATACCAGTTGTTCAGACGTTTAAATATTTAGGAATCTCAATTTTCCCTACAGTGTCAGCCACAGTGACTAATAATTACAATAAAGTACTTGTTGAGGTGGAAAATAGTCTTCAAAAGTGGAGCTCCCCAACTTTGTCTTTTCATTCCCGCATTTCAGTGATTAAAATGAATACTCTCCCCCGAATAAATTTTGTTGGTTCTATGCTTCCTCTGGCACCTCCAAAAGGTTATTGGGAAAAAATTAATTCACTACTATCTAAATATATTTGGGCTGGTAAAAGACCCAGAATGAAAATTTCTGTCCTTCAAAGGCCAAAAAAGTCTGGGGGTTTAGGACTCCCAAACTTTCAATTATATCATTGGGCCTTTGTGTTGCGCCCTCTTTCCACCTGGTTTGACACGGCATCTTGTGTATCTTGGCGATCTATTGAGGAAAATATTGTAAAGCCCCACCGATTACAAGATCTTATTTACTCTAATATCTCTATTAAACAATCTAAGGTTAAATTTGGGTCCATTATCACTGAGCTAATTTCCACTTGGAACTCTGCTGAAAAATATTGTAAAATATCTCCAAATTGGTATCTCCAGTCACCCATTTTCTTTAACTCTTGTCTCCAGCTGGGAGTACGCCCTATATACTTTTCTAGTTGGGCAAATAATGGTGTATTTACACTATCTGACATTTTTGGGGCTGAAGGTCTCCGCTCATTCTTAGACGTTCAGAAACTCTTTAATTTACCCGGTTCCTCCTTTTTCTTTTATCTTCAGTTACGTACAGCAATGCGCACCTATGGGGTTCCTTGGAATGGCACACTAGGTTTACACCCTTTTCATAAGGTTTTGACCGGGGGTAAGGGGTTGGTCTCTATTATTTATGCCGTCTTGTTGCAGGCACCTAATAAACCACTCTCTCTTGACAGAGTTTGGAAGCAGGATTTGCCATCTGTTAATAATAATCTGGACTGGCACTTGATTTGGCATAATCTGTCTTTCTCTTCCAGAAACCCCAACCACCGAATGATTCATTATAACTTCATACATAGGTCATATTTCACTCCCCGCAGTTTGTTCAGATTTAAAGCTTTGCCCTCTCCTAACTGTACTCTGTGTTTGCAAAAGAGTTTGGGCACTTTTCTTCATATGGTTTGGGAGTGCCCAGGTGTTGTGGCTTTCTGGAAAAATGTTTGTAGTGTATTGTCCACATTATTGTCTCAGGAGATTCCTTACTCTCCTACCCTCTTATTATTGAATGACTCTTCTGGTTTGAACTTACCTGCTAAACCCAAACGCCTTTTTTTGTCTGGTCTCACTGCGGCTAAAAGGCTGATAGCATGTAGATGGAAACCCCCTCATTTATTATCCTTAAATAAATGGCTGCTAGATTACATGGATATCGCCATTATGGAACGTTGGGCAGCAAACTTGCACTTGGCCAAACCTGAAAACATGGATAGGATATGTGGTATTCCCTGCATATACTTTGTCTATTTGATTTCATATGTCTGGTAGTTTTGTCATTGTTATGTATTTATTATTAATTTGTTATGCCACACTACCATGTCAATTTCTCTGTTAATCTTGCTATTACTGTTAAATTGATGCTTGCCACATCTGTTTGTTCATTTGCTTGTTGTTCTTTGTTTTGCTTTGTATTTCAAAAAAGTTAAATGGAAAAACCAATAAAAAATTGATCACACACAAAAAAAAAAATCATACTTAAAACTCACCCACTCACAAGAAGAGGAATCCTGTCCATGGTTAGTTCGATTTATGACCCTCTTGGTTTCGTGGCCCCTGTCGTTTTGTCTGCCAAGAAAATCCTCCAAGACCTTTGCAGGAGACGTTTGGGATGGGATGATCCTTTGCCCTCTTCTGTTGTCGGAGAATGGATGGCTTGGCTGGAAGACCTTCATGACCTTGAAAATTGGGAGGTCAGTAGGTGCTTAAAACCTGTGAACTGTGGTCATCTTGTCTTTGCTCAGCTACACCACTTTGCAGACGCAAGTGAGGAAGGATTTGGGACTGTGACTTACCTGTTGCTCCATGACAATAATGGACGAACTTACAGTGCATTTGTAATGGGAAAGGCACGTGTAGCTCCTCTTAAACCTGTCACTATTCCTCGGATGGAGCTGACTGCCGCAGTGGTGGCTAGCAGGATGGACAAGTTGTGGAGGAAGGAGCTGCATATGGACCTTAAAGAGTCGGTCTTTTGGACGGACAGCACTTCTGTTTTGAAATACATAAAAAGTGAGACATCTAGATTTAAGATCTTTATAGCAAACAGAGTGTCTGAAATATTGAAAACGTCGAACGTATCGCAGTGGAGGTACGTGAATACATCAAACAACCCTGCGGATCTAGCTTCTAGAGGTGTTAAAGTTCAGTCATTTTTAAAGACTGATGCATGGCTCTGTGGTCCTGACTTTCTTCATGAGCCTGAGTACAGGTGGCCCGAAAATCCTGAGACCTTGGAAAGCTCTCTCTTTGGAGACCCAGAGGTCAAGGCTGTGGCAGTGAACGCTGCTCAAGTTGAGCAGGTTAGTCCGGTGGAGAAGCTCATTGGTTACTTTTCCTCCTGGTTCCGTCTTAAGAGGGCAGTTGGTTGGCTTCTCAAGTTTAAGACCTTGCTCCTATCCTTGGTGCGACATCGAAAGCTGCTGAGAGAAAACCTTTCTAATTTGAATCTAAGTACTGATCAGCTGGAGAAAAAGCTACAGGTTCAGATGGAAGGTGTTAAGGCTCAAGTGCCAAAGGATGTTTTATCCTTGGAGGATATGGTCATGGCAGAGTTAAACATTATCCATTTCTGTCAAAAAATAAGGTTTCCGGAGGAACTGTCCTATTTGAAGAAAGGAGAGTGTGTAAGAAGGACAAGTCATCTCTACAAGCTCAACCCGATCCTGGATGGTGATCTCATTAGGGTTGGAGGACGGCTCAGTAGAGCAGAAATGTCACTTGAAGCGAAACATCCAGTTATACTGGCTAAAGATCAACACATTTCTAATCTCATCCTTGCTCATGTACATCAAGAAACAGGCCATGGTGGACGAAACCACATGCTTTCTCATTTTTTCCCAGTCCGCACCAGCCCCGCAGCCTGCCAAACGCCATGCGAAGCGGCGCTCCTGATGCAGACTACTCAGAGATGGGCTACATTTCTTACCGGAAGATAGTAGCAGGGTTGTAGACAGTGGGCCAAGTCTGTCTATCTCATTTAGTTTTTGATTTGATAGTTACCCATCAGCTGTTTGGCAATTTTTTTTTAAATTTGGCTGTAAGAATAATTCACAAAAAGATTACCGATTGTTTCCAACGGCAATTGTTGCACATTAGAGTATAACAATAGATTTAAATTCGTCAGCTGATCACAAACGTTGGCCGGAGTGAGATCCAATCAAAGCTTGTGTTGTTACCTTGTTGAATTGATTTGGCCAATCACGTTATTCATTGAACCGGCGTCATTCTGAAGCCATGCGTCTACAACCCAACCTGGAGAGATCGGTGTATCTCGACAAGACAACGTCAAGGTAAGATTTGTTTTACAATGATTATACACCCCTATATCTTAATGCTTTTCATAGAAGTTGTATTTAAGACTACAAGCTATACTTCGCTGTGAATATATGCGTTGTTGTTGATGAGAACAGTAGCCATGAAAGAATGTTGGTAGTGGAGCAGTAAAGCTAGGTCTAACGTTACGTTGCTTAGCCTAATCCAAAATAATAATTCGGTGCATGCACAATGAACTAAGCAAAGAGTATTCAAATACGGGATAATTACGGGAAAATATTTAAATGGGAAGACAGCGGGAAATAAGTCTAAATAAGAGAGAAACACGGGAGAAACGAGAGGGTTGACAGGTATGTGAAGTTTACTGCAAGCTACCTAGGCTACAAGTAACCTAGACTAATTATCAGCTAAAAAGATTGCAAACCAAAACAAAGAAATTATTTCAAATCAACTTTATAGTGGTAGTCATGGAGTTATTTAAGCCAATTATGGTAGATTGTCACAGTTTATACAGTGACACAATTATGTGCATGGTAGCTTATGCTTTTTGCAAGTGCAGTTCCCTCCCACACATTTAAGGGTTTCAAGCTCATTTTAGATGGCTAGCATCTTAATACAAATGTCAAGATTAAAAATGTGATTTAAATTTCTCTGGTAATGTGCGCTTTCTGTGTTTATTTATCTGAATATAATTCAGTTGTTTATCTAACACACAGACACGGACAGGACAACATCATATCTCTTAACACCCAAATGACTTGATCGTTGACAATCGTCACATCAACAGCTCCATGATGGAGCAGGTCAAGGTCATGGAGTTGCTTAGTATCCACATCACAGATGATCTTGATCTATCGACACCACCAACAGAACCTGGCCAAGAAAGCCCAAAAACTTCTGCACTTCCTCCCACAGTTGAGGAAGGCTCATCTCCCAAAATCCATCTTCTCAACTTTTTATAGGGGAATCATAGAGATCCTCTTCCTTCCACCCCCACCCCCATAACCCAACCCCACCCCCCAATAACCTAAGGGCAGCTGATTGACTCTTGCACAAATACGCTGGTAGTTTACTTTCATGTGCATGCTTTTGTGAGCATGCTTTTTCATGTGCATGCACACATTTAATGTGCATGCTTTTGTGCATGCTTTCATCACCAGCAGGGTGGATTATTGTAATGGACTCCTCACTGGCCTTCACAAAAAGACCATAAGACAGTTGCAGCTCATACAGAACGATGCTGCCAGGATTCTGAGCAGAACCAGAAAATATGAACATATCACACCAGTCCTCAGGTCTTTACACTGGCTCCCAGTTACATTTAGGATTGATTTTAAAGTATTATCAATGATAAATAAATCAGTCAATGGCCTAGGACCTCAACACATTGCAGATATGCTCACTGAATATAAACCCAACAGATCACTCAGATCATTAGGATCACATCAGCTAGAAATACCAAGGATTCACTCTAAGCAAGGTGAGTCCACTTTTAGCTATTATGCCAGCGCAGCTGGAACCACCTTCCAGAAGAGATCAGATGTGCTCCTACAGTAGTCACATTCAAATCCAGACTCACAACACATCTGTTCCGCAGGGGTCTGCTCTGACAGGGGTCTGGCGACAGAGGGGGACGAGAGTGGCGAGGCGGAGCGTTAGGCTCGACTATGCGATTCAGTTCGCACGGTCTCCTCCGCTATACCACGCCCCTGTCATGCGTGCGGAGGTCGCTACCCTACTGGCGAAGGGTGCGATCAAGATCGTCCCTCAAGCCGAAATGAAGTCCGGCTTCTACAGCCCCTACTTCATTGTACCCAAGAAAACCGGTGGGTTACGACCAAACCTGGACCTGCAGGTCTTGAACCGAACCCTTCCATTCAAGATGTTGACAGCCAAACGCATTTTCGAATGTGTTCGTCCTCTGGATTGGTTTGCAGCAATCGACCTGAAGGACGCGTACTTCCGTGTCTCTATTCTTCCTCGACACAGATCGTTTCTACAGTTTGCTTTCGAGGCGCAGGCATACCAATACACGGTTCTCCCATTCGGGTTAGCCCTGTCCCCTCGCGTCTTCACGAAAGTTGTCGAGGCAGACCTTGTGCCACTCCGGCAACACGGGGTTCGCATCCTGAACAATCTTGATGACTGGCTGATCCTTGCTTACTCTCGAGACCAGGTTTGCGAACACAGGGATCTGGTGCTCCGGCACCTCGCCTGTTTGGGCCTTTGGGTCAACTGGGAAAAGAGCAAACTCTCCCCCATGCAGAGGATCTCAGTATGGAAATTGACTCGTCACCATGTGCGCACAGCTTACGAGCGAGTGCGCGCAGTCACTGCTGAATTGCCTGGCAAGAATGCGGTTCCACTGAAGTTATTTCAGAGGCTCCTGGGGTATGTGGCATCCGCAGCGGCAGCCACACCGCTCGAACTGTTTCATATGAGACCGCTTCAGCACTGGCTTCGCGATCGAGTCCCGAGATGGGCATGGCAACAGGGTACGCTCCGAGTACCAGTTACTCGGGCCTGCCGTCAAACCTTCACCCAGTGGACGAGCCTCTCCTTTCTACGAGCTGGAGATCCCATTGAACGAGTTTCCAGGCATGTTGTTGTCTCAACAGATGCCTCCACACGCCTATGCGTTGAAGTGGAACCTTTTCGTCACCTAATGTTCTTCTCACTGAGAAAACCCCAGAAAATGCGCGATAGGGCCCATGCTCTCCTTCTTCAAAGAAGGGTTGGAACGCAGGCTGTCTCCTTCCACCCTGAAGGTCGCTAACAGACATCTGTAGAGCTGCAGACTGGGCAACACCCAATACTTTCGCAAGATTCTATAATCTCCGCGTAGAGCCAGTGTCCTCTCATGTACTCGTTTCCACGGAGACATTACGTCCCTCTGCCACAACCGCTGGAACGGCCTGGAGTTCAGTCTTGGCTCCTCAGTGGAAAACATAATGCGAGATTGCCGGTGTCCTCCTTTTATACCAACGCGGTCGGGTGGAGTTACGCTATGCAAATTCCGCAGACCCATGGCATTTCCATTGCCATTGGCTCGTTTTCTAGAACTTGAAGGTGATAGGCTTCTAAGCGAAACCCCCATTTCGTCATTCACTGACGTAAAGTCTCTGTTCCCTCCTCTGGATTACTTACGTAACTGAGACGTTTCATCAATAAACAAGTAATTAATATTAAGTCACTTACATTTTAGACGAAATATTTACTGTTTTTGTTCTATTTTAACAGTGAAACAAACAAAGATCACAGCAGAACCATATTGCGTCTCACAGCAACACTCAACCATGTTTTCATTACTGAATGATTCAGCCTTTTGAACGAATCAGTTGAGTCAAAGATTCAATGACCAATTCAGGACCCATTCATAAACAACTGCCTCATTCTTAAAGGTATAGTTCACCCAAAAATGAAAATTAGCCCATGATTTACTCACCCTGAAGCCATCCTAGGTGTACATGACATTCTTCTTTCAGACAAATACAATCAGAGTTATATAAAAAAACTGTCCTGGCTTCTCCAAGCTTTATAATCAGAGTGAATGGCTGGAAAAAAATTTGAAGCCCAAAAAAGTGCAACCATCCATTATAAAAGTAATCCATTGCTCCAGGAGGTTAATAAAGGCCTTCTGAAGTGGAGCCATGCATTTGTGTAAGAAAAATATCCATATTTAAAACTTTATAAACTGTAATCACTAGCTTCCGACAGACGGCTATACGCATCGATTTACAGAGGAAGACTAACCCCTGACCCAATGAACAATGCACGAACACGGAAGCTCAGAGGAAAGAGCAAAACATTGTAGGAATATTGTCGATATTGACAATATTCCTACATCCTACGTCATACATGCGCCACGGCGCAAGTCGACTTGCGTAGTATGCATACGGTCGTCTGGCGGAAGCTAGTTATTTTAGATTTTAAAGTTATAAATATGGGTATTTTTCTTACAAAAACCCTTGGCTTCGCTTCAGAAGGCCTTTATTCCTGAAGTGGACTGGTGGACATACCTGCAATCAGCATGCCAATTGCACGCTCCCTCAAAATTTGCGACATCTGTGTTTATCTGTGTGATAAAACTGCACATTTTAGAGTGACCTTTTATTGTGGCCAGTCTAAGGCACACCTGTGCAATAATCATGCTGTCTACTCAGCATCTTGATATGCCACACCTGTGAGGTGGATGGATTATCTCGGCAAAAGTAGAAGTGCTCACTAACACAGATTTAGACAGATTTGTGAACAATATTTGAGAGAAATAGGTATTTTGTGTACATAGAAAAAGTCTTAGATCTTTGAGTTCAGCTCATTAATAAAATGAGGGCAAAAACAAAAGTGTTGTGTTTATAATTTTGTTCAGTGTATTTACAAATGTAATAGTTCTTAAAGACATAGTTAACCCAAAAATAAACATTGTCAATGTTTACTCACCACCATTCCATATCTGAATTTCTTTCTTCTGTGGAACATAAAAGATGATAATTTGAGAAATGAGAAGTGTCTTTTTTTTTTTTGGTCCATACAGTAGAAATCGAAGGTTAAACAAAATGGTTGAAATTGAACTGAAATGTATTTGACAAGTTTACAAACTGTACAAAACAATTATCCCACACACTTTAAAAAACTGTCAAGGATAAAAACACAAAGCCATTGGCTTATTTACGTTGCGGCCCCCGATGTTAATAAATGGGAAATCTCAGGCAGAGATAAACATAAGGAACACAGGACCTGCTCGAAATGCTGACACAGCAAATACAAACCAAACCAAACAAACAAGACTTCAAATGAATACAGGGCAAAAGGCATTTAAATAGACTTTAAGGGGACCATAGCTAACAGATGTAACAACATGAGGAAGAGTAGCCTAAATGATAACAGAATTTATAAAGAGTAAATTTACTGCACCCTTGTTCATAATCAATGCTTTAATGTCAAGTGAATTTCTATGTGACAAAAATGCAATATTAACTTTGTTAACTGCATTTGCTGTCAATTCAATAATATATATTATTATTTTTTCCTGTCCTGTATTATTTGCTCATTTATTTAAACCAATTTAAGGCCATTAACCCCAGCAAAACATTCATGTGGGAACTTGTGAGCCGGATTTTAACCCAAATCCAGCCCTGGATGTCAGTGTTTAACTTTGAAAGCCAAATATTAGAAGTCCTGTTGAAAACAAAGAAACATACAGGATTTCAGCCAGGCTTATTTGTAGTTATTCAAATATTTTCATTGCTGTGTAAAGGCAGACACACTCAGTCACACTTACGCACACGTCGACCATTAACTACCTTAACTTCAGGACTCATTGATGAGCTATAATCTGTGCTGTTGGAAGAAAGATGAATGAATAAACAAAGACTTGATACGCATCAATCCTTCTGCTCTCTGCATCTGCACAGGTGGGTTGAAACTCAAAGCCTTATTTACATCAAGTAAATCAGAGAGTAGGGATTCTGATAAAAAGCTGTTCAGCCTTATTACAAGATGGTTATTACAAGTAAAAGTCACTTTAATGAATGAAATGAATCTGACTGGTGTTTCAAGTTAATTAAACAATTAATGCTTGTTATATTTTTAATGTGGCTGTTGCTATTTATTACTATCTTGGTTTGACCCCCCTTGTTTTTTTGTAACAAATTTAACTTTAACTGATTTAAATATTAAGTTTAATCAATATAGCTTGCTATTTAACCATGCCTGGGGCAGAGTTATTTGTGTAATTCAGATACTTTGATAAAAACAAAGAATATGATACAAACACTTTTTTACTAAGTTTACTTTATTTTTACTAAAATACTTTTCTTGTTCAAGGGTTCAAGAGATGAGTAAAAGATGCTGTGCTTTGCCACCAAAAGAGCTCGATACATCACCTTAATTGTGAGTGTGATCATCTGTCTATTTATAATCTCTCGACCATCTGTACAAAGACATATCTTTGGAGCATGTGCATGTGGTCAGTGTGTGCTAGACCTCACTCATGACACCTGGTTCCAACAGCACTATGACCCCTACACCCAACCCTTACTGACTAAGAAAAACAGCAAACTCAGCAACGCCCTCTATTGGTGGTGGCAAGTAAGTGCCTCACCCAAAATATCCACAATGTAGGATTATCTATGCAATATCACTATTGACATTCATTTTAAATTACCTTGAAGAAGGAAATCTAGTGTATTGTATCACTGGAATCCATTGGATTATACTTGTTTTTTTTAGCAGAGAAGACAGCTCTGATAATCATGTATGTTCTTCCATAATTTTTGAACAGAAGCTGCAGTATAAGAGTAGAGTGAACTACAAAGCAATAGCCGAGAAGTTATTTGGCATCTTCCCAAATGAAGAAGATTACTCTGATGCTGGCCCAGGCCGCTGCAGAACCTGTGCTGTAGTGGGGAATTCTGGGAACCTCAAAGGATCCCACTATGGTGCTCTCATTGATGCCCATGATCTTGTTGTTAGGTGAGTGATTTAACTGCATTGAGTTAACAGTGTTAACTGCATGGAGTCTCCATAAACTAGAATAATTATATGATATGTAGTCTTATTGGTCTTCTCTCTACATATAGATCATTCTATAAATAATGTTTACTCCTTAAAAAAATGGATGCATTTTAAATTAATTTTTATTTTATATTTTATTAAATTATGTATTATTAGCATTGCAAGAGATGATGTCAAGAACTAAAACAAAATCATTACAATGGTTTCTTGGTCTGGGTGTTGTTGTATGCACTATGTATGAAGCATTTACATTTTACTGTGGAGTGAGTGTCTCTTGGCAGTTCCAACTTTGCATAGAGCTATTTAAATATATTATTTGCACGAAGTAGTACATTTAAATAGATGTTATGGGGTGTATGCTTCTAACATACAACATGTTTCCAAAACACTGAAGTTCTGCAATGATGAAATGCCTCTGAAAACAGAAACAGAGCATAGTTTGGTCTTGATAATGAAGACAAACTGCTGCCAATATCTGAAACTGGAATCCAGTCTCTGAAGGATTGTGGCTGTGATACAATTAGCAGATAAGCTTGAGAGTTGTAATAACAATGTCATAAGCCGCTTTTCCAATGTTGGGCCAGTGAGAGCCAGGGCTAACACATGCCTTAGACCTCAAGCACTGAGGCCAAAATCAAATTGCGTTTCCACTGTCGGGGCAGTGTTGATACAAATAAACGCCTGTTGTTCTAATGTAACCGGTCCTACTCGACCCACACCAAGCGGGATTCGAACCAGGGTCTCCAGCGTGGAAGGCAGGCGGGCTAACAAAGACGTTAAAGACCACAGCTGCTAGCTCGTCTCTTGAGGCCTCTTGAGGTCTCTTGAGGTTTACTCGCACAGCTCTTACTGGTCCAGCTCTGTTACACTCACCCCCCCTAAACCTCACTCCCATTCAGGTCAATAGCACCAAATGTAACCTGTCCTACTCAAACCGCTCCGAGCAGGATTCGAAACCGTGGTCTCCGGTCTGGTAGGCGGGCATGCTAACAAGGACACTAAAGACCTCTTGAGACCAGGGGAGTGATGTTTATATTGCACAAGTGTCTTGATTCCTCGCCTTATCCCTCACCGACCCTGACAATGACATGTTATGGAAGGAAGGTTTGCTGATAAAATTAGATCAGATTGGAACGGGTGGTATATCATTGGATTCAAAATAATAATAATAATAATAATAGAAAGAATTATAAAAGTGATGATTGGAGAGTATATATCAGAAAAAGGTTTGATTTAGAATGGGGTTCCACAAGTCCATTGTTAATTATTATTATGATTAATGACCTGTTTGCAACAATAGATATTAATATAGATATATTGTTGTTTGCAGATGATGGAGCTCCTTGGTTTAGAGGAATGTAGATTATATTGTTAATAAAATGCAATCAGCTTTAAATAATATTGATAAATGTTCTTATAAATGGGGATTACAATTCTCTATGGAGAAAACCAAATATATTTTCTTTACAAATAAAAAGATTTAAATCAAAAAGATTGTGACATGAAGTACACACATAAATAAGATGGAAGACAAATGTAAGATTTTAAATGTAATGAGTTGTGTATCAGGTCTTGAATGGGGGGCCGATAGAATGTCAAATCCACTTAAGAAGGAAGCAACTGACATTGACATACTGGGAAAATGTATATGGTCAGAAGAATAATCATGAGAGAAAAATATATATATTAGAGGCAAGTTGGGAACATTAATAGTTTTGGCTGCATCACTGAAGATTTAGTACAGGATATGAAATTAAACGAGTATAAAGTTATCCTAGCTGTAATATTACCACCAATACCTCTATGGATTTTACCACAACCAAATGTTGTTTTATTCCTATTGGAAGCAAGACAAGAAGGGTCAAAATGCATTAGAGGCAGAGTTAACAAGGGAGTTTATGGACTAAGAACATTATATACAGGTTTTTACAGATGCATCTAAAGATCCAGGGAAAAGTCAGGTGGGGGTTGCATACATCATACCAAGATTGAAAGAGGCAGAAGAAAAAATTATATCAGATCAAGTTTCAGTGTTTACGGGAGAATTACTAGCAATTTTGATAGCAAAATAAAATAAATTAAATGGGATTAAACAAAACTCTCATATGTTCAGATTCAAGCTTGGCCCTGTTAAGACTGGATGCTCAACAGTCTGAAACTAGACAAGATATATTGATGTAGATCCTTCAGATATTATATAATGCAGCAGGCAAAATAAGTTTGTATATGTTCTTGTGCATACTGAAGTATCAGGGAATAAGGAAACAGATAAATAACAAAACAAGAAATGACAAAGAAAAGTACAGATATGCAAATAATCTATAGTTGATCAGAACTTAAAGAGAAACTATGCAGTTTTTTTTAGCTTAATTTACCTTAACTGAACAGCTTCGGAGTCATTGGAATGGTTTTATGACTTTTTTTGGGTTGAATAGTGGTCTTCTCGCACCCCCCTAGCGCCTGTGAGCGGAAAAACACCCTTGCAACTTTGCCGGCCTCAGCGTCAGGAAGTATCGCGCGTGATATCAGGTCTTGCGATGTAACGAGTTGCTTTACGGCACTGCACACATACACTATCTAAACATTTATATGCTAGCCTTCTGTGTATCATACATACCTCAGTGGACATGGCTTTGTGCGTTTGCCGGCTTCTTTGAAAACAAATGCACATGACCACAGGGAGAAGATGGGAGAGGGGAGAGTCGCCAACGAGTTTTGACGCGATGTTGTCAAATATCTATTTCGAAGCTGTAGGGGGAGCTCTATAGAGAAACCTGCGAGCAAAAAGCTAGAAAACAGCAAAGAAATTGCCAAAACTGCATAGCGCCGCTTTAAATCAATAATAATAAAAAGGAGATAAATCAAAAATGACAATTTTATTAGGATAATGAACAAAAGGGCAGGTATCTACATTTAATACAACCATTAGGAGGAAGAAGAAGGAATTCAGGTGGGAGGAGGAAAGAAGATTATATTATATCTAGACTGGGACATACAGGCGTCACAATCCCCAGTCACTTTACTATCACCTGTCACCCTCACACTACATTTCCCAGCATCCCTCCTGGTCCCCACCTGCACTAAGTCAGCCATCATCTCATCTGCCACTGATTATCAACTCCTCAAGAGATACATATAAGCAGCCACTCTCCACTTCACCCATGTCTGCTCTCGTTGTTTCCTTTGGAGTTATGCTGGGGCCACACCACAAAATATTCGGTCCAATTTCTCCCCTTCCGACAATCCTAAGTAAAGTCCCAATTATCTTGATGTTTCTACAGATTACTTTATCAGATTTTCCTGTGGTATGAGGTGTGTTAAGAGTGACCGAACCTGCCCGGAAGAACATTGGAGCCGCCCGATCGCAAATTGTAAATATTCAACATGTTGAATATTTACGATCAGAAATCCTGATGTGTGGTGGGAACTCAGAGGACAAATGCGCACATACTCTATTGATTGTCAGGTGGAACGAAATGATACCCAATCAGAAAGCGAGGTGACAGAAAACGGAAGCATAACAACCACAGTCATGGCGCAGCACAGAGTGAAATGGATATGGACATTGAGGCAATGTTCTGTCAAAAGCATTCCAAACTCTATCATAGAAATTTCTTCCTGCATATCGTCCGCCATGTTTATTCTGAAGTACCGAGAGAATTTGCAAGATTTCCCGTGGTCACACTCTGGTTGAAAATAGGTTTGTGTGCGGTGTGTTGTCTTCTTTACATCGTGGCACACCACACACTATAGGAGCAAAACTGTTAAATCTAGGATTTTTTGTCCTCATGTTTGTGGTCTCTCACATTTTGAAAATCTTATACGATTTTAAATATCTTTTGATGTGGCTTCAGCATCCGAACGGATGATGGAACTTAACTTTAGAACTTTGATCCGTGAAACTGCAGTCGGTAGGGACTTCTATTTGGCAGCCAATGGACGCATGGTGAAGCGGACGCAGTCGCCTCGGCGTGCGACGAGAGAGGGATTGGCAGCTGATGGCGGTCATGCTTGAGAAGGGCTTGCCCAGCCCGTCAGGTTTGTTAATGAACAGTTTTTGTTAGTCCACTGGAATGTTAATGGGTGGACGCTGTCAAACTGTGAACTCAGGCGCTTAAGGATTATTTGGAAGGAGATGATCTTTCTCCTCGAATAGCTTTGGACACGAATGTAAATAAGCATGGTCATACCTTTATGGAATTTTTGAAGGACTCTAAATGTTGTATACTTAATGGGAGGTTAAATCCTGAAAATGACAACTTTACTTCCATTTCTGTAAGGGGCAAAGCTGTTGTTGATTACATAGTGACACCTCATGTTGATTTGAAAACATGTCTTGGATTTAATGTTTATTCCCCTTCTGAGCTTATTGACAGGGTTGGTCCAGAAAGTTTTAATTTGATTGGTGATCATAGCAGACTCCCTGATCATTCAGTTCTTTGTTTACGTTTTCAAGCGGGGAAGGTAGTTAATATTCAAAATAATGTTGACTGTTTACAGCATGCAAAAAGACGAGACAGGAGTTACCCTGTTGATTTTCTGTCTTCAAAGATGTGTTGCAGGGCCCTACTGGAGGTAATAGGCCAATTACAGATTGTACAGGAAAATCAGGAAAAGATGGACCAGTGTTATACTAATCTCTGTAATCTTTTACATGCTGAGATGGAGAAATATTGTCCTGTAAAAAAAATAGGTTCTACAAAGAAATATTACAGAGCTAAACAACCTTATTGGAATAATGAATTAAATGAGTTATGGTTGAAGTTGTGTTCTGCAGAGAGAATATTTCTTAAATATGGTCCTAGCAGTGGCGGTTCTACATTGAATTACACCCTGGGCGAGACCACCTTCGAGCGCCCCCACAAACTGGTAATCCTCAGCAATTCTGGAGGGAAATACATAAGTTAGGCCCAAAAAAGAAAACATTAATACCCATGGAGGTTTTATTGGAAAGTGGTGGATCTTCTTTTGAATTCGGTCAAATAATAAAAAAGTGGGGAAAAAATTACAGTGAATTAAATGCTTATAGTAGTTCCACTTTATTTGATGATAATTTCTTAGAAGAAACTTGTAAAGTAAAACTAGAGCTGGAAACTGGGATGAATACTATATACTATCAAAATGATATACTGAACAGTGATATTACATTAGATGAGGTACTTAAAGTGCTAGACAAAGCCAAGGAAAATAAAGCTGTGGGCATTGAAGATCTCCCTAACGAGGTACTTAAGAACCCTAACTTGTGTAACGTCCTACATTGTTTGTGTCACATATGTTTTCAAAATGGTTTTATCCCATCTGTGTGGAATAGATCAATTATTAAACCCACCCCAAAATCTATAAAAGATGACCCTAGAGTCCCGTTGAATTATAGAGGGATTAGTTTGATCAGCACAGTCTATAAAATTTACTCAGGAGTCCTTAACAACAGACTTAATACTTTTTTGGAGGTTTATGGAGGGTTGGTAGATGAACAGAATGGTTTTAGGAAAAACAGGGCCTGTATTGATCATATTTATGTGTTATCCTCTGTGGTGAGAGCTCGTTTGGTCAAGGGTAAAGGGACTTCAAAAAGGCGTTTGATTGTGTTAACCGAGACCTTTTGCTGTTTAAATTACTTTCATCTGGTATCAATGGAAAATTCTATAATGCTATAAAAGCCCTTTACAAAGACTCCATTGCTTGTGTACAAATAAATAATTTAAGAACGGATTGGTTCCCAATGCGTTTTGGGGTGAAGCAGGGAGACTTACTCTCCCCTTCTTTATTTGCTTTTTATATAAATGATTTTGCTCAAGAAATTAAGCAGGGTAATCTTGGTGTGCCAATTGAGGACATGAATCTAAGTATTCTGCTTTATGCAGATGACATTGTTTTGATAGCTGAAAATGAAGTGAATTTACAAAATATGCTGAATATTATGAGTTCATGGTGTAGTAAATGGCGTCTTACTATTAATAGCGAAAAAACACAAGTTGTTCATTTTAGGGAAAAAAGTGAATTACAGAGTCTTCATACATTTCAGTTTGGCCCTGTGCCCTTAAAGTATACTCGTCATTATAAATATCTTGGGTTTTGTTTTTGATGAAAATATGAAGTTTACAGAGGGAAGGAAAATACTAGCAGAGTCTGCTGGAAGAGCATTAGGTTCTGTGTTGAGCAAAATGAAACTATGTACAGATCTTGGTTTTTCTACATTTACACAACTGTATAAATCTTTGGTTGATTCAGTTTTGTTTTATGCTGCAGGAGTTTGGGGTTTTGAAGAGGTTTTTGATTGTAACTCTGTTCAAAATTGTGCTTTAAGGTGTTTTCTTGGTGTGCATAAATATGCAGCAAAGGTTGCTGTTAATGGGGATGCAGGATGGGATTCATGTATTGTAAAACAAAGGTGTGAAATGGTGCGCTTGTGGAACCGTCTTGTCAGTCTGCCAGAGGAAAGGCTAACTAGGAAGATTTTTAATTGGGACAGAGCAAAGTATCACCCCTGGTCTGGAGAGGTTTCAATAATACTGTCTGCATCTGACTTGTATTATATAATGTACCAAAATAATCTTCAATGTAATATAAATGTTGTCAGACAAAGATTGTTAAGTAAATATGAAGATCAATGGAAACAGGATATATGGAAGAAGCCAAAACTTAGAAATTATGTTCAGTTTAAGAATGATTATGTTACAGAACCTTATATTTTCCTTAATCTAAAGAGAAGGCAGAGGTCCCTCTGTGCTCAATTGAGAACTAGTACCTTACCTCTGGCAGTGGAAGTGGGTCGATTTAAGGGTACACCTGAACATTTACGTTTGTGTGAATTCTGTGATCTCCAGGTTGTGGAAGATGAATTTCACTTTGTTTTTATTGTCCTTTATACTGTGATTTAAGGAACTCTCTTTTTGAATCAATTCAGTTAAAAAATCCTGATATATTTTGGAAGTATGAAGGGGAGATTTTGTGCTGGCTGTTTGAAAATGATGTTTTTGCTTTGGCAAAATTTATAGAAAAGGCCTGGTATCTGCGGCAAAGTATTTTGTATCCCATATGACAAGCTATCTTTATTTGTATGTGTACTTATTTTTAGTAGTTTAGTTATGTTAGGTTGGGTTCTGTGTTACGTCACGTGGCTATCTGGAGATAATTGTTAAATTATTACTGTAGTGTCTAATAAGCCCATGAGGGCTGGGCACCATGGTGTTTGAACTTAAATAAACAAATCAATCAAAAAAAAAAAACCACTTGCCCAACCACTTACCTTGAATTACTTACCTGTCGTCACTCTGTCTTCAGTCTTCGTCAGTCTTCTGCTCCTTTTGTCTCACCAGCCAGCTCGTTGCAAGGAAAAGGACTGTTATCATCCCAGCTAAGTGTTTCAAGCCATTCTATGAATTCAGATACTCAACTGTGTGCATCGCTTGCCTCTTTGATGTTCCTGCAAATAAAGATCTGTTTGTGAATATTACCTCAGTTTTGTCTTTTTCTGTTGGTGTAACAGAAGACCTGACCATTAACCGACAACAGCAACCATGGATATCATATCTTTTGACCCAGCAAATCTGTCCATTCAAATGGAATCTGAATACATCCTATCCATTACACAAGATGGTCGCCCAATTGAAGAATATGTTGAGGAATTTTTTGATCTTTCCAACCTGGTACCATGGAATGATGGAACCTTGCAGACAATCTTCTGGGGTGGATCATCTTTATCAACAGATGCCAGTGTCTGCTACCACCTGTTCTCTGGAGGCCTATCTTGATTATGCACTGTGGCTAATTGGTTCGTACTTCGCTGTGGGAGAGGTTATCGTCTGCCATGTGGAGGAAACCTACGCCAGCCACCCTCCTCAAAACCATGCAATGGCTGCTTTCAATACCATCTTGATAAGTGCTCCGATTTTTCTTTGGGCAAGAAAAACTGTCTCAAACATCGCGGACCTGTCAGCTATGCTAGCAGACCCACCTATCAAGAAGATTTCCACTCTTCAGGTCCTCATGTCCAGAATCAGTTCCAGATAAATTAAATTCTAGAGCCCAACTCAGAGAGCATTGCACTGTCCATCACGCCCCCAACCAAGAGTCCAGTGATGGTTTCAGCCCCAGACCAAGAGTCCAGTGATGGCTCCAGCCCCTGACCCAAGAGTCCAGTGATGGCTCCAGCCCCTGAGCAAGAGTCCAGTGATGGCTCCAGCTCCTGACCAAGAGTCCACTGATAGCTCCAGCCCCTGATCAAGAATCCAGTGATGGCTCCAGCCCCTGACCAAAAGTCCGGTGATGGCTCCAGCCCCTGACCAAGAGTCCAGTGACGGCTCCAGCCCCCGATCAGAGTACTGTGATGGCTCCAGCCCCACAGTTCAGTCATTTTAAATATTTTTTCCCCTCCTCTCTCTCTGGGCTGTGAGAGACATGGGGCTGAAGATGGAGGAGCTGAACACGCAGCACCATCAGAAGCACAAGGCCTGATAGGTCTGGGGAGGGAAGGAAAATAGTGTGTGATCCATTACCCACAGTAGATGGCGGTAATGCTCTATTTCAGAATGCGCGCGATTAATAAAAAAAAAAAGAATACCCATGATGCACTGTGAGGGTAATGCAAAAGAATTCCCGCATCTCGCCAGAAGATGGCGCCCATAGCTGAATCATCCATCCATCCATTTTCCAAACCGTCCAATGTAGGTTCAGCGTAATATCATACAGGTATAAACACCTTTTAAATTAATTATTAAATTGTTTAATTAAGGTTTATACATGCTATTTCATTGACAAAGTTCAAGATAATCTTTTCATTACTACTGGAGCTGCTAGTTTGCTAAGTTTCAAATGATTATTAAACAGAAAGCACAAACTATGCAAAAGTGGCAGCCCTACTAACACACTGGGCCCTATTTTAACGATCTGAAACGCAAGTATCAAGCGCGAAACGCAGTAACTTTGTGGGCGGGTCTTGGGCGCTGTTGCTATTATACCGGCGGGATAAATGACTCTTGCGCCCAACGCAAATCTAAAATGGGTTGGTCTGAAGTAGCTTCATTATTCATAGGTGTGGTTTGGGCATAACGTGAAATAAACCAATCAGAGCGACATCTCACATTCCCTTTAAGAGCAGGCGCACTTGTTCCATGGCGAATTGCTATTATAACGGCGGATTTGCCAGGCGCGTGCCAGGAGCAGTTCACAGCCGAGGAGACTGATGTTCTCGTCAGGGCCGTAAAAGACAGAGAAGTGACATTGTATGGGGATGGGAGAAACCCACCCAAATTAGCTTTGGTTAAACAGGCGTATAAAAATTTGGGTAAATGTGTAAGCTAGATTTATTCACATCTTCATGGACACAACAATGATTTCGCTCGTGTGTTAATATTTTTCCTTGTAATAATGTATGGTTTTCTAAAAATGAGAACTGCTGCGTCTGTGTGTAGATGAGAGAAGCAAAGTGCATGCGCGTTGTGCACACGCTACATTGATTATGGCCAAGCATGCGCCCTTAAAATGGGGTCTGAATTCACTCATTTTAATTTATTCTAAGTGGACTATACTGTAAGCCCTCCCCAAGGGGAAGCGATGGCTTCTGGTGTTCTATGTAAGATCATTTTATAATTATTTGGGTAACACTTTACAATAAGGTTAGTTAGTTAACATTAGTTAACTAACATGAACTAATTATGAACTGCACACATACTCGTGCTTACTACTCACACAAGATCTAACAAATTGGCGAGGAGGATACTAAGTTTTGCTTAACGTTACTGACTTATCAACCATGTCTGTGCATGTCTCTGCACCGTCAATGTTCCTGGCCTGCCCGGGAGAGCCTACCATGCCATTCGGCATGTGGTTGCGCATGTTCAATAACTATTTGATGGTAATCAACGCAGTGGGCGCTGCATGGCCTGAAGCTCGGAGGAGGGCTACATTACTTCACTGTTTAGGCGCAGAGGGTCAACGGATCTTTTATGCACTGAAAGACATTACAGAAAGCAACTACCCTTGCAACACAATTAGAAGCTGCGGCTGAGCACACAAAGAGAATGACGGCCGACAGAGATGCTCCAGTGCGAGCCATACAAATCAAGCCACATCATGAGAGAGGGAAACACCCTTCACGTCCGACTGCTGTCCCCGCTTCTTCGACTCGTAAGTCATGTTTCAGATGCGGTTCAGACAAACACCTAGCTAACTCAGCACAGTGCCCAGCTGCAAAGGTGTTTAGTAAATTATGCAACAAGAAGGGACATTTTGCTTGTGTGTGCCGTTCAGCCCCAGTGAGTGATGTGCAAGTGCATGACATCACAGTGCTGTATCTAGAGAACTCTGCCGAAGAACCAAAGAAACTACATTGTAAAGTGACTGACAATACTCCTGCTTCACCTGGCACCACAGTACAATTCGTTGTGAATACAGGTTCTTCTGTGTCTATATTGCCTCTTCACATTTATAAACACCACTTCAGTGACACACAATTATCAACACCTGCCATCCGTCTTGTGACTTAGACACAGGAATACATACCTGTACTCGGATGCCTGCAAACACAAGCGTGTGTATGAAGTGCGTTAGCTGCTGCCACGTTCTTCGTTGTGGATAATGGGACTGCTTTGTTAGGCATGGACTTGATTTCTGCCATAAAACTTCAAATAAAGGGTGATAATGTCTGCTCCTCGGTCATGGCCACCAATACCACATCCCTGACAGATTCTGAAAAAGGATGTGTAAAGAACTTTGTCCACAAGGCAAAAAATTACCCCACAGTAAAACCTGTGCGTCAGAAATTGCGACGCTTACCTTTTGCAGTCCGATCGTCTGTTTCAGCTGAATTAGATTGTCTGCTAAAAGCAAGTGTCATCGAACGTGTGGATGCTTCAGCCTGGGTGTCCCCCATCGTTGTTACTGGGAGGAAACAGGTGGGATACGAATGTGTGCTGACTTAAGTGAAGTTAACAAAGCCGTCATTATTGACTGCTATCCATTACCACAACTTGAGGAAATTCTTACCAGCCTTAGGGGTGCTACAGTATTTTACTATAGATCTGGCTAATGCATACTATCAGCTTCCCCTGCATGAGGAGTGTAGAGATATTACAGCTTTTATCACTCATGACGGCCTGTTCAGATTTTGCAGGGTTCCCTATGGCCTGGCGTCGGCACCCTCCACTTTCCAAAAGATGATGGCCACCATCCTGGAGGGCGTAGCAGGTTTAAAAAATTACCTGGATGATGTTATCATGAATGGAGAAACAGAAATTGAAAGAGTACCTGACCTCTGCAGAAACATCCAATTGCACCAAGTCTGGCAAGACAGACAGAAGCACGCAGCCAATGCCAGGTAAGGCCACACCCCCTTACCTAGGGCATATAACTCCCCCGCGCGCTGCTATTCCTCAGTAAGTATATTCGCTTCTCGTGCGGCAAGCGGGGCAAAGCTGGTGGATCTCTCCACTCGATGTTTCAGAGAACCGGGGTTACGATAGTAACCTATTGTTCTCTTTCATCATCTCATGTTCGAGATCCACCTATGGGAGAGACATGGACAGCTCCCCGATTGCCCAATACACTCACAGTGAGGTTCTGAAGCCAGAGAAGGACGGTCGCCTCAGGGAGGCGGTGCCTGACACGTCCCGTAATCATGAACCTGCAAAGGTGACGCCACACCTAACTGCTGTGGACAAGCAGGACATGAAACATGCATGTGACACATACATGATAATAACCCCAGCAACAACCAACGCACATAAATACACCCATGAAGTAATAAAAAATGCTTGGTGACAGGAATGAGCATGGCCAGCCGGCCCATTCATTCCTTATTGGTTTTACCCAACGGGATTGCAGGGAAGGGTTAAGAAGACCCCACCCCTAAAACCGAATGTGCTACAGAGGTTCTGGTGACATCCAGCCGGTAGTAACGCACAAAGGTATGAGGGGAGGCCCAACTGGCAGCGGAGCAGATGTCCTGCAGTGACACTCCCCTAAACAAAATCCAAGAGGCGGCTAAGCCCCTTGTGGAATGAGCCCTGATGCCCCTAGGGGGCTGCACTCCCTTTGCTTCATAAGTCATAGTTATAGCGTCCAAATATAAAGGTGTCCAAAGGCCATGAGCACAAGTTCTTTGAGGATCCTGTAAAATTGGAGCTGTTCCTTAAGAGCTTGGAGAGTACGGAATAGAATTCGCTGGAAAGATGTAGCCCGGTCGCTTAAATTAATGCTGGAATGAAAAGAACTATTGTTTTGGTTCCGCATTGCCGGGCACGTGACGAAGGGCGAATACGCTGCTGATTTGGTGAGTGCGTCATATGACAATATCTGGAACAGCTTATTGGAGGACTGGCGGACCCTTGTAAATTGTATTATGAAAATATATAGGGAACGTATTGAATGCTGATAATAATGGACTAAGATATGTACTTTTTCACAGCAGGACAATAAGGAGAAGATTATTGCACAAGTTATAAAAAATATATATATATATACAATGATCACAGATTTAGGGGGTGTGAATAAGTGTGAGTATGGGTGTGTGAGTGTTTGTTTTTGTTATATTGTCTTTAAAGTGGGATCTAATAACGATAAAATTATGTGCAGAGATTATATGAGTGGTTCAATGGAAAATCTTAATTGATAAATGGCTAATTTTACTAAATTAAAAAGAAAGGGACTAAAATTGGCACATTAAATATACGTAGTCTTAGAAATAAGGTGACTGACATTACAGATATTCTATTAAAAGGTAATTTACATATATTAGGAATCACAGAGACTCATTTGGACTCCACATTTGAAGACTCCTCACTTCATATCCAAGGGTATAGTATTTATAGGAAAGATAGAAATGCAAGGGGTGGTGGAGTTGCTATCTTTATACAGGACCATATACCGGTAAAAATGAGAACAGACTTAATGTTGTATGAGACTGAAGCATTATGGCTTCAAGTCCATATTCCGCATTTAAAGCCGTTACTGTTTTGTTGCTGTTACCGTCCTCCTAATGCAAACTCAGCTTATTTAGATAAATTATGTATTATGATAGATAACGTGTGTGATAATCAAAACGAAATCTATATTATGGGAGACTTTAATATAGACTGGAATTCACTACAATGTCCTTCAAGGAATAAGCTTCATTCTATTACTGAGGCATGTGGCTTGATACAAGTTGTGTCCAAGCCAACTAGGATTTGCAGTTTGAGTAATGGATCTAGAACATCGACTTTGATTGACCATATTTTTACAAACTCTGGTGATCTTTGTACTGAAGCAATATCAATACCAATCGGCTGCAGCGATCATAACCTAATAGCAATGGTAAGAAAAACTAGGGTTCCTAAAGGAGGGCACAAAATAATAGTTAAAAGATCATATAAACACTTTACTGAAGATGGTTTTATTGAGGATGTCAGAAATATTTGTTGGAATGATGTTTTGAGGAGTAATAATCCAGATCATGCAGTTGAAACATTTAACAAGAAGTTTTTAGAAGTAAGTGATAAACATGCCCCTCTGAAAAAGAGAACAGTAAGGAACATAAGAGCTGGCTGGATTGATACTGAACCTAAGGACTGTATGGAACAAAGAGATGAGGCTAAGAAAGCGGCAAATATTTCTAATTATGATTCAGATTGGCAGGTATACCGAAAGATAAGGAATTATGTATCCAAATTAAAGAAAAAGAAAAAGAAAAAGAAGTGGCATTATAAAAATCTGATTATAAATGAGAGGCATGACAGCAAGAAATTATGGAGTATCCTAAATAACATGTTGGGAAGGAATGCTAGATCTACTCCATCATTTCTGGAATCTTGTGGTCATTTTATTACAAAGCCAGTGGATATAGCCAATCACTTAAATAACTATTTTTGTGATAAAATTGAAAAACTACGAGGTGAAATGGAACAAACAAATAATACAAAAGCAGAAAGTTTAATTATAAATAACATTATGGCAGGAAAGACTTGCAGGTTTGAGTTTATGAATGTCACTGTGAACCAGGTTGAAAAGTTACTAACAGAATGTAAATAAAAACCATCAGGTGTAGATAATATTGATGTAAGATTATTAAAACTTGTTGCAAGGTTAATTGCGGTTCCAGTTGCTCATATCCTAAATTTGAGTTTTGATAAGGGTATCTATCCATTGGCATGGAAAATGGCTAAAATTGTACCTTTACCAAAAAGCAACACTGTACCATTCTGCGGTTCTAACAGTAGACCAATCAGTCTGCTGCCTGCTCTGAGCAAAATTTTGGAAAAGATTGTTTTTGAACAAATTCAAGAATATTTTTCTGATAATGACTTAAATACAGATTTCCAACATGCATACAGAGCAGGTCACTCAACCACTACTGCTATGGCTCAGATGACAACTGATTGGTTGACAGCAATAGATAACAGAAGGTTTGCAGCAGCTGTACTGTTAGATTTTAGCTCAGCTTTTGATCTCATTGATCACAACCTTTTGTTAAGAAAGATGCAATGTTATGGGTTTAGTTCAGCAGCATCAATTTGGCTTCAGAGTTATTTAATAAACAGGAGACAAACTGTTTTTTTTAATGGAAGTTTATTAGATGAAAAGACTGTTTGCTGTGGTATACCACAGGGAAGCTGTCTAGGACCACTCCTGTTTTCTATATATATAAATGACTTGCCATTGGTTTTAAGAAAGTCAAAGATCGCAATGTATGCTGATGACTCAACTATTTATTCTTCACAAAGTACAGTGCAATAACTGGAAATTGTTTTAATAGAGGAATTAAAATCTGTATTTGAGTGGGTCATAAATAATAAATTAGTCTTAAATATTGGTAAAACAAAAAGTATAATTTTTGGAACCAGATATATGCTGTTGAATGAACCCAAACTGAATATTGTGGTCAAGGATATAAATGTTGCACAAGTACAAGAGACCAAACTACTTGGTATAGAAGTGGACAATAAATTATCATGGTCTAGTCATATAAATGCAGTAGTACGTAGGATGGGTAGAGGTATTTCGATGGTTAGAAGGTGTTCCAACATGTTGTCTTTTAACATGACTGCAGATGTTATAAAAACTGTTGTACTGTCACAGTTAGATTACTGTTCCGAGATTTGGTCCTGTGCTGCAGCAGCACATATAAAGGCCATACAAACAGTCCAAAATAGAGCAGCTCAGTGTGCACTTCGATGCCCACTAAGAACTAATGTGAACATGATGCATAAGGACTTGTCATGGTTAAAAGTAAAGGAGAGATTGTTAGCCTCATTGCTAAATTTGACAAGAAGCATTTTCATTAACAAAATTCCTAATGTACTACAGCAAAGGCTATGCTTCAGCTCTGATGAACACAGCTATGAAACCAGGCATGCCACGGAGGGTAGATTCAAACTACCCAAAGTGAAAACCAACTGTGGAAAAAGTACTGTAATGTATAGAGCAATGTATAACTGGAACACTTTGCCAAGTGACATCATTACAGCAAACAGCAAATACCAATTTAAAGTCCTTTTGAAAAAGCATCTTTCGTGTTAGTTGACTGTAAACTTAAGGTTGCAGTCAGTAACAATGATGTTTACTGTCTAATGTCTGAATCTAATGATGATTTTTTTGTTATTGTAAGAGTTATGATATGATAGTACTAACTAATTATGAGTCAAGTAATCTCTCTTTCACTGCTGAAAATAATTGTAGAAACCAGGTCCTATGTATATGTACTGTATATATTGTGTGTATGTGTGTGTGTGAGTGCATGAGTGTGTGTGTGGGTGTGTGGGTGTGTGGGTGGGTGGGTGGGTGGGTGGGTGGGGGGTTGTGGTGTTTAGACATCCCTATGTTTTTTAATAGTGTTTAGGTGTGTGGTGTTGGAAAAAAACTGGTGTAAAATTGTTTGAAGAGCAGCATGTTGGTTTGACTCCAGGAAGAATAGCTGTACTTGTTACAGCTAATGGAGATCAAAATAAATACAAATAGCGTCCACAAGCCAATGTGAGAGGCGTTGCTTCGATATGGGACTCCCTCTGTGTGGGGGGGCCCATGGAACAAAGAGCTGGTCGCTCTTCCGGAAAGCACTGGTCCTGGTCACATATGTCTGTAAAGCACGGACGGGACACAGAGCATTCAGCCTCTGATCCTCCGGGGAGGCAAAGAGTGGAGGGTGAAAAGCGGACAGCTCCAACACCTCCGAAGTGAACGCAGGGAAGCACTTCGGCATGAAGGCCGGGTCAGGCTTAAGGGAAACCTTATCTCCACTGAGGGAGAATTTAGTGCACGAGGGATGAACCGAGAGTGCATGTAGCTCACTGACACGTTTAGCAGATGCCAAGGCCAAGAGCAAAACTGTCTTGAAGGACAGCGACTTAAGGGAAATACTCCCCAGAGGCTCAAAAGGATGTTGAGACAGAGCTTCCAGCACCATGGAGAGGTCCCACTCCGGAACAGTTCTTCTGATGACTGGCAAAGAGCGGCGCGCACCCTTCATAAATCTACGGATTAGAGGGTGCTGCCCGACAGTAGAGCCCTCAACACCCACATGACAGGCTGAAATAGCAGCCAGGTAGACCTTAAGGCGAGACACTACAGGTGAATAGGGTAAAATTTTTAACTAGCAGATATCACCATGAAACTTTCCCAGTTGATTACCTACATTAAGATGAGAAAAAAATGTATTACAAGTTTTCTGTAATTTAATGTTTAAATATGCAAATCAGGCAATATCTAATCAAATATGCACTAATTTGCATATATTTTAAAAAACGATATCTGAGTATTGGATAAAGCCAGATTAAAAAAAAAATTTTCATTGTGTTAACTTATTAGATGGGAAAAAAATTACAGAGGGATTTATGGATATCTACTTTTGTTATCCTGTAAATCAGAAAATACTGTCAATAGCCTTAAAAAAATGATTTTCGCCATGTTTTTTGGAAGAGAGAGAGCTTCCTAACGGTGCTTCTGATGACAGGCTGACGGCAGAGATCGCGGAGCAGCAGGTTGATTAAGAACGCAAACTTTTGTTGAATTTATGAGAAATCTACAGACGCAAACAGACAAAGTGTAATAAAATAAAGACCTAAATGTGTATTTCGGACTTTTTTTCGACACAAGTCTGAAAGAAGACATGTTATTGAAGACAAATATCCCCAAATCTCAAACTTGACCAGTAAAAAAAAAAACGATGTTTTTGCCTGCCGTGTCTCGCCTTAATAGTGGAAAAAGACCTCCCTTTTTCCATGAGTTGGAAAAAGGGACCTAGTTGTCTAGGTTGTCACAGCCACTTTATTCAGAGTACATGTTTCCTTCTGGTTGAGTTAAGAAAAATGTTTTTACAAAGAGGGGAAATGTTGTGTCCTGTACTGTAATTCCTAATGCTACCTCTAGAGATGCTGTGTTGTAAGAAGAAAAATAACTGGGTGAAAGAAAGAGAAGAAGAAGAAGTGTGCTTAGTGTTAAACGTGAAGTTATTGTTCGGAATAAAATAAGAGGTATTTGAAGATATACGGTGTCGTGCTTACTACTCACACAAGATCTAACAACGCCCTAAAAGTATGTACTCTTTTTGTGAAGAAAAAGTAGATACTTTTGAGTAGTGATTGGAAACCGAGGCTTTCTGAAGCATTTCAGGCTTTCTGAAGCATTTGAGTCTTTCATCAAATTGTGCCGAAAAAAAGGTTCATTAAGAGTAAAAGAGTACACAAGCTTTTGGACATACTATCACGTTATACAATTACGTCCTTAATGGTTGCTCTCTGTCGCATCCGGTCACTAGTGATGGGCAAATGAAGCTTTGGCAAAGCACTGAACCACTTAGAAGAATTGTTTTGAAAATGGGTTCATTACTCGAAGCTTCAGTAACAGCGACCTCGCCTGGGGAAGTGCCAAGGCTGCATCTAAATTATCCCGGCTAGATAGTGGACAGGAGGCTTTAAAGGATTAGTTCACCTCAAAATAAAAATTTCCTGATAATTTACTCACCCCAATGCCTTCCAATATGTTCATGTCTTTCTTTCTTCAATGGAAAAGAATTTAAGTTTTTTGAGGAAAACATTTCAGATTTTTTCTCCACACAATGGACTTCAACGGTAACCAAATTGTTGAAATCCAAATCAATGCAGTTTCAATTTTTTTGTCCTGTTTCTTTTTCACAAATTTTTATTTTGAGGTGAACTAATCCTTTAAAGCCTCCTGTCCATGTTGTACTTCATTATGTAATGCATGGCGCGTCACAGACCAGCTGCACAAGACGAACAATTGTGGTTAAAAAGTATATACATTTTTTTTTTTTTTTAGAAAATGACCAATCGTTTCACTAGATAAGACCCTATTGCTCAGCTGGGATTGTGCAGAGCCATTTGAAGCACTTCAAAGCCCTTTGAAACTGCATTGATTTGGACTTCAACAATTTGGTTATCCATTATGTGGAGAAAAATCCTGAAATGTTTTCCTCAAAAAACTTAATTTCTTTTCCACTGAAGAAAGAAAGACATGGACATCTTGGATGGCATTGGGGTGAGTAAATTTTGAGGTGAACTAATCCTTTAAGACGAGTGAAATAAATCTATCGCACACATCTTCAGAGGGAATGAATGTGTGGCGGTGCCGCTGCGAACCAGACTGCTTCAGACATTATATGTCACGTGATTTTTCCATACCAAAGCAACCTTCGGAGCAGTGGTTCAAATGGAATTGTAGTTAATGGTTTGAAGCAGGTATGAAAGCTTCAGTGTCAGACTGCCATCACTACCTGTCACAATAAACTGGCTTGTCAATCATTTTGTCACAGTTTCCTCCACATTTAATTTAATTTAATTTCCTACGGAATCGGAGATAAATGCATGTTGATCTGCCAGTCGTGGGTCTTTTATGCGGAGACTCTCCTAAAACATTAAATAAGTATTTTTTTTAATCAGGTTAAACTTTGATTAGTCACTCAAACCTTTATCTAAACCTCTCACCGTCAGTCGCGCATATCTGCCATGTTTTTTAGTTTTTTTAACACTTTTGATTCTTGTTTGTAGTTCCTCCTCCAAAGCGGAGGGTCTGTATCTCTTACCATTGGAGAAAGCGTAACAGCTAACTTGGATCACATGAGGCACCTCAGCCTATCGTGTAATGGCAGTGACGTCAGTATCTGCAGTTAAAAAAATTATGACAGTCAGTTACAGTTTACGTTAATCAGTTTCATGTGGATTATTAGTGTGTTTGTCTTGTGAATAAATCTTCTATATTTTGTGTCATTTCGCTAGTAAAGGTACAGTACATTTATTTACATTTACATTTATTCATTTAGCTGACGCTTTTATCCAAAGCGACTTACAATTGCTATATATGTCAGAGGTCGCACGCCTCTGGAGCAACTAGGGGTTAAGTGTCTTGCTCAGGGACACATTGGTGTCTCACAGTGGATTCAAACCCGGGTCTCTCACACCAAAGGCATGTGTCTTATCCATTGCGCCACACCACCCCCTAGTAGGAGTAGGACAGTAGGACTGCATTGTTTGTGGAATGTGAGTTATTTTGGAAATAATATGTCTATTAGCTGCAAAGTACTAGTCACTGCAGGGCGCAAAAAAAAGAACTTAATTGTAATTCAATACATAATTAATTCATTAAAATTATATGTATTTTTTTTTTACCATCATTCATTAAAAAGCGTATATCATCATCATTAGGTAGGGTACTCAGTTAACACAACACTTCAATATTAAATACTATGATAATGCCGTAAATGAGTCCTGCCTGTTGTGACATTCCCTTCCCTGCCTTCTCTTATAAAATAACCTTTTCAACATAGTAAAATCTACATATCGTTCCCAACAAAAGTATTATTTAGCATAAAACATGTTGGAGATTAGCGAACATGCTGTCGATTACTTAAAGGGGTGGTATAATGCCCTTTTCACAAGATGTAAAATAAGTCTCTGATGTCCCCAGAGTGTGAAGTTTTGTGAAGTCATGTGAAGTTTTAGCTCAAAATAACCCACAGATATTTTTATATAGCATGTTAACCTCTGCGGTCTAAGGTGTTTTTGGGGTCCTTGAGATGTTCTGACATGCCCTGACATTTGTGTTTTTTTCAGTTGCTTATAAACATATTAATGGCAAAGGTGTAATTACACTCTATTTAGCACAAACAGGGCTACCATAATATGTGATCAACATGAATGTACATGTTTGCATTTTTGAGAGAATGTTTATGCATGGTTATTGAAAAAACAAAAAACTAAAGTTTCTGAAATAAGGCCACAAAACATATACTAAATGTGTGTCAATAAGACTTTTGACTAATGGATGTTGTCGCCTAGAGTTTTTTCTTCAAAATGATGTGAAAATCATCCTCCCTAATCATTCACATAACACAATACATTGATTTAAATTTTGCAAAACACTTTCTGTTTGGAAAGGCAATATGCGAAGTGGGCGTCAACACTCCAACACCATCATGCATATTTAGTGGTTCGCACCTGAGGAGACAATGGGGCCCGCATACTTAATGAGCCATTCATTCAGGTGTTTGACTGAGCCACAAGAATGCAAGAGCAACAGTTGGAAGCATCTCAATATATATATTTTTTTTTTTCACAAATTGTGCTTGCAAAATTGACCTATAATATCCAAGGAAAACATGTCTAGTAATTGTGCAGTTAATTCTCATTCTGTATTTTCAGTTTTGGAATATTTATCCTCTCCCCAAATTTGTCACTAATAAAACACAAAAATTATTTAAAGAAAAGGCTTATATTTACCTTTTAATAGTTTGTTTACATCTACCTTGTAAATATATTTTTTTTTATTAAAAAGGTTACAATTACAACAACAATTCAAGTGTATTCTTTCTTTGTAAAAACTAAAGTATACATTTTATCATACATATTTCAAAGTTAAGGATTCATTACTTGAATATAGCCTAGGCTACATTGGAATAAACACTATAACATATTATTTGATTACTTTATTTTTGAAAAAAACATACTATATTTAACATATGAGCAAAAATTGGCAAACAAAAGCTTATTTGATGTGGCAGATATTTTACAGTAAAAATGTATAATCTATCCAAAACTAATCAACGAAATGTTGTCTTTCATATGTCTGTAACATAGGTCTTTCGGTTTTATTATAAGAAATATAAATGTTAATTTGCAGTTTAATACGTTGCTTATACAAATACATTTTATTTCAACATATTTCAGTCGATTTTTACTCAGTATAGCAATACAGTTTGCTAAAAGCGAAACATTCATTCACACACAGAAACGCGATTCAAATTTAAACCGTCTTTTTGCCAGTTGTGGTAAACAGCGCACATCTCTGCCGTTCATTCATTCACACACAGGAACGCGATTCACTTGAGAATGAAAAAAAAAACGTACTACTGTATTCCATAGCTCAGGATCCGTTGTCCTCGAAATACCAGCACTTCTGAGGTACATTTTCCATTATTATTATTTCGATAGTATTATTCCTCACAGCGCCGCCGAGACGTTGTAAACAAGTACAATGATCTGATTAAACTTGATGTGTTTTCTCAAGCTGATATGGGGGCGTTCACAGGTTTGCGTGGATTGCCTCAGTCATTTGCGTTTGAATAGCGCGCGCTCTCCGTGGGCAGGGTCACATTAAAAATAATTAGCTGAGATGAGAACGACTGACATCTCTCTCTTTTCATACAGATTGCATAAACTGAGAATATTTGTTTTTTATAAAAATTACTTCATTTAAAAGAAGAGAATTCAAGCTTCATGCCTGTGTGCCTGTGTGACTGTTTGACTGAGTATTCACTGAGTTATGGTTCATTTTTGGACGCGTTTCAGAATGGACAACTGACAGAGAGATGGCAGAACTCGCTTCGTGTTTATTTTTCTTTATTTGGCAAAAAGCACAACACTTTGTTTTTATTGTGAGTATACACAAAAAAAATACACACTTAACAGGATCGATTGATGTATGAAACTCCTATGGAAAATCAAAGTCAACAGAGTATTTATGAGTCTCTTTTACACTGATAAAAAAAAACCAGCAGATCACGCCGGCGTGATTGCCGACCTCAGGGGGTTAAAATTGTCACTTTTTTGAGGGTGAGCAAAAATGCATTGTTTTGTGTCTGTTCCTTTAAATGCAAATGAGCTGCTGCTCCCGGCACAGAGGGCGGAGCTTCAATAGCTTGTAATTTCAAAAACATTTAGCCTTTTATGTTCAAACCGGAGTCAGACAATGATGGAAGAGAGAGACTCAAGAAGTGACAACATGTAGAAGCAATAGGACATTTCTATACATTTCTATACATTCAATAGGACATTTCGGACATCTAACGATCTGACAGCAGAATACAGTGATACAGAATACAGAATACAGCAGTTTTAAGCATATCGTTGTCGTGTAAACGTACCCTTAGATTCAGACTGTATCCATTTGGATTATCTCTTACCTGAAGTATACCTACCTTCTTGTTCCTCTGCTCGTTCCTGGTCCCACTCTCCAGTTCCTTGTTCTCCTGCATTCTCTGTGTGATCATTCTGCAAAGATAAAAAGTAAAGTTAATTCATTAGCCAGCAGTGACTGTCTAAAGTGTGTGTATGTGGCTACCCACCATTCCTCCTTTCACCATATTCATCACTATAGATGATTCAGCTGCGGGCGCAATCTTCTGGCGAGACCCGGGAATTCATTAGGCACAACCCTCACAGTGCAGAACATAGTCAAAGGATAATTTAAGAAATTAATTGATATAAAATGCTACTAGAATTGCCTGTGATATACTGTTGCAGTGTCTTTAACTGGTAGTGAGCTGTTACTCAATTAAATAATAAATAATTAAATCCTGTAGTAGGACAGTCATTAACAAAAAGCCACATTTGTGTGGCAGTGTCCGGGTTTTACACTGGATAAATTAATAAAGCAGTAGGGACACGTAACCTGGCAAGTATCTTCTTCATTCATCAACTTGCAACTCAAACCACCTTGCTAAAACATATGTGGGAGATGCAGAATGGATAAAAAGAACTCAAAAAATAAAAGAGGACTTGAATAAGCCCATTAACGGAACACGCCGACTTTTTGGGACTTTAGCGTATTCACCGTATCCCCCAGAGTTAGATACAGTGCCCTCCACAATTAATGTCACCCCTGGTAAATATGATCAAAACTGGCTGTAAAAAATAAATCTGCATCGTTTATCCTTTTGATCTTTCATAAAAAAAATTTGCAAAATTCTAACCTTTCATTGAAGTAAAAGAATTGAAAGTGGGGGGAAATCACATTATGAAATAAATGTTTTTCTCCAAAACACGTTGGCCACAATTATTGGCACCCTTTTATTAAATATTTTTTGCTAGTCCGATCAATGCCTTGAAAACACGAAGTTTCATCAGATCAGATTCACTGATAGTTCATCGCGTTTAGAGAGGATGGCTCGTTTCTCCGATAAAGACGCCCTTCAGATGATTCTGGACAGCGAGGAAGAACTCACCTTTTCCTCAGAGGAAGATTGTAACTCAGACGACGAACGGCAGCATTTTCAAGAGCGAATTGATCACGCCGAGGATACAGTGAGAATTTTCACATAGTTAAATACGTGTACTCAAGTGGTCTAGTGGTAGAACATTTGCCAAGCATGTCAGAGGTTCTGGGTTCGATTCCGCACTCATATAGTTTTTTTTTTTTTTTTTTTTTTATCAAATCAGATTATGTTTATCAGTGGTTGTATATCAGGCAGAGACATGTTTGCGTCCGAGTGAAGACTGCGCGCGCCTAAAACAAACACAGTATCCGCGCCACTGATCGCAGCGGCAACGAGCACTTTGATCACTTGATTTAAGCATAACATAAGGATTTAGTGCAAATATATTTCAGCCTCCGGTAAAATATGTGATACTGTCTAAATACATTATATTTTTATATAAATGTTCTGGTTTTGGTTGGCCTATGACAGTATTTATCATGCTGCAGCTGTTTGTGAATACAGACTGTGTAAATGTTTTAGTGATGTGTCGTTCGCGAACGATCCGTTTATTGCGTGCTTCACTAAATGCGTGTGGTCTATATGGCCCATCAATACTCGCGGTGACGCGGTCTATGGCTCATAAATAGATATTTTTGTCCTATGGGCCATCAACAGACATTGTGCGTCCATAACCATCAATTGCTCATCAGTTTACTTTGAATAATGTATGCTAACAGTTGTATTTTGTTGTTGTTGTTGTTTTTATAAAACAGATTGAAAAACAAAACCTTTGAATCTCCTCTACTTCTTCCAGGCTCCTTCTTATTTCAGCAACTTTCATTTTTATTTTTTTCAATAACCACACATAAACATTATTCTCTTAAAAATTCTAACATATACATGCATGTTGGTCGCATATTATGGTAGCCCTAGAGTGAATTTACACCTTTGCCATTAACATGTTTATAAATAACTGAAAAAAGCACAAATGTCAGAGCATGTCAGAACACCTCCAGGGCCCAGAAGACCCCTCAGACCCCAGAGGGTTAATGGCATGTTTGATTCATGCTCTTAACAAACTTTGTTTTATTTCCTCTTTCCATATTGTGAATAATAAATGTGTATCATTTTAATTAGCTTATTTCACAATGGGGCCTAACTTATTGTAATAATTATTTAACGTAGCTGTCACGTTCACCGTCTGTCTCTGCACTACATTACCCAGGATCCTCTTTGGCGCACCTGCACTCACTCTCTCCGGATTACTAATCACCCGCACCTGTTCCCAATCAGCACACTCATCAGCCAACTCATAAAACTCTCACTGTGATTTCAGTCTTTGTCAAGCCTCCAACAGGAACTGACCGTTCTTCCCGTATCCTGAAGACCCTGATATCTCTGAGCCGCCTGAGTATTCTGTCTACTTACCTGACTCAAACTAACCTTTGTGATATTGTTCTGCTGTCTCCAGATCTACCATCCGATTCCTGAGATCCAGTTCTCTCATGAGATTCCATGTCTGCGATTTGATCCAGTTGCCCCGATCATACCTAAAAGAGAGAAGAGAAAAGATAAGCGAACTGAGACGATTACTGAGTGATTACCCTACTCTTGAAATTATCTGGATTACCTGTTGTCAACCTTGCACCGAGTGATCTTCACAGTATCTGCACCTGAAATCACCGTATACTCATCTTGCACTATTGCCACCTGTAAATAAAGCTGTATTTGAATCACTTACCTCCGATCTCCTTGCCTGAATCCTGACAGAAGGCTTGACCATAAAATGCAGAACCTCCCGGAATCTACTAGGCTCTTCCAGGGTGATCGGACTCTGGAGGAGTATGTTGAGTTCTACCTTGCTCTCTTTCAGAACCTAGTTCTCTTTCAGGACGTAAATTGGGATGAAGAGGATCTAAAGATGCAGTTTTGGAGGGGTTTGGAAGATTCTCTCGCCCAGATACTGATGTTGGACTATACTCACCTAACATTCGTGGAGTTCATTGACCGCACGTTGTGGG